>NC_134847.1:9189512-9504806 GCF_965363235.1 Mytilus galloprovincialis | reverse complement strand
GTACAAAATATGTTAAGAATCTAATCTAAAATAAAACTGAAAATAATCCTGTTACAAAATAAATATTTATATATACCGAAAAGGTGACTAGATTCTCTTTAAGGGTAATTAGCATAATTTGAATTTTACTTAATATATTATTTACCAGCAATTTAAAAAATAATAATAAATACATATTTGAATAATACAACAAAATATTTTCATCACAGGATCGGGATATTGTAACTTGATATGTACCATAGTTTGTCTGATTTTCCATTGAAAAAGGTGTGAGGGTATCGACACATACACCACAGTTCCACATCGACCCTCTGATTGGTTTACCAGAAGATTGAAAATGGTCATGTGGTGTATGTTAGATACCTCACACTTTTAGCCAGAAACTACAATGTAACACATTTTCTTTCCTGTGATATCAGCAAAGCTTTCTCGTGAAATTTAGCTCCTCCTATGGTGTATCTACACATACACAACACTTTTTAATTTGGTAACTATAACAAGGAATTCAAATGTGGAATGGTGGTAGATAACCACTGATCCAAGAAAAGACACGTATATGTCAATAAACATGATATTAAAATAAGAAGATGTGGTATAATTTCAAATGAGATGTCTGTTTATTACAAGCTACAGCTACTGGTAGAAAAAGGTCCTGTAAAATTAAATTTTATCAAGGATGGGAGAGGACTTATAATCTGAAAGACAGAGAAAACACAAAATCCTTCAACATAATTTTTTTTTATATCAATGTCACGATTCAGCAACTTTTCAATATTCCCCACTATAGCATCCGACAAACGAACGAACGTTGTTGTTTTTTTTTTTAGTAAGAACAACATTTTTAGCAAACCACATTTAATAATATCATGCTTGTCAAAGTTCAAAAAATAAATGGATTTAAGCAATTATAATAGTCGGCTATAAAAGGTCCCGACATGAAAAATAAGAATCAATACCTTTCGAATTTAACTGACGGCCTATTTCATAATAAAACAATTTACAAAATATATATATGACAGACTTGAACCAACGACAACCACTAAACTACGAGCTCTTGACTTGAAACTAGTACATAAAGAATTTGGCAGGGTTAAAAATGTCTGTGTGCGCTCATTTCTCCCCAAAACTAGCACAGCACAAGACCAAACTATAAAAATCAGATGAATGATCGGATCATCATACTATTATTGACGATATCAGACCAGGTGCGGATCCCGCCTTTCTGCAAAAGGGGGATCCAAACCACAGAACACACTGAAACGTCCACAAAATAAAAAAATAATCGGGAAAAATGGGGTTTCAACCACCAAAACTCCCTCTCCCCGCATACCGGATCCGCTAATGCAGGCTGCATCCATTCAAATAAAAGCTTCAAACATCATTAACACTTTTAAGTGTGTAATTTAGGTTTAAAAAAATGAAAAAAAAACAATACCAAATAAGTAACTGTTAAATCGTAACAGAAAAAGGAGAGAAAAATCATGCCAGACATATATTGTATTGGATTGCAGTAGTTTTGATAAATATTTATATGACAAAAGTATCATGGAAAACATAAACTGATCACGAATGTGGCAGAAGAGATAGTAGTAAGCATTATCTACTTAAGAGTTATAATTAGTCATATGCCACTAGAAACTATTACAGCAAAATGCAATGAGTGTGTAGGAAAAAGTAATACCTTTGACTAGCTTGCTTGCTAGCTGGACCGTGAAGTCATAACAAGGTAAAGTAGGTTACCCTCCTTTCGGAGTTGTCTAGTTGGCCAAACGATGAAAAGAAAAGCTCCAAGCGATTGTACAGAAAGGCTCCGAGTGATATTACAGTAAACTTGCAAGCGATTGTACAGTCTATAAAAATATCCGACATGGAGAAAATGAATATATTTTGATTTCTACTGGGACAATGGCTTTGAAACTTTCAGATAGGTAAGACTATATATCAGAAAAGGTACATGTGAAAATTCAGGAAGCAAACATTGATTTTTCGATGTTTATTTGACATTTTTGATCGCTGTTGTGTGACAATTTTGATCGTTTTACACGGAGCTCCATCATTCTAAGGAAAACGTTTGAATGCATATATCTTTCTTATTATTTTATTGGTTCATATTTACATAAAGAATGTTTTAGCTATCAAAACTTGAAGCAGAAACGTTATATAGCAACATAAGAGTTCATCAAAGTTTCCATCAAGCAACTTGTTATTTTGCAAATGTCGGAGCACCGCTTGACAGTCTCCCGAATGACCAAATTAGTAGAAAACCGTACAGTTCCGTTCCCACACTGTGTGTATCTTCTTTCAATAAAAAAAACACGTGTTATGTTACAATGTTTATCGCTAGTCAACACTATACTAGAACTGCATAACATAACCGGAAATAAACACCCGACTCCATACACATTTCTCAGGGTTATTCTTCGTTGAATTCTTAAATTCGTGGTTCGCTGTGACCCACGAAACCCACGAAAATTGGTATACCACGAATAAAAATGAATCCACCGCATTTGTTGATTCTTATAAATTCTATAGGACTTTTGGACTATTTAGATCTTGGACTATTTCTTAAATCAATTTTTACATACTTTTGATGTTTTAATTTAAACCCTGTATGCTAACATTGCCAACGTGAAAATTTGAAATTGTTTGTATAAACATTAAACGACAAAAATATGTGACGTATACATTTTCTGACGTCAGACACAGCAATGAATGTGTTTTTAATTTGATAGATGCTTTTGTGTTCTGTTTAATTATTTCTTTTAAAATTGTAACACGATGATGACCGCTGTGCCCATATTTTGACTATTTTTTTATTATGTCTGTTTAGTTCACGCATCATTGTAAATATAACGGAATTTGATGACACTGTCGTACAAAGTGAGAGCTAAGTTTAGCGCTATAACACCACGTTTAATCAACCATTTTCTACATTTGAAAATGCCTGTACCAAGTCAGAAATATGACAGTTGTTGTCCATTCGTTTTTGATGTGTTTTGTCATTTGATTTAGCCATTATTAGGGACTTTCCGATTTGATTTTCGTCCGAGTTCAGTATTTTTGTGATTTTACTTTTTTTGTAGGCAAAAAACGCGTCTGGCGCAAATAAAAAAAACTCAATCCTGGTATCTCCAGTTTGTTTGCCAAGCAACAGTGGCTTAACTTAGCAACGGATGTAGAATTACTGTACTGAATGTGTGGACTTTTTGATAGGTCCTGCTATAAAAGTCATACCATCTTAAAGCTAGGTTCACACTGCCGATCAGATCAACTCGATGATCCCGATTGTCCAAATTCCTACGACCAAGCGTGACCCAATTCTTGATCGGATCTGTTTATGACTTCTACCTGACTTCTATCCGACTGTACACGACCTTAAACCGACCTTTCACGACTCCTTAACAACTCCATCACGACTAGTCGGGCATTTGTCGGGTATGTACAAGTTCTGTATAAAACATCTGATTTTTTTATATCACCCGCTGCAGCCGAGGAGGCATTAAGTGTTACCCATGTCCGTCCGTAACTACGCATACGTACGTTCCAACAATTAGTTTCCGTTTTTTCATCGTATTTTGCCTCAACCAAATTTTATCATCGGGAAACGCAATAACATAAAACACAGATCAAATGCCAATTTGGTGGTGTCACTTTTACCGTTCTTGAGTAATGACTCTTTATAACGTTATATGCAAGCTTGGGCATTATCTGTGTCGTCGTTTATTTTGTTGGGATTCAGTAGTTTACAGAAGGTCTGAGTAAAATCATACATTTAACATATCTACTTGGAAATAAAGCAGTTGGATTGTTTTGCAAGGTGGTTAGAGCTCAGATAGACAGGTTAATAGCTGTGACGGAGCTTGAAGAGAACGTAGAATACAAACAAAAAGGGATAGACATCAAAGGGTGCCGAAAAATCTAGATGATACAGTCACAGGCGCTTGGGTCTATGATACAGATTTTTTTTTTTTTTTTTTTTTTTATTATTAAAATATTCAATTTTCTATATTTATAATACATATCTATCACTTCTGTGCATGTCTCACCTAGTTTCGAGTGATTTAAACGACCCACAGAAAAAACCCAATTTTACTATCCATACTAAGAAACAAAGGCGCTTGGGTCTATGATACAGATTTTTTTTATTTTTTTTTTTTTTATTATTAAAATATTCAATTTTCTATATTTATAATACATATCTATCACTTCTGTGCATGTCTCACCTAGTTTCGAGTGATTTAAACGACCCAGAGAAAAAACCCAATTTTACTATCCATACTAAGAAGTATGGATAGTAAAATTGGGTTTTTTCTCTGTGCATGTCTCACCTAGTTTCGAGTGATTTAAACGACCCAGAGAAAAAACCCAATTTTACTATCCATACTAAGAAGTATGGATAGTAAAATTGGGTTTTTTCTCTAGTATGGATAGTAAAATTGGGTTTTTTCTCTGGGTCGTTTAAATCACTCGAAACTAGGTGAGACATGCACAGAAGTGATAGATATGTATTATAAATATAAAAAATTGAATATTTTAATAAAAAAAAGAAAAAAAAAAAAAATCTGTATCATAGACCCAAGCGCCTGTGGATACAGTGGCTGAAATGGCGACCACTGTGTGGGCAGTATGAATAGTAATCACAAAAGTACTGAACTCCGAGGAAACTTTAAAACGGAAAGTCCCTAATAAAACGGCAAAAATAAAAAATTGAGAATGGAAATGGGGAATCTGTCAAAGAGACAACAACCCGACCATAGAAAAAAAACAACAGCAGAAGGTCACCAACAGGTCT
Organism: Mytilus galloprovincialis; assembly: GCF_965363235.1. NCBI lineage: Eukaryota > Metazoa > Mollusca > Bivalvia > Mytilida > Mytilidae > Mytilus > Mytilus galloprovincialis. The sequence continues at coordinate 9,500,014 of NC_134847.1, read as the reverse complement.
TCAATGTAGCGAGAAATTCCCGCACCCGGAGGCGTCTTTCAGCTGGCCCCTAAACAAATATATACTAGTTCAGTGATAATGAACGCCATACTAATTTCCAAATTGTACACAAGAAACTAAAATTAAAATAATACAAGACTAACAAAGGCCAGAGGCTCTTGACTTGGGACAGGCGCAAAAATGCGGCGGGTTAAACATGTTTATGAGATCTCAACCCACCACCTATACCTCTAGCCAATGTAGAAAATTAAACGCACAACAATACGCACATTTAAAATTCAGTTCAAGAGAAGTCCGAGTCTGATGTCAGAAGATGTAACCAAAGAAAATAAACAAAATGAAAATAACACATAAATAACAGCAGACTACTAGCAGTTAACTGACATGCCAGCTCCAGACCTCAATTAAACTGATTGAAAGATTATGATTTCATCATGTGAATATCAGGCACAATCCTTCCCGTTAGGGGTTTAGTATCATACCTTCATAACATATATGAGAAGAACATAACCCGTGTCATGCCAACAACTGGTTTTTGAATAAATGTGTTTAGTTCCGATGCAAAGACCCTATAAGTGAATCAATATTAACGCCAAAATATCGATCTTTAATGACCTGACAACAGTATCGTCTTCTTAATAAGTCTATTTATAGGTTTTGTTATTTTCTGAGGTGAATATTGACATTTTTGTGCTTTTTTCAGAATATTTCCATAAAAAATTGGATGTGAAATACCTGAACGTATAAGAAGTCTGCATATTGAGCTAAAATTAAAAGTATGTTTACATATATCTATCACGAATTCAAATAAAAATCATTTGTCTTTCGTCTCAATTTTTTAAATAAAATTGTACCAAAAAGCGTATGAAAAAAGTGTTTGTAAACATTCGACCGTACGGTGACATATAGTTGTTCATTTCTGTGTCATTTGGCAATTATACCACATCTTCTTATGAACATACGGAAAATACGGACAGTCAATCAAAAATAGCCCATTTGCAGGCTAGATTAGTCATCAGCTGTCTGATAATGAATTTAAATGCACAAGTACTTTAAATCCTCTGGGGTCAAATTGCAGAATCTACTTTTTTCCCGAAACACCCGAGATGGTCACAGGTTTTGTTAGGTTTCGTGTTGCTAAGTTTTTAGTTTTTTATGTTGTGTTATGTACACTTCTGTTTGTCTTCTCGTTGGTTTTCGTTTTTCGCTATGACTGTGTCGGTTTGACCTTTGAGTTTGATTGTTCCTTTGGTATCTGTGTTCTCTCTTCTAAAAATTTACACCTGCTTGCAAAAGTACAGACACGTACTCTACATGGAGGAGTTTGTGTTCATTTAAAAATAAATAGTGAAATATATTTTTGCAGAAGCAAAGTTATGAAAATTAATCAGAGCTGCACACATTTTTAAAGAATCGTGTAGCAGTCATGTATACTCGTGTACGGCCGAGTAGAGATCGAAGAGCGATCGAATGTGGTCGCGTAGAGATCGGGTTTTGGTCTAGTTTGTCTGAGATGTAAATATATGTATATAGAAGTCGCAGTGATCACGAAGAGATCGGGCATTGATCGAGTTAATCTTGACCACATATCGAGCAAAGACCGAAATGATCGAGAACTGATCGGTAAACTATTGGTATTCTGACTAAACTCGATCTCTACACGATCCTTTCCCGATCGATTCGATTGCTACTCTACGAATTCTCGATCTCATCTCGAGTGACTGGCTTCTCGATCCCTACTCTAATGATTTTGACATGTCAAAAACTCTCGGGTAGAAAGCCTGATCGATGACGACCAAGGTAGACCACCCCGAACATTCTTGTCGATTGAGACAGACCAGTCTCCCGATCGGTTAATTTGTCTTGATCAAGATTGGTCGAGTTGGTCTGATCGGCAGTGTGAACCTAGCTTTAATCACTATTCGCAGTAACTTAATATACTAGTATATATATATAGATGAACTCGGGCGATTTAGTCGAATAGCTTGACACTGATGGTCTGGGGAAAATGTACATGTAAACACTAAATCACTATTCGCAAAAACTTGTTATATAGATGAACCCGGGATGAATTAGTTTAATAGCTTAGCACTCATAGGCGGACCCAGGGAGTGGGGCGGGCCCGGTCCCCCTTTCATGAAAAAAAATGATTGACTATATAGGGAATCACTGAAGCATGACTGGAGCGCCCCCCTCCCCCCATAGGTCAGTCAAAATTTCTGGATCCTCCACTGACCATGGTAGTCTGGGGGAAACAGTAAATAGTCTGTTGTGTTGGTTTCAATGGGATAAAGTAAAACATAATGCTCATATGTAAACAATTAAATTATATTCGTATGTATTTGTATAATTCATCATACTCAACCTGTTAAACAATGCACAAATACATTTTTACACAAATCAACTATGATCTATAATAATTTAACAACACTTCTATTTAAAAAAAAAGCATAAGTTATTCCATAATCACTTCAAGCCAAATAAAAAAGATGTGTGTTTCCTATTTGCCTACCTACCCTATATCTTAAGCTTAGAAATAGATTACCTTTAAGTATTTTGGGTCATTTTTCAATAAGCACCGTTAAAGTCATATCAAGTCAGAATTCTCTTCCAAAGACTCAATTAAAAGTTTTTTTATGCCCCACCTACGATAGTAGAGGGACATTATGTTTTCTGGTCTGTGCCTCCGTTCGTTCGTTCGTTCGTTCGTTCGTGCGTCCGTTCGCTTCAGGTTAAAGTTTTTGGTCAAGGTAGCTTTTGATGAAGTTGAAGTCCAATCAACTTGAAACTTAGTCCACATGTTCCCCATGATATGATCTTTCTAATTTTAATGCCTAATTAGAGTTTTGACCCCAATATCACAGTTCACTGAACATAGAAATGATAGTGCAAATTTCAGGTTAAAGTTTTTGGTCAAGGTAGTTTTTGATGAAGTTATAAAAGTTACATCAACTTGAAACTTAGTACACATGTTTCCTAAGACATGATCTTTCTAATTTTAATTCCAAATTAAAGTTTTGACCCCAATTTCACGGTCCACTGAACATACGAAATGATAGTGCGAGTGGGGCATCCGTGTACTATGGACACATTCTTGTTTTATTATAAAATTTAAAAAAAATCCCTACCTACCTACCCTATTTTTTTCAAAGATGTTATAGGAATCACACACATCATTTTATTTGGCCTCATCTCATACGTAGCTTCATATTTACAAGGACTTTTACTTTTCTTTAGAAAAAGTGTTCATAGGGTTTTGTTGTAATGGGTCGGTTAAAAAACAATCCATCTTCTGTAATCCTAATTCAGTCATTAATTTTTGTCTTTTTCATATTACCGACTTTTGACTCCGGGTTTTGTTTTTTATTTTTTCGACAGATTACCTACTCTGTGGTAAGACATACTGGTACTCGGTCAATTACGAGCGACCATAAGAAGCAATTTAGGTGGAGGAGTGGAGAGGTTTACTGTAAAGAAAGCATTAAACTTTCCCCAACTAAGTACCCATTAAAATCCTGAATTTACTTATTTAAGATGCTCTTGCTTGACAGATTACCAGGATGTTCAACCACAGAGAACGTTACGGGTAACCTGTCAAAAAATATAAATTCCGGATTCAAAACTCGCTAATATGAAAATGGTTGATGCATGCAACCAATGCAATGTTAGGATCATCCAGAACACCATAATACATCTTTAGTGATTTGTCCAACGAATTGTCTCCATATATTAATTTGCTGTCCTTTGACATTAAACGTGTTGTTTTCAGTTTTTTTGACACTCCTCAGTTTTCCCCACTTGTGTATGTATCAACAAATGTTCTTCACTGACGGATGGTGTCATGACTTTTTTATTTCCTAAAATGATAATAAGTTTTATTAATTATAATATGTTTAAGTTCTAATCGAAATTTCTGCATAATCTGATATTCATTCTAAAATCAGTTATCCAAACTTACTACACTATTGAGTAATTTCATAGAAAAATAAAAATGGAGAGTATGTGGAACTTGACACCATGACCAAAAGAATGATGACACGTTACCAAATACCAAGAAGTGGTAAGCGTTTCCTGATTTCATGGAGTGGAGACATTGTTTGTAACAATATTGAATCATTAAGCATTAACGTGTTTATCATCGGCTATCAATAACAGTGATTTTACCGTCCATATCAGTCTGTCAGAGGCCTTCCAGTGAGCATTTAAATAGAATAAAAGAGTAAAATACATGCAGTTGCACATGCAGGAAAAAAGAAAGTTTAAATATTCAACATGCCAACCAACAACCAAGGTTTAGTCCACTGCTAGTTATTCGTATTATTTGATTTAGGCGTTTAGAAACTTTGGCGACCCCCACAGTTTAAATGTCGATTACAATTAAGATATGCCAAGTGGGCGTTACAGACGAAAGTTCCCCTAATCTGACCGTGTCAACTGATAACGTGAGCGCGCCATGAAATGGTCTTGTCCACGCTGTTGTGAAAATGATTCTACATTTTTTGTCATGATACTGTTTTCATTTTTTTTAACAAGAATACAAATAGAATATTTATACATACCGCTATAACTTCTTTTTCATCTATGTCAACAAGGACTCGTGTAAAGAGATGATTAAACTCTATTTTTAATACTTTATACGTTAGCCTATTAATGCCATCCGTTTTAAAATATTTATCACTATATTTCAGCATTTTAAACCTGTAATCAAGAATGAAAATTGATAGATGGTTTAAACAATTACAAAGTTAAAAAACATCAGAAATAAAAATATGATGTTTAAACCACCATCTCCGATTTAAAATGTTTAAAAAGATAAGAGTAACTATCGTTTTAGCTTTAGGACATTTTATAAACCACGATAGTTTTGAACTAACCAACTAGAAATTTGGGACAGCCAAATTGAATGGTCCCATAAATCAGAGACATATATATGTTACAGTGAATTTGTAAAATCAGATACTTTTGTAAAATCACTAAGTTAGAGTTTAAGTGATTTTGTAAAATCCCTGAAATAGATAGGGAGTTTATAAAATAACTGAAACCACTGATTAATACAAGTTAAAACTGGATAGTAGAAATGTGTTTTTTTTTAAACAATTGAAATAATGAATTTGAAATACGACTTTTTAATAAATATATTTATCTTACCTCCTATACATTTCTAGGAAGATGATTGGTTAAAAGTGACCTCGTGGAGACCCTGTATATTCCATATTAGCTTAGTAGGGAGGCGGGGCTTATTTCAATACATGGTTAGTTGTGGATTTACGACTTGGGCACTGTTTGGTTATTTAAAAGTATTAAAGTTCTGTTTAATATTGTTATATCAAGGTTTTTGATAATAAATGTTAATCGTTTACATTAGTTGTTTAGTGCAGACCAATTAAAAAAGGTTCTTAAAAATTAACACTTGAACACTTTAATACAGAAAGAAGAAGATGTGTTATGATAGCGAAAAAGACAACTTTAGTCTAAATTCAACAAATAAAGATAGTCGGTAAGATAAATTCGTTACATAGTGTGCTAGTGACCTAATGCAACTAACAATACAAGTCTAAATTGAAAAAAAAATCAAAACTTAGATTGCGTCTGAATGTCTGATAAAACGGAGATATTTATACGTGAGCATGCACAACAAATTTCTTCGTAGAAGGGTCTAACTACAGAACAAACAGCATCTTTATAAAGACCGAAAAAGTTTAAAAAAAATATTTTTACAATATATAAAATGATTTTTTACTATATAGTATGTTAATTATATTATTTGTCTAAATAAAAGTCCATCTGTAGTATACAAATTAACTGTACATATGTTACATATACACATGTCTCTGCATCAATCACCATGTTGACTATATAAATGAAAATCTCACACAGGTTTAAAAGACAAGATGCACTACTGTTTATATTAATGAAAGAAATTTTGATATATTTGTATAGCAAATTACTATTAGTATGGTAACATAGAACTTAGAACAATATGCTACAGGAATACAATGAAACTGTCCTAACTTGTTTCCTAATAATATATTGGAGTTTCATGTAAAATTGTAATACTTTAGTATTGACATGTAATTTTTCATTAATAAATATTGTTTAACCAATAAAGTCGTTATATGTATACATGTAGATATGTCTACCGTTATTAACATAGAATTATAAATGGAGAAATTAACTATGAAATGCCTGCTTGAAAAAAATGAAAAAAATGATTTAATTTTAGAGATTCGTAATTACCTGACAGGATTACGATTATTTCCTTCATCCTTACCATGTTTAATCATCTTATAACGAGCTATTTCCCTAGCATTTCGGATCACCTTATATCCAGCGTTGTGAATTCTAAAAAGTAGAAAATAAAACAAAATAATATAAATATAGAGTTGTCTCTCTTTTCTTCGTTCGACTGATCTCAACAACAAAATTGTGACTTGGATGGAGAGGTGTGGCAGTGTGATGATAATATAAGTTTTAAACGACCTTAACTCGCTATACAGCCCTTACACGGTCGCATTCGTCACAACTCGGCCGATTTCGTAAGGAGAGTAGCGGATTCGCCCGAGGATTGCCGATTGGCACGGTCGGTCCTTATCAGTGTCACTGATATCACGTGACGACTGCTTGTGTACATAGTAGAGAGATGCCAAACAATTATCTCAATTTTAATTGTAGAACCTACCAGATTTATTGTTTAATTTGTTGCTGTCTCGGTTATTAAAGAAATATCTGTAACTGGATATTTAGCAAACAACAATTTATCAATAAATAAACATTCCTACACGTTTTTTTTACAATCGATTTGTCCATTTTCCGCTTTTTCCAGAATATATATACAGGTGAAACAGATATTTGTCGCTTGACGTTAAGATCATTTAAATTTTGCTTTGAATCTTGTCTCGTGTTAGGGTTCGATACATATAAACCATACTAGACATGTACGCACTATATATGACATCAAATACAACTACTTGGTATTACCAAACATCAGAGTATAACTTCTATGAACATGTAATATCTCTGGATAAATAGTATAATTGGAAAAAAGGACTAAACGAGGTAACTGAAATAATGAGATCATGAAAATATGAGGTCCATTGTCAAATATTGATAGTTGAAGGTCGTAAAGCTACTTAAGTTAAGATTTCCGAACGGACAGATTTTTCTCCATCACAAACGATCAATTATAATGGGGATGTATAAGTATCTTTCTGTCGCATGTTATTACAAAACATCAGAGTATAACTTCTATCAACATGTATATATATAATATCTCTGGATAATATAGTAATTGGAAAAAAAGGACTAAACGATGTAACTAAAATAATGAGATCATGAAAATTTGAGGTCCATAGTTAAATATTCAACATTATTAAATAAAAGATCATTTGGTAAAAAAAACTACATAGTTAAAGGTGAGGGCCGGATGCACAAAGCTACTTAAGTTGAGATTTGTTCCGAACGGACGGATTTTCTCCATATCAAACGATTAAATAGTACTACGATTGGATTTTTTTTATACCTCAAGCGGTTTTATGCAAACGGGCCCTGGGGGTATTTCTGTATGCTTCAATTGTTTATGATATCATTCTCTGTTCCTTTTATATTGCCTTTATTCTTTGTTCTTTATATGTTAGCACCCATCATTTTCTATTCTTTTTATTGAAGCAGACATTGTTCTTAATTCTTTATTTTTTTGTCCTCATACCAAGGAGGTAATACTTATTTTTATTAATTAACTTACATATAAGATACTCCCTTGCTCATATTTTTTGGCATATTTATCTCAATTCCTTAATTTGGCCCAAATGTCTCTTTCTCTTTATTATTTGTCTATTATTCCCTTTATTCTCTATTCTGTAACCCCTCTTTAAAACCTCATAAAAAAATTCAAAACCAAAAGTGGGGAATGAATGCCGTTTTGATGTGAATATTTACGGACTATATGAGTATTTGGACCATACGCGTATGGTCATGACCATATAATGCTTATATGCTCATATAGTCGGGGTCATTAACACGTTTACTTTTAATACTGAACTCTTCACCAGGGACGAACCATACGAGTATACGCATGTGATCATGACCATACGCGTTGGTTAAAGTACTCTCTTATTGTCAGGAACAAATACATAAATCTTTCTGATGCATGCTTCTGACCTATTCGACATATCGCCTTCACCTCCCCAGCCAAAAATATCTGTTTGGAAACCTGTTGACTTTTTGGAATTGTTCTTTTGTTAAGGATGATACGCCTCCAAATATTGAATTGTACAACAATATAAAAATATACCACAAAATGGATGCTGTATTGATTAATGTATCTTTACGGCGCATACTCCTTACCTTTTCCACATATCATCGTCCTCACCTCCCCAGCCAAAATATCTGTTCGGAAACCCGTTGACTTTTTGAAATTGTTCCACTGTTAAAGATGTCACGCCTCCAAATATTCTAGGGAAAGGCAATCTATAAATATATCACATTTAAAATCACATTATAACTTTATGCTTTGATGAAAAGCCTAGAGGAATTCCGATGCAGAATTCAGAACCTCTAAACATGGGAAAAAATAAACCCTCAAGTTTTCCAGTGGAAGTAAAAATTTCCCCACTTCATCCCTGATGGCCTCTATTATCAGACCTGTTGTATTTCTTGTTAACTTGTTCTCGTCCTGAACATGCATGAAATATTTGCCACTGGAAACCAAGCAACCAACAACAAATCAATCTTTATTCTTAGCGTTTACAAACATGATGAGGGGCATATCAATATACAACAGTCAGGATCCTACTTCGTCAAAATTATCTCCCCATTACGCCAGTTCATTTTCACAATCGTAGAAACGGAAGCCATTGTAGGGATGACGCGCTACCAATTTTGCTCTTGGAAACCGATAAATTTATCCATATTGCACCATTACGATCCTTATATGTCAGTTGTATTTTTAAAGACAAATGTATCAACTAGCTAATGAGCATCAGTTAATAATCTTGTCTGCATTGACTCAACTTAAAACTATTGTCTGATCGGTTGTCAGGTGGAATTTTCGAAAATTCATAAACATTTAAAAAAATTCTAAATAAATATTTCGTGGAAGGGCAGACTAGATTTGTTTAGTGTATGAAGACTATAAACTCTAGTTATCACACACAAAAAACTGGAATTTTTCGAAGATATGCATTTTCATCATCCAACTTGAAAGACTGTCGTCAAGTACTTTCAGTCAAAAAATAGCTATTCGAACACACCTTCTCTGTTTTTGTGACTCATTAGATAGGTATTTCACTTGACCTATATATTTCATCTTTTAGTACTGTGATTTTTTTGTGTTATAACGTCAACCTGTAGCTTTAATGTATAAAGATGATAGAATTTGAAGCGAGACGATGTATGAAATATTCTTGCTTTGTACGATATCAAGACAAAATACTCAACTCAAACACGCCCTAACATAAAACGGTGCACTCGATTTTCTCTTTTCGATACAATTGTTACCCATTTTTGGAATTTTTTCTTCAGTCACATAATAGAAGGGCAGACACGAAAATTACTGAAGTAATAGATTGATATGGTTTCCGTCCGTGGTAATTTTTTCAAAAAATCGGAGGTTATGCATTTTTGTCATCCAACTTGAAAGATACCCATGTCGTCGAGTTGATATCTAATTGTTCTGCTTAACTATGAACTAGATAAATTGAAAACTTATGCAAATGGTGTTTTTAAAATAAAACACCTCGTAATTGAGAAGAAAATTGCAATTTTGTTTGTTTCTATTAACTTTTAAAAATTTTGTCACTATAGTAAACAATACAGTAAACATTTATCGCCTTCTCTAACAAAGAGCTTCGATTCTTTTGTTCTATTTCAACCTGGTTTCCGACTGACAAGTACTTTTGTCAGCAGCGTCCACAAATATTCAATATGTGGTTAAAGTTCTTTAAATTTTGATAACTTTCTTAAATTATCCTGCATTTCTACCAAATTTGAACTGAAGCTTGTTTGTGATCATAAGATAATATTCAAGAAGTAAATTTTGTAAACAAAAATCCATTTTCGTATATTCCTTATAAATATTTTTTTCCAGTTAACATAATACCTACACTCTGCGGTTAAAGTGTTTATAAACATTTATTAGATTTCATAAACCATCCTGGATTCCAACTAAATTTGGACAGAAGGTTCTTACAGTACTAGTCAAAAGAAAGTATTTGGAGGAACATTTTAATATGTTTCCCATATTTGTTGAGCCAGCGACTAACAACAAAAGTAGGCGAGATAGTGTGTTCCGCAAAACCCTTACAATTTTAAATCTGAATACAATATTGGTAACCTATCTCCAGCTAGTTGTTGAATTGAAGGTCACATGAATACGTATTTAATGAGGTACAATTATTCACTTGCAAGTGCACAACTCATCAACCAGGATTCTCAGCTTATTTTAGTCAAATAGAACCAGATTGACTGTTAAAAGTGAATTATAATTTCACTATATCATTTTCATTAATGATTTAACACACAAAAACCATATTTAATATGCTCCTATAACAAAAAGGTACATTTTAGGCAGATCACTTTTTAAGAGTACTCACTGATCTTCTATACTTAGTATAACCATAACTTTTGATCATCTGACCATATTGCAACATTATTTTAACAGTTAGTTAATAGGTGTAAATATTCATTTCAAAATTAGTAATTACTGGTAATAACTGGGCCGTTTCAGGAATTACAAGTTAGTAATTACTGGTAATAACTGGGCCGTTTCAGGAATTACTTGTATTTACTAAGTGCATTGGGGATTACATGTAATTCCTAAATTTTAGTAGTTACATGTAATTCCTAATTTCACCTATTTACTGTAACATATATATTATATATATGCAAACGGGGACAGTATCTGTGTATTATGAACAAATTCCTCATTTATTTCTTTTAAACTGTGTTTCCGAGAAAGCTTCTCAAATAACTGTACAGTATAAGCCCTTATAACTGTACAATATAAGCCCATATAACTGTAGTGTAAGCCTATATAAATGTACAGCAATATACCTTAAAATGTAAAGTGCAAGCCCATATATGTATAACTGTACAGAATAAGCTCATATAACTGTACAGTATAGGCCCATATAACTGTACAGTATAGGCCCATATAACTGTACAGTATACGCTCATATAACTGTACAGTATACGCCCATATAAATGTACAGTATAAGCCTATATAACTATACAGTATAAACCCATATAAATGTGCAGTATAAACCCATGTAACTGTACCGTATAAACCCATATATATGTACAGTATAAGCCAATATAACTGTACAGTATACGCCCATATAAATGTACAGTATAAATGTACAGTATACGCCCATATAACTGTACAGTAAAAGCCCATATAACGGTACATCAATAGACCTTATAACTGTACAGTATATATATATGTCCCATATAAATGTACAGAAATGGACCTTATAACTCGACAGAAATAGACCTTATAACTGTACAGTAATATACATTATTATTCTTACCGGTATTTGAATTTATCTATTGCAACTGACATATGTCTAGGTTGTTTTGGACAGTTGTAAATATTTTTGTCGTTTTCTGGAATCAAGTCCACATCATGGAAGACAAAACATTGATAGTCGTGTATCTTCATTGCTTCTGCAAACCCAATATTCATCAGCATGGCACGATTAAATTTAGAACTTCCATTCTGAAACATTAGAAATGTACGATATGAGTATGGGTTAAAACTATCGATATATTTCTTGATTCAAACTTTTAGATTCAATTTGATTGATTGCCACTTTCAATACTATTGTGCTTTTTCGTACGCTGTGGCTGTCGATTTTTATTGGGGGTTATGGGTTAACATTTGTAAAACTATCGATATTTTGCGTGAATCAAATCATTAGAAGGTGTAAAAGTAAATTTTGATAATTTATTGTGCAATAATCGCCTTAAATTGCAATATATATTTTATTCAAAATTTTAAATGTTCTGTTAACCTAGTTATAATGTCAATGAATTATAATGTACCAATACAATTTTTTGGCGAATAAGAATACATGTATGTTCGTTTTTTTTTTTATATATCTTATAGCTTTAGGCGGGCGAAAATTATTTCGTGTGAAATGTTATTTTTGATTTAGTTCAGTACATAATTATGTACAATTGACCGTTTCAGAATCGAAAGAACCATTGGTAAATTAATTGTTCGTACCCCAAGATGAAAAAAAGGTCACGTCATTGGTTGTATTTCTATGTGACTTTTTGGTGTACACTTTTGAAAATATTACCCAGGATGCATTAGATTCTGAAACGGCGAATTTGTGGGACAGACTATCGGTTTCCTTCATGCCGTGGCCAGATTTATTATTAACTGTTCATACCAGTTTACATGGAAAGTTTTCTCCTGTTTTCTCCCATGGGTGACTGGGGAATAAAAGTATGGTCACCGAAGGTCTTACTCCGACCGGCAGTAAAACCCTCGCTAAAGAGCGGCATCCGTTTGAATGTTCGGGATGTACAAATGCAACATCCGGTCAGACTAGGGATCTTAAATCAAATGCTCGTGTAAAGAGAGTGCCAAGCTTTTTACAAGTTAAGATCTCTTGCAACACCCCATTGAGTGGTCTTTAGGTGACCTGTTGCATGACTTAATTCAGTCTGTCCCTATCCAATGTACCCTCACTAGTTTACCATGGCAGTCTATTATTTTCCGACTTCAATTCCAGACGCCACTATTACAGAACGTACCTATTGTATTTAATATTAGGGATGAACGGCCAAGTACTCGAGTATTTTTGTACTCGGAGACTCGTTTGTCGTTTAAAAACCTGGAAACAGTTTCCCTTTCAGATGAAGTTGTGGATCAGATCATATTGCTGAATAAGAACAAAACTAAACAGCCCTGCACTGAACCATCATAACAGATTAGAGACTTTGTACACATATCAACACTTTCGTGGATCAATCACTCATTAGCTTACCTTTAATTGCTAATCAAGAGGTTTTAGTACTCCTGATTGGTATGAGATGTACATTAAAAGTTTATTTTAAACTTTACTATAATAATTCTTTAATCTATAGTTAGAAATCGTTTTATATAAGATTAATTTGAAGTTCAATACTTCGTTGACAAATTATGGGAAAAGTCGTTATATCAAAGTTCAATACTTCGTTGACAAATTATGGGAAAAGTCGTTATATCAAAATTACTTGGGAACAGATGATACAGATTGACTATTAATTTGTACTTTACTTTAACATATCGAATGATTTTATTAGTCAGGTTTCTGATTTGTTACATGCACAAACAAAAAGTTGCTATCATGCAATGTAATTTTTAGAAACGGTGGTCAGTTATTCTAGTTCCTGTTCGATTGGCAAATACAATGAGGAGCGATACACATAACCAAGGATTAAGTTAAATGTTGTAGACCTACACAGTTTGAGGTCTGCAATAATACATAATGTCATCATAATAAAATTTGACTCTGTGGAGGACTCAATTTCAGATATTTTGACATCCCTAGTATTTATTGTTAATTTGTGCTGGCCCTAAATATGCATGAAATATTTGCCCCCCCCCCCCCCCAGAAAAAAAAATAAAAAAAAATGGACTAGTAAAAGTTTTCCCTTATCAAGGGACACTGCATATTAAAAAACAACTAACACATGCACAAATATAGACTTCTACATTTATACAAAAGAGGGACTAAAGATACCAGAGGGAGAGGCAAAATCATAGATAGAAAATAAACTGACAAAGCCATGGCTAAAAATAAAAAGACAAACAGACAAATGATAGTACAGAACACACAACATAGACAACTAAAGACTAAGCAACATGAACCGCACCAAAAACTTCGGGTGATCTCATGTGCTCTGGAAGGGTAAGCAGATCCTGCACCACTTGTGGCAACCGTCGTGTTGCTTATTTTATTACAAATCCGGTAAATAGTCTAATTCGGTAGGTCACATTCGTGAAAAGAGAAAGGGTATTGTAGTTACGACATAAGGAACATATCCGATATCATCTGTGAAACGGTTATTCCATAACGGTCAACCAACTCGTGATGGAGTCCGTAAAATTTACGAATGGATGATTTTAGCTTCACCATTTGGAACTCTTGGTTTAATAACTTCCTTGTGAGTAGCAATCCTCTATCAAGGAAATTATGATAGGAAATACAAGCTCGGAATATCGTATCAATTGGGAGATATATACTCCGTCTGCAGGCGCTGCTGGAATATTGCAATATAGAAGTGGAAAGTTTACAATTAGGAAGCTAAACATCATCTATTTTATCGTAAAGTTTTGTTTTCAACCAACCCTCATTGTCAATTTCTGGATGTTAGTCAAGATATAAGGCAGACTTAGCTGCATCTGTATTATCCTTTATCTCCAGTTCGATGGGATAGATATTATCTTTTTTGTATACTATTGTCACAACTCTTTATGATTTACTAGTATATGACAATATAAAAGTTCAAAACTTTAAGTCATTGAATTTCATACCTGTTCTACGACATATATTCCATAATCTAACTCCTGTCTATAAAGTATAGGATGGATATTGTATAAAAATGTCCGGAGATGACTTTCTCTGTTTCTGTATGGAATGATGATGGCAACACGATGGCGTGGGTAACAGTAGGACGGCTTTCCCCTTCCTCCATCTCGAACCCAGGGATACAGTTTATCTAGGTCATAATATGTTGGGGAGTCGATACAAGTTGCTAAATCGCCAACTGAAAAAAAATGAGAAGGAAATGGTATAGATACAAGAAGATATGGTATGGGTGAAAATGACATGACTCTCCTCAAAGCACAATATGTTACATAATTTTAGGTCGAATATACGACCTTCAACCTGGAGTTTTTGCTTACTCCGTACAGCAAGCTATAATTGTCCCCAAAATGACTAGTGGAAACAATTTTAACAGGAAAACAAACGATCTAATCTTGTAAAAACAAGAATGTGTCCCCAGTACAAAGATGCCTCATCCGCAATGTTATTTTCTATGTTTAATGGACCGTTAAAATGGGGTAAAATCTCTAATTTGACATTAAAATTAGAAAGATCATATTATAGGGTACATGTGTACTACTTTTCAAGTTGATTGGACTTCAACTTCATCAAAAACTACCTCGACCAAAAACTTTAACCTGAAGTTGGACGAACGGACGAACAGACGGACGGACGAACAGACGCACAGATCAGAAAACATAATGCCCATAAATGGGGCATAACACCCAAAGAAAAACGAGAAACACTTATGATCCACATCAACAACAAACATCACTGAACTACAGGATCCTTCCCGACTTAAGAAAATGTATGGTTAAGCATAGTATTTCTCAAACAAAAGTCAAAATATCAAAACAGTAGGAAAAAATATAGACCTCATATTGCTGCTGTCAGTGTCAAATTGTAATGTTGATTTAAACAGTAAGTCCATTTATCAGTTAACACTTTTTTATTTCTTTTTTTTTTTTTATTATACCCCTAAGGGTGACTGGGGAATAGAAGTTTGGTCACTTGGTCTTCTCCCGACCGGCAGTAAAACGCTTGCCGAAGTGGGGTGTCCGTTTGGCTGTGCGGGATGTATCAAGTTCGCAGTCACGTCCGGTCAAAAGGGGGACGTTAAATCCGATGCCTCGTGTAAAGAGAGTACCACGCTCTTTGCACGTTAAGAACCCTTGCAACAACTCTTTGAGGGGTCCGTAGGTGGCCTGTTGCAAGGCAAAATTTATGTCCCTATCCAATATACCCTCATTTTCCAGTGGCAGTCCAAATTTCCCCGACCATCATATCAGATGGCCTCTATTGTATCCACCTACCTATTGTATTTATTGTGAACTTGTTCTCGTCCTGAATATCCATGAAATATTTGCCACTGGACGTTAAGCAACCAACATTCAATCAATCAATCTTTTTTATATTATGCTATTTTATGGTTTCGCGTATTAGCTCCCTTTGTCCGAGTTAAATAACAATCCACGAAGGTTTTTAGGGAACTACCACTTGATTTTTATGGGGGATTGGATGAAAACTTTTATCCGATGATTACTAGATTTTCTTGTTTAAAGAAATAATTATGATTATGTGATTATATTGACAAAAACTTTGTGATTATGTGATTACTTGGATACCCCAATTGCCAATCTTTCACTTAACGCTACCTACCTAGTTTATCTGAAATTACTGGACACAACGGCAAACAATCTTTATTCGTCACATTTATTACATTTTTACTGCATATATAAGTCCCGTTGTTATCTGATTTTATCACTGACTGTGTTGACTGTTCTATATGAAATGATGCAGCACTTGGAGATCCCTTTGGTATCCCTAATCTTGGAGGTTGCAGTTGTGCTAGGCGAGACGAACTCGAGTACAACTGGTCTGCTACTTGTACCCATTTTGACATAACAGTGAAAGATGCTTGTTGAACGGACAAATTGAATGCCATCTGAATCATTATGAGAAACAATAACAATAAAAACATAAACCTAAGAACATCCTTTCGCGCAATGCCGTCTATTCGCATCCCACATTCCATTTAAATTGTACGTGTGGTCACTATTCGACGTTTGCAATATTTTTTCTCGATTCTTTAATCAAATATTGAGCATGGTTTGAAATTGAGTTGTTCTTTTTCACATCAGTCAAGAAATATATCAACCTTATTTAGTTCGTCTATTCAATGTCGACTTTCATTGGTAATAGAAATATACGGTGGTTAGAAGTATCTACTTTTCGATTATAATTAAAATCTATAATATATATATTCTACAGGTACCTTTTCTGTTCATTTACGAAAAACTGGAAAAATAGACATAAACTGTATAAGAATAATTCTTAAAAGTTTTTTTCTTAGTATCCTTTTACGAAAAACTGAAAAATAGACAATTGATTATACAATAATTTATTAAACAAGACATGGAGCAGATGTTCAATTCAATTCTTTATTACTTTAAGCACATTATGCTTATCAGTGCAATAAATACAAATACATTTCTATAACACAACATGACATAATACATCAGAGAAGCAAATAAATATCAAGTATTGACCAATAACAGTTTGGTCCTATGATTAAGTGCATTAAATAAGAATTTACACAAATTACGCAAATCTTTTACATTTTCAGTGCTGAGAAGTTGCACTAATTTGAACGACGATGGACGTCTATAATAATAAGGTTTAATAAACTGTCTCCTCAAGTCTCTATAGCTTTCACATTGTAAAACAAAATGGAATTCATCTTCAGTGATATTCAAAGTACAAAGAGTACACTTTCTATCTAACCTATTTACCCCATGACAACGGCCTACTTCAACAAACAAATTATGAGATGACAATCTAAGGCGAGTTAAATACACTCTAAAATTCATATGTTTAGTTAGATAATTCTGTAAACATACATTATTGACAATATATTTATATAAATAACACTTGGATGAAACGTTCAGTTGATCATTCAAAGTCTGTTTTGCTTGATCATATATCCTTGTTTTTACAAATAATAATAAATTTGTATCAATAATCAAATTGTCTTGGTTATACCAGATCTCATTTAAACCTAAGGTTGTAGTTGATAAATCCAACTGCTTCTAATATTACAGAAATTAAACAGTTGTTCCCTGCAGCAGTTTTTAAGAATACAGTTGCTTGTGGATAACAATTTTAACCAGTACTTCACTATTTTGTACATTCTAAAATATATCAAAGGATATCTACCCAATTCAAAATAAACCATAACATTTGTTGTACATTGTTTGACACCTAATATGTTTTTGCAAAAATCAAGTTGTATTTTTTCAATATTTGGAGCTTTATGGAAGCCCCATATTTCACAACCATAACATAAAATACTGCTAAGGTAAGTATCAAATAAATTCAAATATGTAAAAACATTCAAATACAATGACGAAACCTTCGACTTTAAACCAAAAACAGCTTTTCTACTTTGCTCAGCTAAATGTTTTAACACATTTACCGTTAAAATTTAACAGTACACCAAGGTAACGAAATGCATCCACTATGTCAATAGCATTGCCATCATAATACAAAATTTCTTCGTCTTTTACAAAACCTCCGTTTCTAAATATCATATTTTTTGTTTTGGCAATATTTACAGTCAAACCCCATTTACAAGTATATAATAATAATGTGTCTAACATATCTTGCAAGCCAATAACTGAATCAGAAAATTAAATCATATCATCAGCATACATAAGTAAAAATAATGACAAGTCTTGCACTTCATATGGTATATTACTATTACGTAGAAATTCCATTTCAAAGTCATTTACATATAACGAAAAAAGTATAGGAGAAAGAACTTCCCCTTGCATAAGACCAACTGAACTTGTAAACTGCTCAGAATAAAAACCATCAACTTTTACACATACTTTTACTGTAGAATACATTGATTTTAAAACAGACAGTAATTTGCCTGTTATACCAACTCTTGACAGTTTCAACCATAAGTTAAGACTGGTTACAGAGTCAAATGCTTGTTTGTAGTCAACGAAACAGCAATATAAACGTTTTTTTCTTGAAAAGTGCTTTCTGAACGAGTGTCATGCACTGGGGAAAACATATGGTGGATTAAGCTAATGTTTATAAAAATTCGTCCTTCGAATTATAGAAGTTGGATGGACGATTAAGTCAATGTCTTTAGAAAAATTAGTCCTTCGAATTATAGTAGTTGGAGAAAGGATCAGAAGAATAACTATCTAAGTCACCAAAATATTTCGTCAAATACTGGTTATTTTTCCCCCCGGCTACAAAATATAGGAAAATCTCTTTGACTATTGTTCGTCCGTCCAACATGGTTTGTCCAGATAATAACTGCATCAGTTTTTAACGCCATAACTGTTATATTTTACCCAAATGACAACAAACTCGGTTCCAGCTATTTTAATCAAAACACTGACGTACTGAACATCGGATGGCTGCAAGTGATGTTGATTGAGGAATATGATGTATCTGCCAGACAGATATATTCACTATTAGACAATACACAAGATATAATTGACATATTCATACGTAAACAATTTTTCGGTAGTGTGCATAGAAAGTGACTTTTTTACTTGTACATGTATATATTGATGTACGTCAATAAATATTCATAAACATATTTTTTTAAGAACATTGATAAAATGTTTAATGATTTGATTTTTTTTTGTCGTGAGAAAAATGACAATCAATACCGAAAATTTGCGCATGCAGAAGAATATCTCAAGAACGTTTTGCAACAAACGCGGGAAAATTTAATTGCCTACTCAAATCCAATCTATTAGAAAAAAAACGAAATATTACAGAATTTGAGAGTGTCGACCATGCACTTGCACTGCACTATCATAGACTAGTAGAAAGGAATGAAATATAAATGGATGAAAACTATATGTACTCTGTCATACAAATAATATTATAATATATAACAACAAACTACAGTATACTGATAACAAATTATTATATTACTACAATTTAACAGTTATTACAGTGCGGCCGAATTCCTTGTCATTTATTCAGCATCCACATTAGTATTCGAAAAAAAAAATCTAATTAACCTCAACCTAACTTTCAGCTATAGAGATGTGATTTATTTCTAAGACAAGTGCTTGTGACTATCCACAAGAACTTGCAAACGGCCGCTGTTCAGTACTTCAGTACTTTGATTATATTTGTATCTTTTTAGTTTAAGTGTTTGTTTTGGTATAAAGTTTTATGGCATGGCATCCACTTGATGTATAAAAGCGAAATGTATCTTCACTGTGTTCAAAAAGATAAAAAATAAATAAAAAAAATTGGGGGTTTGATGGGCATTTTTTTTCCCTGCCGGAGGGATAAATCCAGTTTGAGATGGTCCCAGCATGATAACAACTGCATTGTATTGTATTGTATTGGTTGTCCTTGATTGACATGGACAATGGACAGTAAGGAAACGAAAAAAAATGTCCATCAAAATCTTTTCCAACTGCACAGGTGATGAACATTTTGTCATATTGGAGTCTTCATTAAGCAGTCTTTAAAACTGAGGGAGTCAGACCCATGTCAGACAAGCTTATGGTGGGTGTTTTTTTACATACAGTTATAATTGAACTCTAATATGTTCTATTATTCTATTGTATTGTATTGCATTGTATTGTATAAAATTATTGTTTGATTGTATTGCTTGACCTTTATGGGTGTAATTTTGCAATAAAGATTATATTTATAGCTATTTTCCTATTGGAGTATAGAGGTGTGGTTGGCTTGCTGGCTTTGTTTGTATAAATGTTCACCCGAGCATCCAATAACATGATTATACAAGCTGAAGCCCCGCCTATTTATTGATTGTAGATGTCAATCATATATTAAGTTTGCCTGAGGAAACATTTTTTTAAACAAAGCAAGCAACAACTACATGCATTAGAAAAATAACTACAAGTTAACAATTTTTCTTCAATATCGCTACCAAAATGTACCCTATCGTGTTGTTTATTCTTTAGTTTTCTATGTTGTGTCATGTGTACTATTGTTTTTCTGTTTGTCTTTTTCATTTTTAGCCATGGCGTTGTCAGTTTGTTTTAGATTTATGAGTTTGACTGTCCCTTTTGGTATCTTTCGTCCCTCTTTTATCAATCCGAAACCATGATATATCCAGCTAGTGAAGATCAGTGAACAATTCCTTCTATTTCTTGTAACGGAAACGTAAATTATGAATTTACAACTGTATGGCTCTAAACCTAAAAATATGTAAATTGCTAGGAAATAAATATTTAAATCGATCGTTGAAAAAGAATAAAATTGAAAATTAAAAAAAAAATACAACTTACCAGTACGAAAGTTTTCCTGAATTTAAAGAAATATTGTCCAAGTTTGAACATTAATTCTCAATCACGAGAAAAACGATCCCCGCGAAAAGTGAACGGACAAACCGAGTATAAATTTATATAGATATATTGTTTTGCTTTTTTAATTTTAAATGTTTTATGGGATATGTTTTCCTATGGTTTTGTTTTTGAAATGTCTTATATGTTTGTATTGTGACAGATATTTGACATACATTTTGGACATAGCGGACGTTACAATTTTTAACTAAATTGTATCCTGTATAGGACGTTTAGAAATAAGTATATATCTTAAATGAGATCTCGCGAGAATAGACAAGGTGAGTTATCCTGTCATTCTTTGCTGAACTGTCGGCCTGAACGGTTGGCCTGTCTCGTGTCCACTTTGGACATTGAATTGAATGCTCCGAGTAAGTTTTTGTTTTTTGTTTTTTATTTTAAATATTGGCAATAGATAGGTGTAGCCTAAGAATTTCAATATGTTTGAGTGATATTTAGTCTTTTAATTTACACGCTGTTGTACATGTTGTATATAGCTTCAGGTGTATTCGATTAAAATTAACGAAGAATGGACTTTTAAGTTTAATTTTAAAGTAATTACACACAGGAAGAGAAATAATGTATGACTGGAATGAAATTTAGTCATAGAAGGGAAAGCTATGCTCGATTGTCTATTTTAAATTTTGTGGAAAATGATGAGAGACGCCATTTTTTCTCGTGAAAATTGTGGGCACGTGTGTTCTTTGGTCGTCAATGCTTTTCAACTTTGTACTTGTTTTGTCTTTCGACCTTTTTTCATCTGAGCGTCACTGGTTAGTCTTGTGTTGACGAAACGCGCGTCTGGCGTATTAAATTTTAAACCTGGAAACTTTTGTTAGCTATTATTCGTGTGTTGTTCTCCCATTTATTTGTATTGTACCCCTGTTATATAATGCTGTCATTTTAATGTTATATTTAACATTGAAATAAAAGCGGGAGGTTTGGCATGCCACAAAACCAGGTTCAACCCACCATTTTCTTTTCTCAAAAATTTCCTGTACCAAGTAAGGAAAATGACCTTTGTTAAATTATAGTTCGTTTCTGTGTGTGTTATATTTTTATGTTGTGTTTCTGCTGTGTCGTAGTTCTCCTCTTATATTTGATGTGTTTCCCTCAGTTTTAGTTTGTAACCCGTATTCGTTTTTTTCTCAATCGATTTATGAACTTCGAACAGCGGTTTACTACTGTTGCCTTTATTTTTGTGGTCGATAAATTAGGTGCTTTTTCATCAAGCTCTTGCCACATCTATGAAATCCGAATTTGAGAGTAAGATAAAAACAGTAGTAAGCTTATTTTGTTTACACTTGTATTTTTCATGTTTTCATATTGTTTCATAAAATAGGAAATAACATACTTTTTTTTTATTAAGAAAACATTTCAGAGAATATTTCAATGCTGTGATCTATACAAAAAAATCAAAGAAAAATAAGAAATATTTGATTACTACATGGTCAAATCAAATATACATTTTTAAATGGATCAACTGAGTAAGAATGATGTAGTTTCATTACACAGACGAATGAACCATGGTAAACATAGTAACCGGCTAGGATCGTTAATTTTCGAGTGATTTGATCGGGTTTTATTTTCGACTGAATATGATTAAAAATTTTAACAAACAGACTTCCTTTGTGACAAGACGTGATACAAGTATAGAAGCTTGAGTTTATCAAACAATCCTGATACCTTTGATAACTATTTACACAACTGGGTCGATGCCACTGCTGGTGGACGTTTCGTCCCCGAGGGTATCACCAGCCCAGTAGTCAACACTTCGGTGTTGACATGAATATCAATAATGTGGTCATTTTTATAAATTTTCTGTATAAAAACTTTTGAACTTTTTGAAAAAGTAAGGATTTCTTATCCCAGGTATAGATTACCTTAGCCGTATTTGGAACAACTTTTTGGAATTTTGGATCCTCAATGCTCTTTAACTTTGTACTTGTTTGGGTTTAAATATATTTCGATTTGAGCGTCATTGATGAGTCTTAATTAGACGAAACGCGCGTCTGGCGTACTAAATTATAATCCTGGTAACTTTGATAACTTGTACAAGTTGTTTCCATTCTCAATTTTATTGTACAAGTTATTTCCATTCTCAATTTTATTGTACAAGTTATTTCCATTCTCAATTTTATTGTACAAGTTATTTCAATTCTCAATTTTATTGTAGTGTTTTAGAAAAAAAAAGATATTATCAATCTGACAATATTTTTTTTTGAAAATGTTAAAACAAGACTAACAATGTTTTTTCTTCAAAATACAGAATTAAGCCATTTTTATACACATACCAATACAATACATGGAATCTGTTTATCTACGGATATACAGACTCTTTTCACAAATTCTAGTTATAACATTGAAAACGACATTTTGAGACTAAATTCATTTCTAGATGTCCTGGATTTCGATAGTCCGGGTTTTTTACAAATGCGTTCGTATTTTATCGAGTGATCATACATGCGTTCGTATTTTATCGAGTGATTATACAAATTGCCTTTAGCTTACAATTTTACGTGTCATATAAAAAAGAAGATGTGGTATGATTGCCAATGAGACAACTGTCCACAAGAAACCAAAATGACACAGACATGAACAACTATAGGTCACCGTACAGTCTTCAACAATGAGCAAAGCCCATACCGCATATTCAGCTATAACAGGCCCCGATAAGACAATGTAAAACAATTCAAACGAGAAAACTAACGGCCTTATTTATATAAAAAAAAATGAACAAAAAACAAATATGTAACACATAACAAAACAACAACCACTGAATTACAGGCTCCTGATATGGGACAGGCACATACATAAATATTTACATTTATAAGTGTATTTATTTTAAAAACAATGAAATAAAAGGTTCAAATTAAGTATTTTTCAAATCACGGAACCAATGCATTCGTCATTTTGATAATGCAGCGTGCATTTGTATATATATATTTTTTTGTCACATCTGATATTAATTACACTTACACACGGGCACTTGTCTCCAAAAAAATAATTCTAAGACTAGAGCCTGTGCATATACAGTATATATTTGTGATTTCAACAATCTAAAGTAAGCATAGACAATTTGGAATGAGACGTACAATGTACATACATATAGTGTGTTAAGCTGATGAACTATTCATTTCACTGTGTTGACATGAATATCAATTATGTGGTCATTTTTATAAATTTCCTGTTTTCAAAACTTTGAATTTTTCGAAATTGGAATTTTGGGTCCTCAATGCTCTTCAAATTTTTCTTGTTCGGCTTTTTAACTATTTTGATATGAGCGTCACTGATGAGTCTTAATATGTAGACGAAACGCGCGTCTGGCGTACTAAATTATAATCCTGGTACCTTTGATAATTGTTTAATATATATGAAATTTCATTCAAATTTCATTGTCAATGGGAATAAAAATATGACGAATTTAAGTGTATGTGGGTGTTTCACCTTAATGATATTTTTTGGTGGTGAGGGCAGTCCTCTTTTGTTAGAATATTTTTTTACATAGAATTTTTCCAATGCTTTCCAGTAGGTTTCTTACTCCTTTTGTAAAAACTTTGAGTGACAGTTGTTTTTTACTTTTCTATAATTTTGATATAATGTGTCCCATAATTAATACATTTCATTGAAAACATAATTTTTGGATAGAGCAGGTGCTAATTTTACTTAATATTATTTTTGTTGTTAACTGTTCTAGATAAATTCACTACGTCATAACTGTTTTCTCGGACCAATATTTGTTACATTTCTGTCTTTTTTTACTGACGTCATTTTCTCGGGCTATTCAATATAACGTAGTCTATGTATTACTGGTAAATGATTAAGACAGGAATTTCGAAACCATAAATTACTGAAAACTATACTAAATTTTTCCATAGATATAAAGCTAACTTGTTTAACCCCACCACATTTCTGTCCCAAGTCAGGAGCCTGTAATTCAGTGGTTGTCGTTTGTTTATGTGTTACTTATTAGTTTTTCGTTCACTTGTTGTACATAAAAGAGGAATGAAAGATACCAGAGGGACAGTCCAACTCATAAATCGAAAAATAAGCTGACAACGCCATGGCTAAAAATAAAAAAGACAAACAAACAATAGTACACATGACACAACATAGAAAACTAAAGAATAAACATCGCGAACCCCACCAAAAAACTAGGGGTAATCTCAGGTGCTCTGGAAGGGTAAGCAGATCCTGATCCATATGTGGCATCCGTCGTGTTGCTTATGTAATAACAAATCCGGTAAATATTCTTACTCGGTAGGTCACATTCATAAAAGGGAAAGAGATTGCAGTAACGACGTAAAGAACATATCCGATATCAATTGTGAAACGGTTATTCCATAACGGTCAACCAACTCGTGATGGCGTCCGTAAAATTTACGAAGTGATGATTTCAACTTCACAATTTGGAACTCTTGGGCCGCAAGTTTTCTCGTTTGAATTGTTTTACATTGTCATGTCGGGGCCTTTTATAGCTTACTATGCGGTATGGGCTTTGCTCATTGTTGAAGACCGTACAGTGACCTATAGTTGTTGATTTCTGTGTCATATTGTCCCATTGGCAATCATACCACATCTTTTTTTTTATAGTGTCCAAAATAAGATGGGTAGTAATGTAAAAAACTATTATTGATACGAAATAGCGGCTAATTGACCATGTCGCATGTACATGTGTTATCACACTAAGAAACCCCGTTCTACACTCGAAAAAAGTGGACCGATTCATTTGAAAAAAAATACGATCCTAGACGGACACTAAACATACGGTGAGAATGCTTTATGTGAAGAGCGAAATAAAAGACACCATTATATATGTTATCGTTAACTTTTCAAAAACAGAATAGTTGAGATCCGAACGGACAAAGCATAAACCAATTTTTTATTTGGATTTCGTGAAAATATGAATTTGTTGCCCACATTTTCCTCTATAGAGTTGTTTCCAATTTGTAGTTAAATATGGATACCTTATTTTACCATATACTCTATGGGCATTGAAAACCAGTTCTTCATGATCGTGATTATACGGAATGCCTATAGTCAGAGAGCCACCAATCTTCGTAACACACCAAGCACGTGCTATCGCTATTATATCTCCCCATGGATTTAATGCGTCACCATACCTACCTAGCCCCGAGTGTTCTATGGAACTATAAGTAACAATAGCATCAAATGTTCCCAAAGTATTGTTTAAATAACGCATACGAAAATCAAACGGGACGATAGTTTTCACTTTCGGATGTTGGGATATGATACTACCATATTCCAATGTTACAACTTCGCGTGCGCCTGCTTCTAAAACGCATGCCTCAACCCAAGGGATTTCTGATCCAATAACCATAACTCTGCCGTTTTTTATATGTGGTGCGTGTTTTAATCCGTCTCTCAAACCATTTGTGTCCGCAGTTCCGTAGGTACCAGATAAGTTTCCTTGTTTTGCCATATTTATCCAGTCTTCAATCAATTGCTCAAACCAGACTGGCTTTTTGGCTTTTTTACCCAAATATAGCTCTGTATCCCAGTACCATTTGCTAATTGGAATCCGGTTATTCATGGTAAATTCAATCATCATATTTTTAGGAATTGTTTTGGGTGCATGCAGTAATCCATGTGCACGGTCTATATTTTTGTTCCTAAATATTTTCCCACAGTTTATTGAAGATGTTATGTGATCAAAAAATAATCCTGGTGAACCTTTTCTTGTTGTATTGCATAGTTGTCCACAGTCCAGACGAATGGTATCCAAAGGGTCCGATGGCTTCCTAGGGTCCGGAATATATCTTATGGATGTGTTTCGTTTGTTATTATACATATTTATGAGACAAGTTTTTGAATTGACTATTGGCTTCACAAAGTATTCAGTACATAAAATAACAATAACAAATAGCACAACACCAAACCTTTTCCTGTGCTTCACGTTATCCATTTTCTGAAAAAGACAATAAATGAATAAGCAAACATTGTAACCAGCAGTTATTGTGTCCATGTATCAGAAAATAATTAGAAAGCATCTATCATATTACATGTTTAAATATTTTCAATCCAGTATGAAATCAATTTGTACTGTTTTGATTGTTTTATGACACTGCCTCGTCTCAAAACAAAATATAGTATGTACCACTAATGAGAGACGAAAAATACTCCCCCCCCCCAAAAAAAAAAAATATCATTCAAACTCATCAGTCGAAAATTAACTAACAACATGGTCAAAAAGAATATTACCAAAAGACAAAAAACAGTATGCAAAACACAACTTAGAAAACATAAGACTGAGCAATACGGACCCAGCTTAAAACTGGAATAGAACACCGGTGCATCATACGGCTATTTGAGCTCCATATGTAGCACCCGTCGTGTTGCTCATGAAAGTACAAACCCGGTGATGAATGGAATCATGTAGGTCACACATTCGGAGAAAAAGGGGAACAGAATTGTGGTTATGAAGATCGGAACATATCCGTAATCATATATGAAATAGATATTTCATTACGGTCAACTTACTCGTGATGGCGGCCATAAATGTTCGAAGGTATGATTTCAACTTCACCACATTGAACTCTTGATTTAGTAGCTTCCGTGTAAGCAGCAATTCCATATGAAGGAAATAGTAGCATGGAAAGCAAGCCCTGGAATATCGTATTAACTGGGATATTGTATAATTAGTTCAGCCAAACTGCAAATCATCGATCTCGAATTATGGTAAATGAACAAATCGTATTCATTTATTATACACATAAATTAAGTTGGTAGATGATTTGCTACTTAAAAGCTAAGTTGTCATTTCATGGACACATTGAAGAAGTTATTCATTGATACTGACGATATGAATATCAGTTTTTTCCTTAGAGAGCAAAATATAATAGATTAGCAAAAGCAACATTCGAAATAAAAACACTCATATTTTAAAATCATATATACCTTGAATTCATTTACTTCCAATTTAATTATGAGAACGTGTCTTCATAAACCGATTTCAAAAACAAACCACCTAAGGATATAGCGAGTACGTATTAGTACATTATAACATCCAACTGTACTAATAGAGGTTTTCCGATTTGCTACGTATCAAGTACGGTTGGTACGGATCTCAACGGTTAGTGCTGTTTTGGAAATATCAATTAATGCATGCGATCATTTTATAACTAATGACATTGTATTCTCTTAATACTGTATTTATACTAGGGATGGCAACGAGTACTCGAATACTCGGGTACTCGCTCGGAAGGCCGAGTACTCGAGTACAGTTTGAGTACTCGGATACTCGTTTGCCTGTTAAACATCTTGAGATATTTCTCTTCACATTTCCAATCACTTTGGTTCCGTTGACATATCCCCTTCGAAAAACTAATTAAAACTAATTTACAACATAAATATGTATATCTTGTGGATACTATTTGTTTTAATAATACCAGCAACGTCCTTTTCATGTGCACAACTTGTAACACAAAATAAAAAGTCATACAGTTTTTCGTCTGAAATTGATGACTAGAACATATTCCAAACAAGAACAAAATCAAAGTGAACTGCGGGGAATCCTATGCAACTGATTAGAGACATTTTTAACGGTGTTTGTACACGGATCAACCCTTTGGAGTAAAAACTAACTCACCACAAGCCGAACAAACTTACCTTTGTTTGTTAATCAAGACTTCTATGTAAACGTGATTGGTAGGAGATGTACATTTAAATTAATTTAATTGCTCTGTATTTGAAGCTTATCTTTAATTGTTTAATTTACAATTTCAAGATAGGCAAAAGCACGAGAGCGACATTCAATCCCAAAAGTCGAAAATAAATTGACAACGGCATGGCTAAAATAAAAAAAGGAAATCAGACAAACGATAGTTCAAAAAAAAAAAAAACACAGCAAAAGTAAGACTGAGCAAAACGAAAAAGAACAAGTAATTTTAAGTCCAACATTGCTGTTGACAAATTAACGGACATGTTGTATCATAAAAAATACCAACTCATCAGGAACAGATGACACATACATTGTATACTTTGCCGGACTTTAAATGCAAATATTTTTGATTTTGTTGGAATTTGGTTCATGAACACGCAAACAAACAATGATTGCTGTTATGATAGGTTATTTGTAAAAAAAAACGGCGGTCGGTAAATCATTCTTTAAATGACACAAAGAGGATCAAGCAATGTTTGTAGTACATTTGTCTTTCGTTATTATGTTTATGAAAGGTAACAAAACACTGCATCCTTACTAAAATCTAAACTTTTCAATAGACGTTTCAGATTCCTCCGAGTACTTGGGAGTACTCGAGTATCATGAACGAGTATCCGAGTATTAAATTTCAGATGTTTTGAAATCCCTAATTTATACTGTTTTCTGAAACTTTCTTAAATATTTGTCATTCTAACTATTATTACTATTTTAGTGAAAATGCAGGAAAGTATATGGAATGTATAGGTAACGAATTTGAACTACTTACAATATTAAGTTATTTGAATGAATGCAAAATTCATACTGATTATGTAGTTATTAAAATTTGTTGCTTATATTTTGTTAATCTCCACCTGCTCATTTGTAATCACATAAGCAACACGACGGGTGCCACATGTGGAGCAGGATCTGCTTACCCTTCCGGAGCACCTGAGATCACCCCTAGTTTTTGGTGGGGTTCGTGTTGTTTATTCTTTAGTTTTCTATGTTGTGTCATGTGTACTATTGTTTGTCTGTTTGTGTTTTTCATTTTTAGCCATGGCGTTGTCAGTTTGTTTTAGATTTATGAGTTTGACTGTCCCTTTGGTATCTTTCGTCCCTCTTTTGCTCCTTTTTATCTTTATTATAATCACACTTCCTATATACATATAACAGTTTACAATTACACATATATCAAACATTGATATCAATTACTGTCATTTTGTCCTGAAAGAAAGTTTCACCTGTGGAATCCCTGTCACAAACACAGTTGCTGCCTATATACCATGAATTTACTTGCAATAAGGTTATGAGAAAGTGTCTTCATAAACTGATTTCAAAAACAAACCACCTAAGGATATAGCGAGTTCTATAGTTACATAATAACATTCAAAAGTACTAATAGAGGTTTTCCGATTTGCTTCGTATCCAGTACGGTTGGTATGTATCTCAAAGGTTAGTACTGTTTTGGAGGTAGCATTAAATGCATGCGATCATTTTATACATCATCATCAAGTTAAAAGAATTGAAAGCAATATCAGAAGAAACTACCTTAGCCTTTTTTTTGATAAGATTTCAACGACATACTGTAAAACATGGTATGGTACGATGGTATGGTATGTGTTGTGGTAATAAACTGTAAATTTCCCATCCTTATCAAAAGTACACCATTCGAAATTTTACGTTGGCGAAACAGTTTTCACCAAATCCGTTTTATGAAACACCATTAACTTCATTTCAAACTTTGCAGAATAACACACATGGGCCATTCTAGTATGACATTGCTCTTTAATTTCAATTCGAATACGTATTTAAAAAAAAAATCAGTGGTTATTTGCGATACAGTTATAACCAAACCCTTTAAATCCAAATTGAAGAAACAAAACCATCCAAAGAAATACCACGCACATTGACTATATATATTCACTGATCATTGAACTTTAACGACATTGTTGAAAATTAAATTTCGGAAGTAATTGGCGACACAGTTATCACCAAGATACTATATAAATCACATACATAATGTAGATATGATATATGGGCAATCAATACAAATTATTTCACTAGCGGCGGCGGCCTTGAAATTAACAAATCTTGCGCTTTTTGAGATAGTTGCGATAATGTTCTCCATTGCTCATTTTGTGAGGGTTCACCGACTAATTGCACTAAATATAGGAATGATTGATTTCCGTTTTCTGTGCCAAAATTCGTTTTACCTTTTAGGATTTAGCATCCGTTGAACTTTCAATGTCATTAGAAGTTACAAAGTTTTCGTCTCTGAAACGCATTGGTTTGTTAACTTTTCTTGTAGACCTCCTAACATGAGGCCCACTGTCAATAGTATCGGACGGTTGTTTTGCAATATCGTCGTTCTTATCAGAACTGATAGTTTCATTTTCCTCGGCCTCGGTACTCTCAATATGTAAAGGCGCTAAACAATGCGCAGGGTCAGGTGCTCGGATATGCGCTATTTTCAGTCTGTTTATGTGTACGGGGTCGTACAGCTTTCTTTTCCTTGTTGGGTAGCGGAGTTTGATAAGATGTGAACTCGGAATATTAATAACTACATACGGACCATCAAAAATTGGTTGAAATTTTCTTCCTACACCAGTAGGTTCACGTTGTAAATAAACATAGTCACCAATTGATAATTTTAAGTTATTAGTTTTCAAATTCTCCTTTTCCTCCATTTGTAAGCCGGATGCGATAGCATTGTTGGATACTATTTCATGTATTGTATTTAATTTACAAGTGAGTTCCTGAAAATACGTATGCATATCTACGGGTATGTCTTTGAAAGATGCGCTATTATATTGAA
Organism: Mytilus galloprovincialis; assembly: GCF_965363235.1. Classification (NCBI taxonomy): domain Eukaryota; kingdom Metazoa; phylum Mollusca; class Bivalvia; order Mytilida; family Mytilidae; genus Mytilus; species Mytilus galloprovincialis. The sequence continues at coordinate 9,468,646 of NC_134847.1, read as the reverse complement.
TGAGCGGAAAATTTGGGCGTTTCCCATAGAGTATTTCAAATGGAGAAAAATCAATGCTGTTGTTTACAGACGAGTTCATTGAAAATGTAACGGAATGTAGTTCGTTTTCCCATGATTTTCCTTTTAGAACACGAGTTGTTAAACGTTCTGCTAACGTTCGCTGTTGGCGTTCACACGCTCCTAAGCAATGGTGGGCAATGCTGGCGTGAACTTCTGTGTTACTTCAAGCAATTTACATAATTCGGCTATACACTTATTGGTAAATTCACTACCGCGTTCCGATATTAAAGTTTGGCAAACTCCATAAGTAGTAAACATCCTGTAAATTGCCTCACATACGGTTATGGCATCTTTATTTCGCAAAGGGTATGCAAATAATAGTTTAGTGAACATATCAACCGCTGTAAACACATATGTATTTCCATTAACAGAAACTAGATAAGGGCCACATAGGTCCATCTGCCACACTTGAAATGATTCGGCCGGCGTTGGGAAAGACACTATTTCCTGTTTTGTTTTTAAATTTGAAACCTTGCGAATTTGGCAAAGGTGACATGATTGTACATAGTCTGGAATGATGTTTCCTATTCTTGGATAGAAAAAAGAGTTCTTTGCCCTGTCCAAAGTATTGTTAATCCCAAAATGTCCGCCAAAGGGGTAAATCATGAACAACTTTAAGCACAGTATTGATTAACGCCTCAGGTATAACAATCTGATAATGATCCATCATTTTGTTTCTTTTACCTTTAGCGATTCGAGAATGAAATAGTACTTTGTCAATTAAGGCGTAATCAGATGATTTTAAAAGAACTCGCCTAGCCTCCTTTTAAGATTCGGGTAAAGTGTCATTTTCGAGATAGTCTATAATTTTTGTCAATGTGATATCCTGACGTTGCAGTTGGTTTTTTTTCGGTAGAAATTGATAAATTTTCAAAAACAGATGTTGGTAAAGTTTTGTCAACGATTCCGGTTTCTGACTTGTACATTGTTCGACGCTGTTTCGACATTTTTCTCACTGATTTTGTTCTGATATTATCGTCACTTTCATCTGTATCGGCATCATACGGGTCACTTATCAATGTATCTGCGTCGTACGCATTGTCAGTTAAATGGACTGCTTGTACATCGGCAACTTTTGAAGCAATCAGTTCGGAAAAATTTTGACCATTTGGTCATTTTACTTTACCGCAAACGTCTTCGACGAACGGAAAAAACGGGTCATCTTCAACAGGGCTCTCTACAACTTCCGCTTTGCTATTTTCGCATCTAGATAAGGCATCTGGAACTTGCATGTCGTCTGCCTTTTTGTATACGATTTCAAACGAGAATCGCTGAAGTATTGACATCCAACGTTCGTAAATTGCCCCTTTAAATTGTTTTTGGTACAAAGGTTTCAAATTATGCTTGGTGGTCACATTCGGCTATAAAATAATTCCCACGCAAATAATCTTCACAATCAAGTATTCTCACGACCATTCCTAGAAGTTCTAATTTTGTTGGACCGTAAGATTGTTGCCATGGACTCAACGATTTCGAGCCAAACCTGATAATACGTGGTTTTTGTGTTTCGTCATCTGGGTCAAGCTGATATAACATATATCCAATACCTCGTGCTAAAATATCTACACTTAAACGAAAAGTCAGATCGTACTTCGGAAAACTAAGTACGTCGGAATTCACCAATTTATGTTTCAAATCGTTAAATGCTGTTTCCTGTTCACTTCGCCATGTGAATATCTGTTCCTTTTTCAAAAGTCGAGTTAATGGAAAAACAAGTGCACTAACAATCGTCTTAATTCCTTGATATTCTTTGTCGTGGGTAATCTGAAATCGCCTTTACACGGTCGGGTGGCGGGCGGATCCCGTTTTTCGAGATAAGATGTCAAAGAAAAACACAAGTTGATGTTGCAAATGAACACTTTTTTGGTCCTAATTTTAATCCTGCAGCACGGAATCGTTAAAATACTTCCTTCAAATCGGATAAATGTTTTTTCGAATTTGTCGGAAAAAATCAAGACGTCGTCCAAATAGCAGAGACAAGATTTAAATTTCAATCCGTGCAAGACCTTATCCATAAGCGTTTGAAATGTATTTGAAGCAGTTTTTAAACCCATTGGTAATCGACTGAATTTATAAGTACCAAAACATGTGTTAAAAGCTGTATAGTGGCTAGAGTCGTTTGAAAGTCCCATTTAGAAAAAACCTGAAGAAAGATCAATTGACGATATAAAATTCGGTATGACTTCTCTGAACGATTCGGTCAATTCTTGTAAGTTTAGTATTGCATATTTGAATTCCCTAGTTTGTGAATTTAAGAAACGAAAATCGCAACAAAATCGGAAGTCTTGGGCGCACGGCTTTGCAGAATTCTTGGATCGCTTAGTGACTAGTACAATAGGACTTGTAATTAAAAAATCTTCTGTTTCACTCACAGGAGCAATAATACCTTGTTTTAATAAATTGTCAAGATGTTCTCTCAAAATTTCCCTCTTAAAAGGGGGAGTCGATATGGCTTTTGGTGTTTGCCAACGGCGTCCGGTTTAGTAAAATCTTATGTTCCACGTACCACACGTGTAAAGCCTAAATTCGGGTTATCTTCAGTGACAAAAAGATCTAGATTGTTATTCAACAAACACGCTAGTTAATCTGATTCAGTTTCTTGCAAATTTTCGGGTAAGGTAAACAGGGACTTCACTTTTGAATAGTCGGGTTTCGAACAAAAAAATTTTGAATGAGGTGAGTCAATAGTTTCGGAAACGTCTACATGCTGTACTTCCGGTATAGTATCTGAAAATGATGCACATTCATATTCGTTATTTAGTACACTAAATTCTGCTATTGTACGGCCTTTCGGAATAACGACATTCTCACTTGTTGGATTTAAAAGTTAAACCGGAACTTTCCTATTGTACGGTACGGTGACAACAGCTTTATCTACAAATAAACCTTTACTACACGAAAACTAGCTTTTGGAGCACACACCTTGTAGTCCCAATGTAATGTTATTCGGAACACTAGCCCAAACAATAGTTTCTGTATTTGGTTCAAGGCTAAGTCGCTTATGAGTTGAACATTTGCGGTATTCAATTGACATGACATTTGCTAAAATCTAACACAACATTGTTTTTCATCAAATAATCCGTCCCTAGAATAAACGGATGTGAAGTTACTGGGAGAATATATACATCAATATCAATTTCCCCTCGTGTCTTTATGTAGAATTTAATTTTTGCCGTTCCTGTTACTTTAATTGTGTCATTTTTGGCTAACCGTATTTCGGAACAATCCAACTGTTCAAATGATAATTTTTGCTTGTCGGAAACAGAATCAAATAAAGATTTTGACATGATAGTTATGGAACTGCCAGAGTCAACTAATGCAGACACTTTCAACTGATCGAAAAAAACTTTAATGTACAAAAATTGATGCTTCTTTTGTTAACTGAAGTCTATAAAGGCACTTTCATAATCTATCCAGAACGACCGTGCCTGTCTCCCGGGTTCTGTCGGTTTCTCGAATCAAACTTTGTGCAGACATTCGCTATATGTCCCTCCTGCTGACACAACTGACATTTTGCAGTCGACATATTTTGGCCAATACCGCTCCAATAACATTCACGCTGTCGATGACCTCTACCATTACATTTAAAACACGGTCCGGAAAAGTTATTTCGATCATTTGTAACCTGTCCGCCATTTGTTGGATATTTATAATTACGACCAGGAGTATTTTGTCGGTCATATGTAGCCTATGGCTTACTCTGCACATTCATTCCTGATAACAGAGACGTTAGTGTATGTATCTGATCCTTCATTTTGGATATTTCAGATGAAGCCGCTGCAGGAGACTCGAGATCCGGGGATATTTTGTCGGATTTCATTTCTTTTTGTGCATTAACTAACTCGCTTAACTCCCGAATTTGCTCTCGTAAATCGCTCACCCCATTATTTAGATCATCTGCAGTTCTTCTGTTATCACAAGATTTGTTTTTGAAGAATCCTGCGGCATTTACAGAATCATCATATTTTCTGTAACCATAGGCTTCTGCCATTTTTGCGGAAGCGAGGGCGTTTTGCATATTTGGAGGCATCCCTGCGCGAACAAAAAATGACATTTGGTCTGGTAAGACACTGATAAATTTGGAGAGCATTTCATTTTCCGGCTTGGCGAGTAATTTACCCTGTTCATAAATTTGACTATAAAAATCCTCAAAGCTTTGACCGAAAGACAAGGTCAGGTTCTGAAATATTTCACTATGCATAAGTGCGTTGGCCCATGCCCACATAAATTTATGTATGCCTCCTTAAATAGAATTCGGACACTTTTTCAGTCAGATTTGCTTTCATCGCTTAATGAGTTGTACCATGTTAAAGCCGGACCTTTGAGGTGTAAATGAAAAGCAGCCAGCATGCGCTTGTCAGTCAGGTTAAATTCAGATAAACCATGCAATTTGGAGAAAGATTCAAATTCAGTCTAAAACGTATGTCCATTATCTTGAGGATATTCGTGAAACTTAGAGCACGTAGCCAAATTTTCCATTTTATTAGTAAATGTGTGTGGAAGCGACACGCCGAAGCTAGGTTCTGGTTGAAATAATATTTGTGTAGGGGGAGTTTTTCTTGAATAGAATAAGGTTCAGAAAACGGAAGTTTAACTGTTGGTCTAACTGCTGTTGAATGAGTTATTGGCGCATGTAATGGATCATGTGATGGAGTTTGAAAGGAAAACAATTCATTTAAAGCATGTGCCTTCAAAAATGAGTCGTTTAAAAGAAGTTGTGAAACCGATTCATTTTGTTTAGAGTCTGGTCAATTTTCAATTGATTCTTCCATAAATAATGACGATTTTGGTATCTTAACTCATACTGGAAATGTGAGTTATAATCTGAGAATTTGGCAAGACTGTTCTCACCGAAAAAATATTTTGATGAACATGGCAAGACTGTTCTCACCAGATACAAATCTACACAAATACATTCACTTTATTTTTATAGAGATACAGATTTTTTTATTGCTCAGGAAAATTATTTTAATAAAAATTTTACATTTTTAAAGATTAAGAAAAAAAATTCAATACCTTCTGTTTTTAAAAGACACCTTATAACATGCATACAAATTAAAGTATAAACATAATTCAAATTAAAACCCTGAGATAATATTTGTAAAATGAAAATGAGTTAAAACATTTTGTTTAGTGTTCATCCAATAACTACTGATTGCACAAATGCTCTACTGTCCTAAGCGCGACCAGCTGTAATTTTCAGGGGATAAAACATTTTCCTGCAAAAAACATAATTGGTTTATTCTTGGTTATTGGTTATCAAGGAACAATGTTATCAATGCAAAATTCAATTCATTTACAGTTTTATTAATAACACATATTATATAGACACAAACGTTGACTGTTTATTCTGTACAGTCGGTGACAACTCGTCAAATTCTCGACAGCCATATTTAGTCTCGCAAAAAAATCATAGAATGTTGTAAATCAGTGTACAAGGCGTTTGTAGTATATTCCATCTGACCCCTTTATCTACTTAGAGTCATACCAAGTTGCAACAGGCAAATATATTATTTGGTAACGATTTCAAAATGGCGACCTTGAATTTTTGTCTCAGTTTCAATTTTCATAACCACGTGTAAAATCATTTGTATCGATCACAGCCCTGTAAATGTCTCAAATTTACCTTATTTTAAGGGATCTTCACCATTCTGTATCCTTAGGGGACTTTTGTATATTAAGGACACATATAATAACGAATAAGAATAGTTTTTGTTGTAATATTTTGCACTCAAATAAAAATAACGTGTTCTATCCTCATCGACAAGAAAAAGAGAGAGTTGATATCAGTCCGGATACGGAATAACCCTTTCCGATTCCGGAATAATACAGATACCAGACTGTGAAAACCATTATTTATAACGAAAATATGTATATAACAATATACGTTAAAACTGATTCAGATCATAAAATGAGTATGAAAATACATGTACCGTCAAACTATGATGTAACAGAAGTTCAAAGCAAAGCAATTGTCCTTTTTAGCTCATCTGACCCAAAGGGCCAAGTGAGCTTTTCTCACCACTCAGCCTCCGTTGACTGTCGTCGTAGTCGTCCATTAACTTTTACAAAAATCTTCTCCTCCTAAACTACCTAGCCAAATTTAACCAAATTTGGCCAATTTGGCCACAAACATCACTAGGATATCTAGTTTAAAAAATGTGTCCGCCGAATGACCCTGCCCGCTAAGCAAGATAGCAGACATGACATTTAAGGCAAATCTGACATTTGGTAGAATTGTTTATCAGGTCAATATCTATCAACCCTGACGTTTTCAGACAAATCGGACAACCCATTGTTGGGTTGCTGCCTCTGTATTGGTAATTTTAAGGAAAGTTTGCCTTTTATAGTGAATTTTTAACAAATTTCGTAAATTTTTATAAATTTTTACAAAACAGTTTCCTCTAAAACTACTGGGCCAGTAACGTAAGATCGACAAACACATCACCATCACCATCACCAAAACAAAATTTTCCATGAATTCAAGTCTGTTCTTAATCTAATATGCACATAGACCAAGGTGAGCAACACAGGCTTTTTAGAGCCTCGAGTTTTCTGTTTTTTTCTCAATTATTTGTGGTAATTAATTTTATGGTTACTTAATAAAAGGTATTTTCAATACAAAAGATGAATAAATAATATGATTTTACAAAAATAAACAAAGTTAAAAATCATGTTATACCTAAAATGATAACAAAATAGGGATAAGGTATGGCTGTATTGAAAGGCATCTCAAAAAGGCAACATAGTTTATTAAAAGATTAACTTTTACCAAATATATATATATAGAAGACGGTTCTCATTTCTGTATTGTTTAACTTTTAAGCTAATTTCTCTTTTATTTATTTGTGTCCATTTCCCTCTATTTTAAAGTTGTGCCCATTTTTGCGTATTCTATATTTTTATTAAAGTATTCTATTATTTTCTAGTCTTATTTTTTACCTTCTCATTAATTTTCAAAGTATTCTCTGGTCTATAAAAATACAATTGAGACCCTTATTGAACTTGAAGACTAAAAAAAGTGTAAAAGTTTTATATTTTTATCTTTTTATTCCTATAATTAACAAAGTCGAGTTTTCCATAAAAAGCGCTTCAGAAGCGGTAAATTACTGGCGCGTTTCATTTTTTACCACTAAACAGTTATTTTGTGCATTTAAAAAAAAACTTAAATTCCTGTTATGAGGGTCAGCATGGAGCTTACAGAATAGATAATTATGATAATGTAAAAAGAAAAAGATAAAAAATATGAAGAATAAGAGGTGCTAAAGTAAAAGTATGGCGTTCATTATCACTGAACTAGTATATATATATGTGTTTAGGGGCCAGCTGAAGGACGCCTCCGGGTACGGGAATTTCTCGCTGCATTGAAGACCTGTTGGAAACCTTCTGTTGTTGTCTGTTCTATGATCGGGTTGTTGTCTCTTTGACACATTCTCCATTTCCAATCTCAATTTTATTAAAATTACAGGGAAATAAAAGAATTGGGTAATACTAATCTGATTTAAGAAATAATCAATAAACAGAATAAAAACTCATGTAAAGACAGAATTTTTTTTTATTGCGCAGTAAAATTATGTTAATGAGAATTTTACATTTTTAAAGCTTAAGAAAAATGCATTAAGAATAAAAGAAACCAATTCCTCCTGTTTTTAAAAGACACCTTATAACATGCATACAAATTAAAGTATAAACATAATTCAAATTAAAACCCTGAGATAATATTTGTAAAATGATAATGAATTAAAACATTTTGTTCAGTGTTCATTAAATAACTACTGATTGCACAAATGCTCTGCTGTCCTAAGCGCGACAAGCTGTAATTTTCACGGGATAAAACATTTTCCTGCAAAAAAACATAATTGGTTTATTCTTCGTCAAAGCAGGGACTTTCTATACTAAGAATATTATGTACTGTCCCTTGGTAAAGCGATCATATAAATAATGAGAATAAGAAGACACATATAATCATTAGACAGATCGAGACCACTAGAATTCAATTCGCCGTTTTATAATCTAATGCATACTGGGTAATATTTTCAAAAATGTACACCAAAACGTTGTGATTGGTTGAAAACCTCCAAAACAATGGAAATTCAACCAATGTTGTGACGTTATTTTCATTTTGAGGGACGAACAATGAAATTACCCAGACTCCTTTAGATTCTGAACCGGCCAATTGTACATTTGCATAGTTTCCCAAATAAGAAACTGTAAACACTTTCTAAGAAATTTCCCATGCAATACTATGAACTGCAGTGCATGGTGGACTACTACGAGTTTACCATCATTCACCTAACACGCGTGATTTAGTAACTAGTTAAATAGTTTTAAAGGTGTAAAACCACCATTGATTTTCCCCTATTAGTCTTTTTTAAATTTGCACTTTTAAAAAAAATTGTGCAGAATTTATCTTTGTTTCAAATAAAGAAATACTTGGCATGAGTAAAGTGTTGTCCTGTCCAGAACTATAGAAAAAAATTCACATAACATTGCATTGCATATTAGAAAATAACTGGAAGTTGACCAATCAAATTTCTCCCCTTATTTAACCTGTGTACAAGCTTTAGTAAGCATGTAACCTCAAGTTTTCAAAATATTCTCAAGAAACACCAAATAAAAATAATAAAGTGCTTTGACACACCCAAGACATATGTTTATGACACAGAAATGTTTTACTGCAATAAAAGGTAGGATTAATTACCTACAACATTTAAATTCAAGGGAAATTCAATATTTTTTCGACCTATTTTCGTGACAACCGGATGTGACGTACTATGATTTGGTGGTATTACACCTTAAGGAAGTACACCACTAATTAATGGCCCCATTGCTTTCTATGTTAAATTCCTCAATTTCGAGTGGTCACAGCTCTTTTATCTTAACTTCAAATCAAGTGACAATCATTGCATGTCAAATCAACACCTTCTGGTGTCCTGTACTGAAAAAATCAACATACCTTACATTGCATATAAGAAAGAACTGGTTCCCGGAACTTCGGATGTACCAAACATGTACTTCCGATCTGACAAAAAGGCAAAATGTACCCTCCTTTTTAAATTTCATGCCATTTTTTTATTATTCAAATTTATCAGTCAAAACTTGTTCTGCAATGATCACCAGTCATGCAGCTTTCATTTGATACCAAAATTAATAAAATATTCTAAATATATTGAAAGTTATGTCCATGCGTAGGAACTATTTTGTGTTAAATATGTACTACTTTCTGGTATGTGCTTTCTGGCCGGGCCTGAATTAGTGGTGTTACACCTTAAAAGAACGAGATACATGGTGCTATTTTCTCTATGAACTTTAGTATCGCGCATTTTTATACCTTTCTCAAAACAATACTCTTGAGAAATAAAGGCAACAGTAGTATACCGCTGTTCAAACTCATAAATCTATGGACAAAAAACAGAAACGGGGTAACAAACTAAAACTGAGGGAAACGCATTAAATATAAGAGGAGAACAACGACACACACAGAAACGGACCAAGCATCAGACAAAATCCCACGAGAATAACATATATAACATCAAAACCAAATACATGAATTAAATTTGGGATAGACAAGTACCGTGACACGTCTGATCGCAATGTGAATTTACACTCAAAAATAAGAGAAAACAAACGACGAAACGTTTAAAACAGTTATCTTGTATAACATCAATATTGTAATATGAAGTATAACTGTCTAGTCATGGAATTATCTGCACTGGTTGTGTTGACTTTTGGCAGGACTTGCTTAAAAAAAAATCACTTTTCGCAGTAACTTATTCTTTAGATGAATTCAGGACGATTGAGTCTTCTGTGTAAAATGTAAACGTATATATGTTACTGTAGAAGCCGATCATGAATTGCTGGACTGGTTTAAAGTATCTAAGGTAAACGAATGGCCGTGTTTGGATAAATGCATTAGGCGGTCTAAGGTTATCCATAGGTATACCCGCAGTGTCAGTATTATTGGTTTGATATTTTGATAACCATAGACCACAATAGGCGTATATACAAACACAGCATCTATCTCAATCGTTACGACATATTAACAAAAAAAAAAGAACAATTATATTTCATTTTCAAAATGAGTCCATGGGGTTTTCAATTTGCTTCAATTGGTCAATTCAGAAATAATCCATCCTAATTCATGTTATATATACACAGTTTAAGTTCCTATGCAATGTCATGAATTATATTTAAAACACCAGTGTATCCATAATGCACCATTAATGAATTGTCCAATGAAATGTCTCCATTATATTTGTCGTCATTTGGTGTGTCTAGGTTATTTTTTTTCTCACGTTGAGTAGTTTTCAAGAATATTCATCTTTAAGTTGGTATCATGACTTTTTAAGTCCCTGAAAGAAAAGCAAAATATCATGTTTTTAATATTCAAATTTAAATTGAAATTATCGCATGGTTAGTGACATATAATCGAGTTTTCTAGTCTTCCATCTGAATAAAGATGATTTATAACTTATAAAATCATCAGTAATGCTTTAATGTTTAAATTTGAATGCAACGTCAGTATGTAGTGATATCGAGAACGATTTCATGTAGCGGTGGCATGTTACTAGATATCAATCAGCCATGAAAAGTTACCAGATATCAATCAACCATGAAAAATTACCAGATATCAATCAACCATGAAAGTTACCAGATATCAATCAGCCATGAAAAGTTACCGGATATCAATCAGCCATGAAAAGTTACCAGATATCAATCAACCATGAAAAGTTACCAGATATCAATCAACCATGAAAGTTACCAGATATCAATCAGCCATGAAAAGTTACCAGATATCAATCAACCATGAAAAGTTACCAGATATCAATCAACCATGAAAGTTACCAAATATCAATTAGCCATGAAAAGTTACCAGATATCAATCAACCACGAAAAGTTACCAGATATCAATCAACCATGAAAAGTACCAGATATCAATCAACCATGAAAAGTTACCAGATATCAATCAACCATGAAAGTTACCAGATATCAATCAGCCATGAAAAGTTACCAGATATCAAGCAGCCGTGGAAAATTACCAGATATCAATCAGCCATGAAAAGTTACCAGATATCAAGCAGCGGCGAAAAGTTACCAGATATCAAGCAGCCATAAAAAGTTGTCAGATATCAAGCAGCAATGAAAAGTTACCAGATATCAAGCAGCGGCGAAAAGTTACCAGATATCAAGCAACCACGAAAAGTTACCAGATATCAAGCAGCGGCGAAAAGTTACCAGATATCAAGCAGCCATAAAAAGTTACCAGATATCAAGCAGCGGCGAAAAGTAACCAGATATCAAGCAGCCATGAAAAGTTACCAGATATCAAGCTGCGGCGAAAAGTTACCAGATATCAATCAGCAGTGAAAAGTTACCAGATATCAATCAACCATGAAAAGTTACCAGATATCAATCAACCATGAAAAGTACCAGATATCAATCAACCATGAAAAGTTACCAGATATCAATCAACCATGAAAGTTACCAGATATCAATCAGCCATGAAAAGTTACCAGATATCAATCAACCATGAAAAGTTACCAGATATCAATCAACCATGAAAGTTACCAAATATCAATCAGCCATGAAAAGTTACCAGATATTAATCAGCCATGAAAAGTTACCAGATATCAAGCTGCGGCGAAAAGTTACCAGATATCAAGCAGCCGTGAAAAATTACCAGATATCAATCAGCCATGAAAAGTACCAGATATCAATCAACCATGAAAAGTTACCAGATATCAATCAACCATGAAAGTTACCAGATATCAATCAGCCATGAAAAGTTACCAGATATCAATCAACCATGAAAAGTTACCAGATATCAATCAACCATGAAAGTTACCAAATATCAATCAGCCATGAAAAGTTACCAGATATTAATCAGCAATGAAAAGTTACCAGATATCAAGCAGCGGCGAAAAGTTACCAGATATCAAGCAACCACGAAAAGTTACCAGATATCAAGCAGCGGCGAAAAGTTACCAGATATCAAGCAGCCATAAAAAGTTACCAGATATCAAGCAGCCATAAAAAGTTACCAGATATCAAGCAGCGGCGAAAAGTAACCAGATATCAAGCAGCCATGAAAAGTTACCAGATATCAAGCTGCGGCGAAAAGTTACCAGATATCAATCAGCAGTGAAAAGTTACCAGATATCAACCAACCATGAAAAGTTACCAGATATCAATCAACCATGAAAAGTACCAGATATCAATCAACCATGAAAAGTTACCAGATATCAATCAACCATGAAAGTTACCAGATATCAATCAGCCATGAAAAGTTACCAGATATCAATCAACCATGAAAAGTTACCAGATATCAATCAACCATGAAAGTTACCAAATATCAATCAGCCATGAAAAGTTACCAGATATTAATCAGCCATGAAAAGTTACCAGATATCAAGCTGCGGCGAAAAGTTACCAGATATCAAGCAGCCGTGAAAAATTACCAGATATCAATCAGCCATGAAAAGTTACCAGATATCAATCAACCATGAAAAAAATACCAGATATCAATCAGCCATGAAAAGTTACCAGATATCAAGCAGTGGCGAAAAGTTACCAGATATCAAGCAGCCATAAAAAGTTTCCAGATATCAAGCAGCAATGAAAAGTTACCAGATATCAAGCAGCGGCGAAAAGTTACCTGATATCAAGCAACCACGAAAAGTTACCAGATATCAAGCAGCGGCGAAAAGTTACCAGATATCAAGCAGCCATAAAAAGTCACCAGATATCAAGCAGCGGCGAAAAGTAACCAGATATCAAGCAGCCATGAAAAATTACCAGATATCAAACAGCGGCGAAAAGTTACCAGATATAAATCAGCCATGAGAGACGTTACCAGATATCAAACAATGTTGAGACGTTACATGATATCAAACAGTAACAAGATCTGTATCGATTATCCATTCGTGTTCATCATGTTGATATTTTACAATATCATATGCAGATAACCTGATAATCCATTTATCGGGCTGTTTTTTGCGTTTTTTAAAGTGTTTTCTTAGATTCACCAGCAACCGGAAAATGACTTGATAAGTTCTGGTCAAACTTATCAACGTCGGTTCAAACATTTTGAGGTCGCTGATATGTCCGGGTTAAAGTTATAAAGGCTGTGTCAACGTATTTGATGTCACAAAGCCGTGATATGCAACTTTATTAAGAGCTAAGCGGAGTGATATAGACAGCAGGACAATAAAGAAACGTTTTCAATACCAAGTAGTAATGACACGTTTCATAATTTCATGAAGTGAAGACAAGTTACCAGATATCAAGCAGTGTTAACACGTTACAGTATTCAGAAGTAAGTTAACACGTTACCACACATACAGAAGTGTGTTAACACGTTACTATACATACAGAAGTGTGTTAACACGTTACAGACTGACAACATGTAGTCTCATTCTTGTCAGTCCTCACCTCAGTTACAATTTATTTTTGTTCTTTGTCGAGATTTACTCTAGATGCTATTTGTTTATTCTTCTGAATTTAAAATATAGATACTCTCCTACATGCATATACACCTTTTCTCATGGTATTTTGCTTTCAAAGTACTCTGCTTTCAAATGATTTTTTTATAAATGTTAAACATGAATATAAATAAAATATTTCTACTTACCGCCATAACTTCTTTTTCGTCTATGTCAACAACGACTCGTGTATAGAGATGATTAAATTCTATCTTTAATACTTTATACTTCAGGCTATTAATGCCATCAGTTCTAAAATATTTTTGACTGTCTTTCAGCATTTTAAACCTGTATTCAAGAGTAATAAATGGTATTACATGTATCTTTATTCAATAATGATAAAGTTTTTGAAAGTGTCGCCAGAACCTACTATAGCATTATAATCAGAAGTATTTTTTTATATATATAATTGATTATGCTGTATTTCAATGATATTCACAAGCAAATTTATATAATCTATAATATGTTTTATCGAATTGTTTTTTAATATTATTTCTTGTACAGTCTCTCATAAATCTTTTAAGATTGGCACAAACAATGTGAATTTAAAGTTTGTTCTTATACATGTATGATTAATGTACCTGTAGCAATATTTTATTGTGTAAATATATGTTATTGTATGTGGTGAGACTTTATATAATATATTGAATCTGAATCTGTATCAATTACGTAGTAAAAGCAATCAATGATTAATCATAGTTCAAAAATACTATTCAATCCTATGATTGTTCTGTTTGGTGGTGATTCGTTATATTGTAAGAGCAACTGTCGTTTTAGCTTCTGGAGGAATTCAAAACCTCGATAGTCCTGCGTATTATGTAAGAACATGGAATATATTTGTAGATTTAAAGCTACGTATATAAATTTCAAGGCAAAATACCATTACGGTACCTTAGAAATACAAACAAAATTATGTATGTATAAATGAACTTCTATTAACATTTAAGAACGGAGTTTAATTTGACCTTTCTCTGTGATATGTCAAAATACACTCATCATAGATACCAGGATTTTGTTTGTATTTCATACGCACGTTTCTTTTACAAAAGCTTCACCAGTGACGCTCGAATAAAAAAGGTTAAAACGCCAAATGAAACATGATGTTGAAAAGCATTAAGAACTAAAATTCCTAAAAGATTTGCCAAATACAGCTATTTTTTGTTTGGCTATCTTTTCTGTTTTCCTTTTGATTTGCATAATATTCTCTATGCCTTATCTCTTTATTTTTTGTCCACTATTCTTTTTATCCTGATTTGGAGTAATTTCTCGCAATTTGATTGGCTGATTTTGTCCTAATAAATTTCAGTACAATTTTTTATTACGTCAATTAGAATTATCTCCCTTATTTATTACGTCAATTGGAATTATCTCCCTTATACCATTGACCTAATAAAAAAGTAATTAAAAATTGAGTTGCTTTATAGTCCTAATATTTTAAATTTTTACAGTTTAGATTAAATATCTAAAATATATTTGGTTGATATCGTCCTAATATTGAATTTGAATATAATAATATGTATTATAACAAAATCAAGATAAATTCGTTACACAGTGTTCAATTGTCCTAATACGGAATTTATCGGGTCAATAAAATTCTCGCATTAGGACAATTGAACACTGTGTAACTAATAATATCGCTATTTTGTGTATTTTTCCTTTGATCTTTTTTTGGGATAATTTTTCATATCATGCTACTCGCTTGAGATGGAAAATTATCGTTAGAAACTAAGGATGTACGTTGTGTTGCTAATTTAGGAGTTAGAAAAGCCTTAGTATTTCAAAAAATCAAAAGTTTAGTAAACAGTTAATTTATAAATATGACCATATCAAAGATAATTCATGTCAGCACAGAAGTGCTGACTACTATGCTGGTGATACCCTCGCGGAATTGAAACTCCACCAGCAGTGGCATCGACACAGTGGTTGTAAATAAACTCATCAACGTCTCTAAATAGTTATCAAAGGTACCAGGATCTAAAAATAAGAATAAAATATAATAATTTGATTTCAGTTTTCCGCCATTACCTTCCAGGATTAGCTTTGTTTCCTGTTTCGGTTCCGTGTTTTATCATCTTATAACGAGCTATTTCCCTAGCATATCGAATCACTTTATATCCAGCGTTTTTAATTCTAAAAAGATAATAATATAATGTTAATATAAAATATTTAGTTGTCTCTCTTTTCTCCTTCAACTGATCAACAGAGGAAAAATTATCTATAAAACTATATTATTTTGGACGAGTGACCTTGAGCATTGGCGGTTCTTTATATTTTTTTTTATCATAAATAGTAGAAAAGACAGTTTAAATACAGCAGGATAGACATTGGTTCGCTTCCAGGCAAGTAGAATTTCACAGATCAATGACAACCAACCATTTTGTAGAACCTACCTGGTTGATTTATTGTTTAGTTAGTTGAATGGTCTTGAAATATTTGTCACTGGGAGTTAGGCAAACAACAATCAATCAATAAATAATAATGAAGACATATTGTACATGTTTTGTTGATTTTTCGCTTTTTCAAGAATAATATGTGATATATGCCGCTTGTCATCCAAATCCTTAAAATTTTGCTTTTACACTGTAGTGTCTTGTTATGGATTATGTACCCTTGTATTGATTCAATGCTAAACATACGAAAATTTTATAGAAAATCCACAGCCTTTTCCCTTGTACACTCATATTTGGCAATTCAAAGCTTGAAAGATAGAGGATTATTGCATGCAGTGTTAGTAATAATTTCCTTATAACAAGTTTATAAATTTAGAAATTGGCTAAAACAAATATAAATATGGACCAATTGAAGAACACCTTCTAGGGTGCGCTCGACTTTCGTGACTCACCACGAGGTGTTTTGAAATTTAAAGGTTGTTTAGGACTTTCTGTAAATAATTAACGCTAGCACATCATAGAAAAACAAGTGAGTAATCGATGTTTCAAATTTTATAACAAAAATCTCTATATTAAGGTTCATGTGGACCCTAGGCTATGGCTAAAATGGCCGTATTTTCACCTCAAAGTTTACTCTGAGTACAGACAAACCTGTGCATCTAGAAAAGTTTTAAGGCATAGCATGCCCTAGATAAATAGAATTTAAATGCATTGTATGATTCAGAAAATTCATAACTTAACTGGATTTTGCCGTGCACTTTTTTTCGTCCCTGCAGAAGATGATAAAATTAACAAACAGTTGAGTTTCCCTTGATATGGTCCACTCAGGAACACAGTTTAAATCACCAATTATTGTCAGGTATCTATTGTTCATATATTGTCC
Source organism: Mytilus galloprovincialis (assembly GCF_965363235.1). Taxonomy (NCBI): domain Eukaryota; kingdom Metazoa; phylum Mollusca; class Bivalvia; order Mytilida; family Mytilidae; genus Mytilus; species Mytilus galloprovincialis. The sequence goes on along the minus strand of NC_134847.1, from coordinate 9,451,832 downwards.
ATGTCAATCAATACCGCTTACTTCAATAATGACATGTGGGGAAGTTCTCAAACAAGTTTCCCAACTTAGTTTATTGTGAGACTTTCTGGAGGAATGAAAAAAGTGCACTGCAAAATCCTGGTAAGTTTTTATTTTTCTAAAGCATGAAACAGATTTGAAATTTATTCATCTAGGGCATGATATGCATTCAAAATTTTACAGATGTGCAGGTTTGTCTGTACTCAGAGTGAATTTGAGGTGAAAATACGGCCATATTATCCAAAGGGTCCATATGAGCCTTAAAGTCCGTGGATTATCTACAAAATTCTTGTTTTGATATTCACCAAATTCTCTTTTTTCTACATAATGCAATTGAACTATAAATAATTTTGCACAAAGTTACCCCTTGGTACATATACAATATGGTGACAGTCAATCTCTATTATTCATTATCTTTGCTGTTTTGATACTATTGCAGATTGAAAATCTCGTAATTTACAGTCAACAGAAGGAAGGGGTGATAAACCTTAAGGTATGTTATATACAAATTATATCAGACATGAGTGCACCAGGAACGGATCCATCAATTAAATATTCTTTATATACAAGTATCAATTATTATCGCTTTGATCTTGCTGTCTCATAATTTTCTTCCTCAGCAGAGCCGAGTGTTATGAAAAATTATCGCTAGAATCTAAGGGCGCATGTGGCGTTGCTAATGAAATTGACAACGTCCATAGGTAAACAAACTCATCATAGATACCAGGATTGAAATTTAATATTTGCACCAGACGCCAGTTTCGTCTTAAAAAGACTCATCAGTGACTCTCGAATAAAAAATGTAAAAGGCAAAATAAAGTACAAAATTTGCGTTTAACAGATTATCAGTGGTAATCTAACTCGATTGCTTTTCTAACTTTCGCCGTATCGGCTCAAGCGAGAAACTCAATATTATTGAGATTATCAACGATAACCTATAATTATTTTCCCTTTATTCTTTTTCCTGTAACCGCCTATTTGGAACTTCATAGTGCAATTCCACACCAACATGTGAAAAAATGGATGCCGTATTGATAAACATATCTTTATGACACGCATGTTTCTAACCTTCTCCACATATCGTCGTCCTCACATCCCCAGCCAAAATATCTGTTCGGAAATCCGTTGACTTTTTGGAACTGTTCTTTTGTTAAAGACGATACGCCTCCAAATATTGAACTGTAGGGCAATCTAAAAAATATGCCACATTTTCAATCACATGTTATAAACATTTATGCTCCGATAAGTTACGAACCGACAAGAGTTCCGAACCAAAATGGTGTCATGAACCCTCAAAATGAGGAAATACAAAAACCTAACTGGACACAAGACAGTACAAAAAAACCCATAAACCTGCGCATATGAAGCAGATAATACTAAAACTAAAGCCAAGGCAATAATTACTGTAATTAAAACACGCTTTTGACAAAATTGGGTAATGAGTAATAAGACTAAAAAACAAGTTTGACCCTGAATATAAACTTCATTTATATGTTTTGGAGTTAAGTATGATGTCCATTATCACTGAACTAGTATACATTTTTGTTAAGGGGCCAACTGAAGCACGTCTTTGAGTGTATGAGTTTTTTTAGGTGTATTGAAGACCCATTTGTGGCCATCGGCTGTTTTTTTGCTCTTTGATCGGGTTGTTGTCTCTTTGGCAGATCCCCGATTTCCATTCTCAATTTTTTTTTATTGTTTCATAGTTTTATACTTGTCCTTTGATAAAAATCTGGTATATTGTAATTAAAAACCAATGTCAAACTTAATCTTCCATGCACAATTGCTGTTACCTGGCCAAATTTTGTTAATTTAGTAGATACAGTTCGAAAATCCTTTTAAAGAACATTATTGAAAGACAAGACTTAAACAAACGAAAATCACAAGCACAAATCCCATATTTGCTTCATCTTGCTCGGTTCTTTTTAGGGTAAATTAAATACTTAATGCATCCTCCGGTGACGGAGGGACATCATTTTTTTCTCTCATCGGCTTCTAACTGTAAAGTGTCTATAATCTAACTGCTAAACTAATTCCAAGAAGACTTATCAATATAAGACCTTATAATTCTTACCGGTATTTGAATTTATCTACTGCAACTGACATATGTCTTGGTTGTTTTGGACAGTTATAAATATTTTTGTCGTTTTCTGGAATCAAATCCACATCATGGAAGACAAAACATTGATAGTCGTGTATCTTCATTGCTTCTGCATACCCAATATTCATTAGCATGGCACGATTAAATCTAGAACTTCCCTTCTGAAATGTTAGACAATACAGGAGCCTGTACTTCAGTGTTTGATGATACTTCTAGTATCACATATATGTTTTTTGTAAACTGTTCCAATATAGATGTATTTTTTAATTGAATTGTTCATAATTCATGTCGGGATCTTTAATAGCCGGCTATGTGGTATGGATTTCTGTCATTGCCGAAGGCTGTACAATTGCCTATACATGTTTTTGCATTGCTTACATCCACTTAATTAGAACATTAGAAGATCTTTGCAATCATACCACATCTTATTATTCAAAGAAAAATCAACTTTTGATAACAAAGATGAATCGGAAACAATGCTTACAGTTATTCAAATTAAAAAAAATGCTGTTAGTATATTGGGGACATTTTCCAATGTTGTAATCACGGACATTCCTCCTGTTGGTTAGGAAATGCATAGGATTTGTTCGATCTCTGAAGATCCTTATAAACATCCTATATTGCTCTCTTGAATACACAAGCAAGAACATTGCAAGCGTTTTATCAACTAAAAGAGAGATAGGGGTTCCCAGACCTCTCTTTGAAATTTCTCTGAAGTTTTGAGTAAAACAAGAATGCTGATTCACTTAAAATTAGCTAAGAGTGATCAAATAAACTCATCATAGATACTAGGACTAAATTTTGTATATACGCCTGACGCGCGTTTCGTCTACAAAAGACTCATCAGTGACGCTCGAATTCAAAAAAGTTAAAAAGGCCAAATAAAGTACGAAGTTGAAGAGCATTGAGAACAAATATTCCTAAAGATGTCGCTAAATACAGCTAAGGTAATCTATGACTGAGGTAGAAAAGCCTTAGTATTTCAAAAAATTCAAAATGTTGTAAACAGTTAATTTATAAATACATGTATAACCATATCAATAATAATTCATGTGAGCACAAAAAGTGCTGACTACTGGGCTTGTGATACCCTCGGGGAAATAAATCTCCACCAGCAGTGGCATCGGCCCAGTGGTTGTATAAACTCATCATAGATACCAGGACTATTTTTTATGTATATACGCCAGACGCGCGTTTTGTCAACAAAAGACTCATCAGTGACGCTCGAATCCAAAAAAGTTTAAAAGGCCAAATAAAGTACGAAGTTGAAGGGCATTGAGGACCAAAATTCCTAAAAGTTATCCCAAATACGATCTAAAATTGTTTAATTGACGTTCGAGATACCAAGTCGCCAAGATAAAAACCAAGAGAGCGACGGATAAAGAGAACTCTTAAGAGTTGCCATGCAATATGAATTTTATGGTCTTTCAATCATTCAAAGATAACTTCTAGATACACTCTTAGCAGATAAGATGATCTTAAGCACTAAGATGGGTTCTTGATACTGGCCCCTGTCTTGATAGGTCAGTTGTTATTTGGTGAGCATATTTTTGTTTCGTTTGCGCTCTCTCTATATGAATTGATTCTGTCTGACTGTGACTACAACGTTATTTTCAAAATCAGCTTATAATCGACTCGAATAATTCAGCGATCTGTATCAACTTCCGATTCTCGAAGATCGTAGCGAGCATAACATAACTACTGGATTATTCGGGTTGATAAATTGCATTGTGTGAAGTCAAACATGTTGAAGGGATGTTGGAATGGTTGCTACAACAAATGGGTCAAATGCTATGTCATCCGTGACAGTCGGCCAGATTGAAATGGGATCCGCAAAACTGTTGAAGTGAAAGACGAAATGTCTGTATTTTTATTTAGCATTTGAATTAGTATTATAGTTTTTTTTTCACATAAACATTTCTCTATTTTTCTCAGGCTATCGAATTATATAACAACCATTCATATATTGGTCTTTTATTGCAAAAGATAAAAAAAATAATGCCAAATTATCATTCATACTACCAGGAGAACGTCCCCAGCTGTCATTGGTTTGCTTATTTTGTTTGTTAGATATGATAATAGTTAAATCTTACAAGGACAGACGAATAAGGACATGCATAATATATTTTGAAATTTGAATAAATGTTTAGTTTTAAATGACCGTTTTTGAATGTCTTGTTAGACTAGTTATTATGGCAATGAATTTTATTTTTTGGAAAATAAGTAAATTTCGTATTTTTCATATTTCATATCCTTACCCGGTAGAAATTATTTTTTGTGCTAATTATTTTTTGATTCAGTACACAATTATTAATATATATAGTAATTTATTATTATTATTATTATTATTATAGTACACAATAAGGGTATTGTTGGACATTAATTTATTCATGTCTTCGACAGCGTTATTATCAAAAACGGTAACCAGATTACCAGGACCAGTATTCCTTTTGGTCACCTCCACCCCCTAAAAAGATTATCTTCTCTTATCAAGCGACAATACATGTTCAATAACAATTACAAACATCCACATAAATGCACGCTTGTGAACTTCAGTAAAGTGTCCAAAACTAAATCACCACAATTTCAGCTCCGTCCTTGCTAAAACATTTATTAAAAAAATGAAGAAAGAATTTTCACCAGATGTATAGCATCGTTTTCAACAAAATAACATTACATAACGAGCGCCATTTGCTAACCGTTCTGGAGCAACAAATGTCGTCATAGTAGTTGGTTAATTGCATAAGTGGATCAAAAAGGGGTTTCAGGATTCGGAACACCACTTTTTTTGACTTTGTAATTTAAAAAAAACGTGTAATGGTGTTGCAGTGGTTAGGAAAAAGTCCCTTTTTAAAATTGCTAGATACTTGCCTGAAATGAACGTATAATGTAAATAATGATGATTGCATACCTGTTCTATGACATAAATTCCATAATCTAGCTCCTGTCTATTAAGTAAAGGATGAATATTGTATAAAAATGTCCGCAGATGAATATCCCTGTTTCTGTATGGAATGATGATGGCAACACGATGACGTGGGTAACAGTCGGACGGCTTTCCCCTTCCTCCATCTTGGACCCAGTGATACAGTTTATCTAGGTAAGAATATGTTGGGGAATCGGAATATATTCTTAAAGCGCCAACTAAAAAAGAAAAAGCAATAAAATGCGAGAAGATAGCTCTAATAACATGCATCCTTTTAGATTAAAAAAAGAAAAATGGGTTACTCAACTTGTTTTCTTGCTATTTATAAAAATAGGGAAATTCACAACACTTTCTATAATAAACTTTCTTTATCGGGGTTATCTCTCCTCATTTTGCAAAGTTAAAAAAAAATATTTTGTATTTTTAGAAAATACAGCCATACACATAATAAAACAAATTAAATTGAGACAAATAATTTTCTTTATTATCACTAAAAGTTTTACACACGAATTAAACACTCCTCTCAATATATAAGATTATATAAATTGTTACATGTTTACTACACAGATTATGGTTATGAATCTAAGTGGTTAAAGTTTATAAAGAATATTTTAGATGATTGTGGTATGTCAAATGTTTGGCAAAACCAAACTGTTTTTTCGTCATTATGGATTTCAAAGTGTATTGAACAGAAACTTAAGGATCAATTTATACAATTTTGGTATTCAGAAATGTTCAAGTCTCCTAAGGCATTGTGCTATAGATTGTTTAAAACTCATTTTTGTTTTGAAAAATATATCTCAGAGTTATCACCCTATTATATGTACATCCTTTGTAAATTTAGATGTGCAAATCACCAATTACCAGTCGAGACCGGGAGATGGCGCAAAGAAGCGAAAGAATGTGCTCTCTATGTGACTCTATGGATATCGGTGATGTATATCACTATATTATGACATGTAGATACTTTATCAATGAAAGAATAAATCTACTTCCCCCTTTTTGTCACGAAAATGTTAACAATTATAAGTTTGAACAGCTTTTTGCTTCCAACAATGTAATTGTATTAGAAAAACTATGTAAATTTATTAAGAACGTCCAAGAGAAGGTCGTTCCTCCAGGTTAAAACTTCTTAGTATCACTTTATATATGTATATGTAATTCACACATGCTATATATAAGTTTGTATATTGTTAATATGTATATGGTCTCTGTAACAATTGTTTTAAGAGAATAAAGTATTAAGGTTTTTGTTTTTGTTTTTGTTTTTGTTTTTAGGGGCATTTTTTCTTCTGAATTCTCTAGGATATTTTATAGAGTTATCTCCTTCCACCTGGTGGTATTATATGTTAACCTATCGTAGGTCCCGAAATCCTATATGTCCTATATATCGGAAAAAAATATCGATGCATGTAGGGTAATGATCTGTCTAAGGTTCCATGACTATTATTAAGATATGTCAAAATAAAGGATCCCTAAAACGAGTCTTACGTATGATTCGTCATGCTTAAGTACCTTTCGTCAATTTGTAAGAAAGCTCTATTATGCACATACTGTTACTATGGTTTGTAGATAATGATGTAATAGATTGAAGGCTGGCTTTATTTGAATTCATAAAGGTCTTAAATCAAAACATTCTTTCAAAATGGTAAATTTATGGAATCAATTTTAACACTATTGACCTTGCATATATATTTTTACAATTCTAACTTGGTGTTGTGAATTGCATTCAATACAGCATTCATTTGGTCCAAAATATTGATCCTGTTTAGTTTTGATGTGTGAAAATTGTCAAAGACCTGTAGTGAAGCCACTGCCTGTTTGCTGATGGTTTGAACATTAAGTTATCCATTTTTAATTTACAAGGAGAAATGTCGTCAAAGTTCTTGGTTTCTATGAAAGGGGATGAATTTATATTTAATGCAGAGCTTTATCATGTTGAATTATTATCAGGGAGGAGTCTTTTTTATCTGCAATTTATGCATTATCTGTTTGTTGACAGTTTCAATTTTTCAACTTGTTTCACTACACGAAATCCCGGATTTGAAGAGGTATGCAAATGTTATGTAAATGTATTCAGAGACCGACATTTACATATATTTATAAACCGCTGCATTTAGTTTATCTTGTCTTTACATGTTGTAAATATTAATATTTCTTGTGCTATACCCTCCTATGGGCGGTTATGAGAGACCGCGGTTTATAAAATATATTAACACCTAATCAAACCATTTTGCAGATAAGAATTTATATATATTTATGACCGTCGCAAAACTTTTGCAAACTTATGTATTTGTATACCTCTGCAAATGGAAACCTTTGTCATGTATTTTTCTATGATGTAAATCTATCCGCAAATGTGTTTCTTTGTCTAGGTAGCAAAGCATCATCATTCAAATGATTTTATATGGGTTATAAAGTGTAAGGTGCATAGAACTACATTTTTCTGGTATGTAAACCAATTCAAAACGAGAACTTTATAGGGGGTGTAAAGCATCATTTCCTTTAATCTACAGAGACCTGTCAAATGTATTGTAAAGGAATAATTTTGTTAGTCTTTATTGTCGGCTGAAATGTATGTCAAATCAGAACATATCAAAAGCCTTTGAACATATTTCGAAATGTATGGTAAATACATGGATTTGCAGACAATTTGTTTAACTGAGAAATGTGGTCAAATGATAATATCAATGACATGTGTAAATATATTGGGCATATGTAACTTTAAATACATATGCAAAGAAATGATAAAGAAAGATATTTCAGACAGCTAGAAATGTATGTGTAAATATATTGGGCATATGTAACTTTAAATACATATGCAAAGAAATGATAAAGAAAGATATTTCAGACAGCTAGAAATGTATGTGTAAATATATTGGGCATATGTAACTTTGAATACATATGCAAAGAAATGATAAAGAAAGATATTTCAGACAGCTAGAAATGTATGGTAAATAGATATATTTGCTTTTAATTTGCTACTATATTTGAAAGGTGCAGAATATATTGACAAATATTTCCATAGCTTTAGTGGTCAAGCTATGATATGACAAATATAGCTGTTTTGGGATTGGTTTTGGCATATTGGTAATATCATTTATTATACATGTATTTTAATAATTTCGTTTTAATGAAAAAAATTAAAAAAGTCGGTTCTACATAATCGGTTATTGATCTCTTCTCGAGCTCTGTTTGGTGTACTGCGTAAATTTCTTTATCCATCAAATATTGTTTCTCGGTATGTTATGATGGTTCATTCGCATAAAACGATCGTTTCCTTCGAGTATCGCTTTGAAACTTCTGGAATTGCACGAGTCATAATTCACTCTGTTTATAAAACATATAATTTTTTTTTAAAGAGACATATACTACAATATGTATTATATATGTTACTGCAGAGACATATATACTATATATATATAAGTACGTCTGAAATAGCGAAAGCAAATTTACAGATCTAAGATTGTTGGGTTGATGTTTAAGACGAGTTGTACTATATGTATATATATATATATATGTCTCTGGTTACTGGTAGTTATAATACATATATACAAATTAAGCCTGAACAATTTTAGATATGCGGCCTCATTTTAAATTTAAATCGGTACCATTCGGAAGGTTATCGATCGATTTATCAAGTTTTTATAAAAAGTCCAAGTTTCTGAAATAGAAATATTCCTTCATCGGTAGATTAGTTGTCACATAATATTTGACACAAAACACATCTTGAGAGAATGTTTTTTAAGAATCGGCTAGTTTGCACACATACTTAAACGTTAAATCTATTGACGAATATTTCAGTTTTGTAATATTACTTTTCCTTATCCGTTAAGTCCAGTCACGAGATGTTGAACTCCGTGTGCTTCATGAAGCTCTCTCTGCAAAAACTTTCTTGTATGTGAGAATGAAAGTTAAACACTACAAACAAAGAACCAGTGAGTCACGTGTCATAATTGACACACAATTTACCAATGAAATCAAACAAAATCGATAGATAATATCATTCCAACAACGAGATGTCGCCCTTCCTCCGATCAACGGGGTTTATTAGCAGTTAAATGTGACAATTATCACCTTTTACAGAAAGATCTGGTCCGAAAAGATCAATAGAAGACCACCGCTAGTATCAATATCCATCAATATAAGGCACAAACAATTATCATTTCATTATGATTAATAACATCATACATTGTCTTAAAACAATGCCCCCGTTGTCATTTGATTGTGTTGTTTTTAAATACGCAAAACTAAAATAAGTTATCGAACTATCAGTCATTCGATATCTCATTTATCGCCTATTCCATCCTAAAATTTTACAGCTTCCATATGTACTTTGACAGGAATCGTATTTTTTCTGTCATGATCAAATAAGTTTTTATTTTTTTTATTTTTTATTTTTTCTGCAATAATTACATTTAACATACTTTGCATACTTTTTAATTGAAATAACATTGAAACAAAAATCGATGTGACAAAGTCATTTTGTTTTAACATAATTCAAGAAGATTTGTAAACGACAAATACATATAACAATTACTCTTCAATCTTTTGGATCTCTCTCTGGCAAATTTCAAACAAAAGAAAAGTATATAAAACATCTTTTAGGCTTGGACCAGCATCTCAAAAACTTACAGGTCTACAGAACATAAACTGTACACACAACACAAAAAACAAATGACAGTCATAATTTTCCAATAAAAAGATAAAACAAAAAAAGTGACAAGCCTCTGTGTCTATGAATATATCAAGGCACATTTCTGATTTTCAATCTTTAACTTGCATCATGCTTTGGTACCTGGCGGATATAAGTATTCGTCCCATTGGCTATCATACAACATTATTTTTTTTTTACGTACAACTCTTCCGTTCACGATGTTGTAATACCTAGTATGCAGGTTGAACTTCAATTTAGAGGTTTATCTATTGAAGCTGTAGTTCTTTGGGTACCAAGCGTGACCTTTAGAATTTAATTACTATCATTTTTAATTAGTTAATTATGCAAGTTGCAAATCTGGCAGAATCTATCGATGCAAGAATGCTTTCAAAATATAGTGTGTTCAATTGTAAAAAGAAATGTTAAAAGTGAATTGCTTTTGGCAAAAGACGCACACTCATTTCACGATTGTATCTACTTATAATCAACGGAGTGTCTATTCGTCCGGCTAGCCGGACGAATAGTTAAAAATCTCTATTCGTCCGGCCATCTGTCTGCGCATGCGCAAATATTCAATATCAATAAAAGTGTCATGTGACGTGGAAAGTGTCCCGGATGAGGTGTCGGATAACACACGCGGTATCGGATAACACACGCGCGTATGCAATGGACGTGTTGATAATAGGAGATCGTGATTCATATTTAAAGATGTCATAGAGAAAACCAGAGAGAATGTGATTGCTTTAAACAAATGTCTATATGAGTGATTCCAGAACAATAGCGTATACATTTTAACTGTGAGGAATACTGAGCCTGAAATTAAAGTGAAATTGATGATTTACGCCCATTTGCCTTGTGGAGGCAAAACGCATACGGAAAAATATACTATATCAAACTTGCATGGATGCATTTTTTAAAGTTATACTACAACGCAGATCTATGAACATACTGATATGCCTGGACTGGGAATAAGACACCAGGGTTTGGGTATCCCCCCTTTTTCTGTTATTAGATCTATGAACATACTGATATGCCTGGACTGGGAAAAAGACACCAGGGTTTCGATACCCCCCCCCCCCCTTGTAAAAAAATCTTATCGAAGACACAATCCTACTTTCGGGTACAGGTTACACGTGGCTGCCCTTCATAAATTTCATATAAATTAAAAATCGCCGAACAATTTAAATGAAGAATCGTGCATAATCATATGAGGACCTTACTTTAACCAAACTTAACAGATACTATAAATTCAGGATCTTTTGAAATCATAGATGAAGCCAATAATGATTGGCCCGACTATTTACCTTACAGGAAATTCATAGGCAGAACAACAAAAGAGAGAATCATTTTTGCTCCCCCCCCCCCCTTTCCAATACCCAAGTTCCTTTAGAATAAAAATTAAAAAAATCTGAATCAAATGTATAGTTTTTTTTTTTTTATAAGAATGAGGTTTTTTTTCATAAAAGGAGGTTAAACAATATATTTTAAAACAACCCGTGCTTCATTCAAAACCTTCAAAACACGATGTTATATCTTCATCATTATATATTTGGCCGGACAAATAGCGAAAAACCGTAAAAATGCTATTTGTCCGGCTTGCCGGATGAATAGACTTTTTTGACTATTTGTCCGGCTAGCCGGACGAATAGCCACTGCCTATAATCAATGCACATAAGTTATGGACTAGTACTGCACCCGTGTTAACTAGGCTGTGTCTCGAAAGCCGTACTTTGAACTATAATTATTAACATTAAGTATATCGTGACCGCCGATTTTTTCTCTCTCAATTAAATGGCTTAAAATTACCCGTTTTCCTTCGATTTCCTTACTTTAAGACTCATCAGGAAGACTTGAACATGGAAGCAATTTGTTTTGCAAACGATTATTATCTGTTTTTAAAGATATTTTTGTTAAAAATCAAACTGGTAAGTTAAAAAAATATATATATTGGCCTAAAGCAAGATAATAGATAATAGATATTTTTTTTTATCGAGGACCTTGAACAATGTTGAATTTCAATATTGTAGAAAGCTGAACAGACATGTATAGAACTACAACGAATGTGAGTGTTTTACTACGAAGGCATTTACCATAATGTACTCGTACGATCGGGAGACGTACTGTCTGACTAGTGACTTGACACGTTAAAAAAATATCCAACAGCTGATTCAGCCGGTAACGAATTTCCGATATCATAAAAGATTCACAATACAAAGGGACTTCCTCTGCTTAATTGAGCCCCTAAATAAATGTGATAAGTTTTATTTAAAATGTGTTCTCGTACAACAAAGGAAATACTGAATAACAGGGAAAACGGTACTATTTATTCTGCCAAAGGCGACAATGCAAACATTTTCTAAATTTACCACTTTTTAAGATAAAAACCTGGATAAAACAGTTATATGTTGTGTTAGTACTTTATTACTCTGTTTTAAAAATTAAAGCCAAATAGTATCATGACCAACTTTCAACGGAGCTTGTTTATGTTATCCATGCCCACCGTCATTGTGCACCAAATTTATGAAATTTTGCAAGTCTTTTTGAATAATTCTCTAGAAAATATTTCAATAGGTTTTAAAATTTATATTGTAAATATACACACTGCAGTTATGCATAGATAAATAAAAAATATATTGTACCCTTACATTCAATCACAGCGCTCGTAATTTGACTTCCTTCACCTGCCTTGGGTACACAAAAGGCCAACCTAATGCTGGGAAAATTAAATACTACCGTTTTCCCTAACAGATGGAGGCCACATAAAACAAAATACTAAAACAATACTGAAATGGTTCACCGTTTCGATCAAAAATCCGGAAAATGACAGATACATCACATATTATGATATCACTGTTAAAACTAAACATGTGTATTCAATTTTTTCGTGTAGTACTACATATTGTTAATATTTCATTTAATAAAATTTTTGGTGTAGAAAATTAAGGGGAGGCAGTTGCCTTCCCTGCCTCATAGGTAGTTACGGCCCTGATTCCAAATCTATTTGTTCCTATGAATTACGGCGCTTCTTTCTTTAAAGAGTCATAGGATAAAAGAGGGTCTAGGAAAGGAGGGAGGTGGGTGTTCTTTAATTCTTAATATTATTTACGCCGTGTTTTCTTTATTCTATACAAATTTTGCACGTTATTCTCTATTCTTTATATTCTAGAAGCCCACTATTCTTTATTCTTAAATTGTTAGCCTATCTTTTTCTTTTCTATTCTTTATTTTTTTCATTTTCAATGCAGTTTCGTGTTCCCCTGCAAGTGGTCAATTTTTCTTTGTATTCCACAGCTGTGTACTAATATCAGATAACACAATACTGAATGGCATACCTCCCGATTTCTATTTTTTTTTAACACACTTTTACTTTGAATCGAGTTACATCGGAATGAAACAGATATTTTGTCTAGTGCTGTAGACTACATGTATATATTTATAGTTGGGATCCCGCTAACATTTTAACCCCGCCACATTATTTATGTATGTGTCTGTCCCAAGTTAGGAGCCCGTAATTCAGTGGTTGTCTTTTGTTGATGTGTTACATATTTGTTTTTCATTCATTCAAGTTAAAATAAATACGGCTCTTAGTTTTCCCGTTTGTTTTACATTGTCTTTGCGGGGCCTTTTATAGCTGACTATGCGGTATGGGCTTTACTCATTGTTGAAGGCCATACGGTGACCTATATAGTTGTTAATTTCTGTGTTATGTTGGTCTTTTGTGGAGAGTTAATTTTCTCATCGGCAATCATACCACATCTTCTGCGGGACCCCAATTGCGGCTTCAGTTTTTCCCGACAACTGTGGGTATGGTTGCCTTATACTTCAAATGGAATTATTTATGCAGTCTTTGTAAGAACCAACCAAATAGTTTTCACAATAATAACATGACAGGTACCTAATTGTAAATTAAGCATCGTCCAAAGATGAAAATAACTTGATACTAGAGACTTTTAATATTAGGAACGATTTTAAAGATATTGTGTCACGATCTATACTCTCATCATATCTAAATATTTGGCGCTTACAATACAGTAACTTAGTGTCGTTCAAATGTTTCCCGCAATATTTAAAAAGATCTGCCGCAGATTGTATTATTTCGTTCCCCCGAAAAAAAAATCTATGTCTACTTGATTCTTTAAAAAGCCCCCGGCTGCGTCCTAAGGTTCCATTCACGAAAATTTCATATCCGCGTTTGAAACAAATGTCGGTTTACTAACATTCAAAAACAATTTCGTGACTTATACTGAACCAATAATATAAAGTGATAATACATGAAATATCCGGCAAACTTTCTACTACGTCTACCTCTATGTCGAAAAATAACGGACACAAAAATACCTCGTTGCGCTGAAAATAAGTTTGTTGAAGTTCAAACTTTTCTTTACAAGTTTTTTTTTGTAGTTTTCACAGTAATATATTCGTTCATTAATGAATTGGCAGCATCATCCGAAACATATTTTGTCCGTAAATTTTAAAGAAGCCTCTTTAGTGCTATAAGATGGAAAAGCAAAAGAAATGCTGGTACAATTACGCTCCCAAGTTTTACTCGTTTTAAAACCTTTGCAAGTTCTGCACTTAATTTAAAATTTGCGAGTAGAAATAAAACATGCAATCTGTTCCGGGTTGAGAGCAATACTTATCAATATCACGGAATAACAAAAAGAATCCAAAAAAATCAATAACATTTACATATATATATATATAGATAAATCAAATCGTAGTTTAAAAAGTCTCTCTATATATATGTAGTTGAACAATACATGCACCGACAATCGACTAGTTGTGCGCTTGTTCTGTGTGTTTTTATAGCACTGCGTTTCTGGTTGTTTTGGCTATTCGAAACAACGTCAGGTTGCCGCCGTAAGAAATTTGATGCGTGCGACATCTTTTTCACCAATTTTCAAACATTTTTTTTCTCGGAAAGTACGAATGCTATGGAGATCAATATAGATATTTTGAAAAGATTAGAAAAATAACATGTCTATATAAGAATTTCATTGTCGACAATCAAGTGCAAAACTAAACATAGTTTACTTTGATAACGACGGTTCACAACGTTTTTGCCAAAATTGAACGTGTGACATTTTATTCACCAAATTTAAAAAAAAATAGGATCTTTTTTGTTTTTGTGTTTGACCGATTTTGCGTTTGAAATTAATAAATTAATTAAAACAACATTATCATAGCTATATCATTTTCTCACCTGATGATATCATTTATCTGTATTTTTTAACTTTTTTTCTTTAAAGTAGTTTCGAAAATGATAATGGGACACAATGAAACTTGGCAGATTTACCTGGCGTAACAGAATAAGACGCCATTAGCCGTCAAACAAATATATCATAATGGGTTGTTATTTCATGGCCATTCGCGGCCAAAATTTTTTTATGAAAATCGGCAAAATAAAAGTCGACAAGAAGGCTTATACTTCAGTTTTCGTTGTGAAATGTTACCCGGGACAGCCCATTATTTTTCTAAAATCCATAATCAAATGCATAACAACTCGAACAAATGCGTTTTATATTGTTTTATGGAAGATAAATGAACAAGGAAATTTATATCCAGCACAATGATATCTTTGTTTTAATTGAAATACATTTTTTTTCTGCACCTGCAGCGCAGTTTTACCCACAAAACATACAAAAAACGTAAACGGTACGAACATCCCGCGTAACGTCAAAGCAATCTATGGAATTGCGAAAATAAGGTCCACATTGGTCAATTATATACTTATAATATAGAATAGAATAGAATATTTTTATTAACCAAATAAGGGCCCCAGGAGGGCATATAGCATACAGACAATATTATTATAAACAATAACATATGAAATACACAGACAATACAATATATATAACAAGTGTTAACAAAATAATAAAGTAAAAGTAGCAATGTATTATTATTCAATGAATACTATGTTGAATTCAGTGACTCAAGTGCACCCGGTAAGTGTATTTTCACTTTGAAAAGACCAACAAGAGGCATTAGTAGTTTGTGGGGAGAAAATAAAAAAAAATTAAAAAAAAAACCAATTTAAGCACTCTCACATTTGACCATGAGGTATACTGAAAATAACAAGTATTATTTAATAAAAGATATTTAGTATGACTTATCTGCAGAAAGCACCAAGAGTCGGTGCTTAAAGGGAAGTCCCTACTTGTACGTAATGCAGATGAGTCAAACTCCTAAATTATTTTAAAAATATTTTAAAAACATATATTTAGGATTATAGATTCTGGATCCACCCAGCAAGGATCATCAAGGAACGGTGCCAGAGAATTTGAAATTCTTCTTATGATCTGTGCAGGCTTAACAGGGTATCCAAATTCATATTAAAGAGTTATATTGAAATTAGTTATTGTAGATTATGTTTTCCTTCAATTATTAGTATATATCTTCTATATATTTATAAAATGCAAATAGTACATTGGGATCCTCATTATTCATTATACAAATTAATTTGTTATTAATATTTAAATTTTGAAAGTTTGGACATGATTTTAATATATTTTGCATCAATTCCTCTCTTTTTAATAAATGCGTGTCACATTTAAATAAAAAATGAACTTCATCCTCAACCTCACCTGAGGTGCACCTGAGACAAATTCGGTTTTGTCGAAGAGTACCCTGGTATCTACCAGATTCAATTTGCAATTTGTGAGCAGATATTCTTAATCTAGTAATACATTTCCTTTGCTCAAAATGTCGCATTATTGACAAATAATTTTCAAAACCGACGTTGCACTTGAATGTTACATAAGTTCGTAGTTTACCATGTTTATGTATATCTAGCTGTTTTTTCCACAATGCAGTATAGTATCCCTTAACAATCTGACCACAGTGTAGTTTAAATGTTGAATATTTTTCAGGAATATGCTTTTCTATGCCTGACATTTTTGCCCTTAAAATATTAATTGATCCATGCCAGGAGTTTTTTTTTATATTTTTCAATAGATGGTTTTGTTCTTTTATACGGAGAAAGACTAAAAACTAACGTAATATCCAGGATTGTATACTGAATCCATGCATCTAAGAGGCATGCTTTTTGTATTAGTTGTTATTACTTTCAACTAATTGTCAGTAACTACGAGTAGTCCAAGATCTGTACTTAAAGTCTTTTGGTTGTTTGGATGTATAAGTACCCTTCCATGCACACTCTGTTTTTCTTAGATGTATTCAATTTGTATTCATCTGATGAGATAAGTGAACACAACAGGGATCCAGTTTATGCCCAAGGTTAGGGTAGGATCGGCTCCTTTAAACGAGTTTTAACCTCGCCACATTGTGTATGTTCCGGTCCCGAGTCAAGTAGCCTGTAATTCAGTTTGTTGTTATGTAACATATTTGTTTTTCGTTCATTATTTTGGACATACATTAGTTCGTAAGTTTTCTCGTTTGAATTGTTTTACATAAATATTATGTAATTTCGGGGCCTTTTATAGCTGACTTTATGCGATACCAGCTTTTCTCATTGATGAAGGCACTTCAGTGACCTATTGATGTAAATTTCATTGTCATTTGGTCTCTTGTGGAGAGTTGGCGATCAAACCACATCCCCTTATTTATATATATATATATATAGAAACACATGTGTCATCGTCCTTGTTTTGTTTTTTTTTTATATACATTGCTTCAAAGTTGACCGATACGCTTAGAATTTGGCAGAAAACGTGTGACGTTACGGAATAACGTAATTTGGTAAACATTGATATTGAGGTACAATTTGAATTGATTGATAGATGGTTGCTCAAAGTCCGATGGCAAATATTTCATGCATTTACAGGACGATACAGTGCAATTTGAATTGTTGTGTCTGACAACAAATTTTGTGCAGCAGTCAAGAAAGATAAAACATTCTGTTAGTTGTGAAAATTAAAAAGAAAATCAACATCCTATTACAAAATACAGGATACTCTGTATGATGTAAACGTGTGGGTTGTGTGCGTAGTTAGTCGGACAAACCTTGCAAACTGTATGCAAAATTTTACTCAAATACACCAAGTTCAACATTCTGTCGTCCGTGAAAAGTCATTAAAGAAAAAATGGTCCTGAGAATATACATATTATATGTATGTGCACCCTCAATATAGGTTTAACAAGAATGTGTCCAAAGTACACGGATGCCCCACTCGCACTATCATTTTCCATGTTCAATGGACCGTGAAATTGGGTAAAAAATCTAATTTGTCATTAAAATAAAAAATATCATACCATAGGGAACATGTGTACTAAGTTTCAAGTTGATTGGACTTCAACTTCATCAAAAACTACCTTGACCAAAAACTTTAACCTGAAACTCGCACTTTCATTTTGTATGTTTAGTGGACCGTGAAATTGATGACAAAAGTTTAATTTGGCTTTAAAATTAAAAAGATCATATCATAAGGAACATGTGCACTAAGTTTCAAGTTGATTGGACTTCAGCTTCATCAAAAACTACTTTGATCAAAAACTTTAATCTGGAGCGGGACAGACGGACGAATGAACGAACGGACGGACGGACAGACGAACGAACGCACAGACCTGAACACATAATGTCCCTCTACTATCGTAGGTGGGGCATAAAAATAAACCGGCGCAATATATTTCAAAATGTCAAATTTATCAATATGTCGAAAAGAGAAAAAAATGACAAGATGCGAATTTTAAGTGTATGTACTAACACCAGGTACATTGTTTAAAAGTTAAAGCTTAAAAACCGTACATAATCCGACGAAATCATCCGTATATTAACCTATGCTAGTATACCAAGTGCGGGACGAACTGTCGAAAGGACACTGGTAAAACAATATTATCCCAGTATTTAGCCAAGGGTACACAATTTATTTAGCATATATAATGATGTTCTATTTTATAAATTATAATAAATCATTTGATGACAAAATATCTTTTTGTATAAGCAGTTCATAGCATTAGTGGGATGGTAATTGGGAGACCTCAAATATATATGTACGTCACTTAGTCTTTGATGGAAAATTGTTTAATTAGCAATCATATGACATCTCCTTATGTTATAATGGTTTGATTTTAATCAAGACAAACAAATACGTTCTAGGAGTCTAAGGAGATTGAACTTTGTTAATGTTATAGCTTAAATCTGACTATTGTTGTGAACATGTGATTTTATAATTTGATAGATTTCATACTTGCAATACTAAATATACTTATTATCTTTCATATTCAAGAGACCAACGAATCTTTACTACAACTATACTGTAACAGATTAGCAGTAAAATATACTCTATGTTGTTTTCCATCCTGCATTAGTCACGTGTTATCTATGTGTCTTTGGTTTTGATTGTCGTTAATTGGATGGTTGCTGTGTATATCCCACATTTCTATTTATGTAAATAAAGAAATAGCAACTCTTTTGATTTACATAAACACTTGTATACTTGTAAGAAAACTCCTTATAAGAGATTGTGAATACTCTCTTGCTTTTTCTGACGCCTATGTGACCAAAATGCCCCCCACAAAAAGGCAACTTTGCTAATCGTCTGTGACTCGTTTTGCCTCCTCACTTTGTGAAAAGGTGCGTTTTTAACCAGCTGTGCCAGGCCTGTTCATTATGTCTAACTCAAAACACCAAAAACACACATCCCCGAAGACCAAAGTACAAATTAATATGAATCTAAATTCAAAATGATTTTAAGATGTCGTTGGATTTTTGTCACCCACGCGACGCGTCGATGGGAACATAGAAATACAGGGTGTCAGTCCTTCCGTCCAGTCTTTTAATATCAGCAGGCGCGGATCCAGCCATTTAAAAAAGGGGGGTCCCAACTATATTGCTCCCATTCAAATGCATTGATCGGCAAAAAAAGTTGGGTTCCAACCCCCGGAACCCCCCCCCCCCCTCTTTGGATCCGCCACTGATCAGTGCCGACACACTTCTGATGACATTGAGTAAAAACAAAAAGAGACTCAAAGACAAACACCAGTTTTAAAACAAGTATACTACATATACATGAGGATGACAGTAAACCGGATGTATTTTACCTTTATTTATGACTTGCTATTTTTTTTCGGGATTTCCAGTCCCGTTATTGATTTATTGATGTACTGCGGACGAGCGGGCGGGCTGCTCCAATCGTTTCCGTTCGATAATCTACGAACCTTTCATCCAAAGGTTTTCAAATTTTAATATGTTGTTACTTATGACAAAATGGAGGTAGATTTCGATATTGGCGATTAACATTTACATCATTCAGCAACAACATTATATAAGTTTGAAATAATTAAATGTTAATCTTGATAAGAAAATGTTTTAAAAATTTGGAGCCTTCGATTGGAACAAATACATGTACTGCATGGGAATATTTCTTGAGATCATTAATCTTTAAATAGGATAAAGTCAAGATTGGAAAACAAAAAGGACAAAGATTTTCTATATCTATTCTGAATTGAATAAATATTTTCATATATAACTGTATAATCAGATTAATATAAAAGAAGGAAGTTTATGAAAATTGATGTATTTTTTTTCCATTAATGTTGGTCATTTTTATTCTTGTTGAAACACGAATTACAGAGATTTACTCAATTCAAAGGTTAAATTATTTGATTTGCATCGAATTTATTAAAAATGCTATATATGAGAAGCGAGGAAACAAGAATGCTTGTTTTTATATACAAAAGATAATTGTTTTAAAATACTTTTACTGTATATAATTTCAACATATTTCTATATAATATTAAGCTTGTAAACGTGTACATTCTACTTTTAAATATGAAATGGTGTTTATCCTCAACAGCATTCAGATACAATGCTACTGCTCTAATTTCTTCTTTAATTTTTTAGCATGTAAACTTTTAAATTATTTGCCTTTTTCAAAGTATTAACACATTTTCATGAATACAAACTGCATGTTTAATTATAAAAATAATCCCGATGTCTTTATCTGCCATATTCTTGGCTTGCGTATAATTGGCATGATTTGTACATGTTTATATTATTAATCTCTTTAGAACGTCTGGATTTTATTATACCCAATTAGCGTTATTAGATCAATTTTGGTAATTAACACATACGGTTTTCCTTTTAAGGAACCCTGTAGTGCTAAAAGATGAACCATTTCACAGTCGGGAAAATCCATTCATTTACATACAAGTGACATATTTACCACCTATTGAGGGATACTTGATTAATGCTCTTTCTTTTTTTATTGTATTATTAGGCATTTTCAATTGTTATCATAATCATTCTGATAAAATACATGTACATGTATGTGCATACTCGTGTATTTTCAAATTATACGATCATGCAAAACATTGAAAACACACGCCTTGGCTTAAGTTATATTGAAGAAAAAAAATATTCAATTATTCTCTTGATTAAAAAGAGAAAAGATCACAAATAAGCAGAAACTAAACTAACTTTTTCCACACCAATATTGGTACTTTACCTTGGGTTGAGAAAACGGTAAACGGAAAAAAAGTCACAGGAAAAAAAGTCACGGGAAAAAAAGTCACAAAATTACTAGGAAAAAAAGTCACAGGAAAAAAAGTCACAAGAAAAAAAGTCACAGGAAAAAAAGTCACAATATTGTTGCTGATTAACTCGCATCTCTTTCATTTCATAAGAGATATAAAACAAAAATAATTACAACAAGAATGTGTCCAAAGTACACGGATGCCCCACTCGCACTATAATTTTCCATGTTCAATGGACCGTGAAATTGGGTAAAAAGTCTAATGTGGCATTAAAATTAGAAAGATCATACCATAGGGAACATGTGTACTAAGTTTCAAGTTGATTGGACTTCAACATCATCAAAAACTACCTTGACCAAAAACTTTAACCTGAAACTAACACTTTCGTTTTCTATGTTCAGTGGACCGTGAAATTGGGGTCAAAAGTCTAATTTGGCTTTAAAATTAGAAAGATCATATCAAAAGGAACATGTGTACTAAGTTTCAAGTTGATTGGACTTCAGCTTCATCAAAAACTACCTTGACCAAAAACTTTAACCTGAAGCGGGACAGACGGACGAATGAACAGACGGACGAACGAACGAACGAACGAACAGACAGACAGACATACGAACGAACGGACGCACATACCAGAAAACATAATGCCCCTCTACTATCGTAGATAACAAATCCTTGAAAACATGCATGTATCAATAGTACACCAGCATGTACACGTTTCATTTTAATGTTTTGCGATTTATATCTAAATTTCCAAAGCCAGTCATATAAAATGAATTAAAAAATGTCCATTTCCATACAAAATATTTATTGGGAATGTTTTCCAATATATTTATATATATGTCATGTATGTGCGACCATATGACCATTTCCATAAAAAAAAAATATTTGGAAAGTTTCTCCTATTAATACATGTATGTGCAAGACCATATGACTATTTCATACAAAAATTATATATTGTGACTTTTTTTCCTGTGACGTTTTTTCCTGTGACCTTTTTTCCTGTAACTTTTTTTCCATGACTTTTTTTCCGTGACTTTTTTTCCTGTGACTTTTTTTCCTACATTTGAGAAAACGTACCGCTTTTATCGATTTGATCATTATTTATTCTGGTTTAGAGTTTATTCTAATAATTATAATGTCATTGAATTACGTCGTCTTTTTTTCATATTTGAAGTACAAAAAGTAATAAAGTAATGCAGCTTATAATTTAGTACAGTGTTATTATATTAGTGCATTTCTCCCTACACCTGAGATTCGTGTAGCATTTGCAGCTGGACGTTTACACAAATCAATCCATCAACCCATTCATTATGTGTCTTTAATCTATAAAAAAAAGTATCAATTTACTATTACAATTCGTCGTATGAGTTAAAGTTTCCGTTCTGATACAACAAGCATATCGAATTGTAAACCCTGATGTAAGGAAAGATAAATACATTTTAAAGCATTTGTGTTTTTATACCAGCAAGATCTTAAAAAATCCTCACTCAAGTTTTAAATAGTTTCCTTGGTTCTGGATAAAAGCTTTGAAGATTTTCTTAACCATCCAAATAGAAAAAAATATCATCGGTCCGACATTTAAAAAGCACCCTGTCATTTTTAATATGATCATAACTTCAAAAAGTTCTGGTTTGGATTCGGGAAGAACAATATCTACTTAATCAATTCAAATATTTTCACGGTCTCTGAAACCATCAATACGTAAAATTTCTTATAATATATAAGACACTTTCTAATTTTTTGGGAGTTGATAAAATACATTTCTTTACATATATGAACGATATCAACAAACGTTTGCAAATATTACACAAACATTTGACAGCATTTACATTGGTTGTAAATGTTTTATAAATCGTGGTCTCTCAAAACTTTGCATACGTCTGTAAAGATGTGTTGCAAATATCAATATTTATCAAAATAACTATAATACTGGAAAGTATTAGTAAATAAAATACATTTCTTTACATACATGAACGATATCGACAAACGTTTGCAAATATTACACAAACATTTGACAGCATTTACATTGGTTGTAAATGTTTTATAAACCGCGGTCTCTCAAAACTTTGCATACGTCTGTAAAGATGTGTTGCAAATATCAATATTTATCAAAATAACTATAATACTGGAAAGTATTAGTAAATAAAATACATTTCTTTACATACATGAACTATATCGACAAACGTTTGCAAATATTACACAAACATTTGACAGCATTTACATTGGTTGTAAATGTTTTATAAACCATGGTCTCTCAAAACTTTGCATACGTCTGTAAAGATATGTTGCAAATATCAATATTTATCAAAATAACTATAATACTGGAAAGTATTGGTAAATAAAATACATTTCTTTACATACATGAACGATATCGACAAACGTTTGCAAATATTACACAAACATTTGACAGCATTTACATTGGTTGTAAATGTTTTATAAACCGCGGTTTCTCAAAACTTTGCGTACGTCTGTAAAGATATGTTGCAAATATCAATATTTATCAAAATAACAATAATACTGGAAAGTATTAGTAAATAAAATACATTTCTTTACATACGTGAACGATATCGACAAACGTTTGCAAATATTACACAAACATTTGACAGCATTTACATTGGTTGTAAATGTTTTATAAACCGCGGTCTCTCAAAACTTTGCGTACGTCTGTAAAGATATGTTGCAAATATCAATATTTATCAAAATAACTATAATACTGGAAAGTATTAGTAAATAAAATACATTTCTTTACATCCGTGAACGATATCGACAAACGTTTGCAAATATTACACAAACATTTGACAGCATTTACATTTGTTGTAAATGTTTTATAAACCGCGGTCTCTCAAAACTTTGCATACGTCTGTAAAGATATGTTGCAAATAACAATATTTATCCAAATAACTATAATACTGAAAAGTATTAGTAAATAAAATACATTTCTTTACATACGTGAACGATATCGACAAACGTTTGCAAATATAACACAAACATTTGTCAGCATTTACATTGGTCGTAAATGTTTTATAAACCGCGGTCTCTCAAAACTGCCCACACCTCTGTAAATCAGTTATGCAAATTTTAAACTTTGCATATATCTCCTATCTTGGAAATTGCATGCAAATCTATGGCATTTCTTTACATATCTTTGAAGAATGACTAAAGCTATGGAAATAAAATAATTATCTTTAGCATATATTTGACGACCTCCTAAATAATGTCAAAGGAATAATTCATTTACATACACATTAGCAGGTCTGCAAATTTATCTCGCAGAAAAGTAGTTACATTTGTCAAACATTTACATGACTGTCCAAATTGTTGTAAATCTGCCTTTTCGTGTAGTGTTTAAAAATGTCATTATCCAAACTTTGATAAAAAGACTAAATGGAAATATTTGACAGAATGTCGAGTAATGAAATATAAAACTTATGCTTTCAAAATGCAATATGTTTTGTATGTATTACTGTTATAAGAAGATATAATACTAACACAGATGGCTATTCAATATATACCTTGAATAAAATATCTAACAAATTTTGAAAGCTTTATATCTCATTTTGAAAGGCTGATCAAAAAATCATATGTACAATACTAATTAAGAGGGTTTGTACCAAAATTGTTTAAAATGTTCCATGGATGATCCATTACTTGTTTTTCTATGATATTACATGACATAAATTCTTTGAAACACTGGTGTGGTATGTTTACAAGTCAAGCACCAAAGATACACCATTCAGAAAACTTATTATGATTACATGTGTGCCAATCAACAAAAGATATGTTTTAATTGTCAAACCTATGTGTCAATGTAAATAGCTTTAGTTTGTAACCCGGATTTGATTTTTCTCAATCGATTTATGAATGTCCAACAGCGGTACACTTCTGTTGCCTTTATTTATGCATATTCATTACGAAAATATGTTTACACGAGTTGAACATTAACATTGTTTTACATGGTCGTTAACATAAAAGTTCAAAAACTACATTTCAGAGTTGAATAGGTGATATTTTACGAAATAATCATGTTTCTCATTTAGAGGCTTTAGTTTTCAGTGTGTTTACTATTGGTCTCTATTTTTTGTTTTGTTTTGTCTTTTTGTTTTTGCCATGACGTTGTCAGTTTGTTTTTGACTTATTATATACATTGTGTAAAAAAGAAGATGCGGCCGCATGATTGTCAATCAGACAACATTACAAAAATCCTCATTTATAAAAAAAAAATCCTGTGTAGTACATGTTTAGAAAAAAGCATTTTTCTTACAAACCTTGATTTAAGATTTAAGCATTTGTCTATATAGTAAATGATGGGTACCAAATGGCAAAGGTACAAAATTGCGATAAAAACTTATCAGTAATTACAAATCTCTTCAATATATAAAAAGCACGGATTGTCAAATCAGACGACATCTTACAATTTTATTAGTTGTTAAACTATGTAGAAACTGACTGTTCAACTTCAATTTCAAATGCATGGAAACAAATAAAGATATACCAGGTCATATATATGAAGAAAAAAACCACTTTGAAAGGGATTTTTTTTTCTGGGAGTTGGATTGAATACATAAAAACAAAAAAAAGACAACTGTAAATGCAAGAAGGAGAAGATTAACTTTCAAATTTGATAATCCTTACCGAGTTTATCTGGTATTAGTGGACACAACGGCAAACAATCTTCACTTAGATGTTTACTGCACACATAAGTCACGTTGGTATCTGATTTTATCACTGACTGTGTTGACTGTTCTATATGAAATGGTGCAGCACTTGGAGAACCCTTCGGTATCCTTAATAGTGATGGTTGTAACTGTGCTATGCGAGACGAACTCGAGTACAACTGGTTCGATACTTGTACCCATTTTGATATAAAAGTGAAAGATGCATGCTGAATGTAGTAATTGTATGCTATCTGAATCGTAATCAGAAACAATAACACTAAGAACAAATATTTAAATACTGATCTTTTTTGCGAAATGCCGTACATTCTGATGATTCGCACCCCTCATTCCATTCACAGGGTGGTCACTATTCAACAATATTTTTCTAGATTTTCTGTCACCAAATATTAAGTACGGTTTGAAATTGAGTTGTTCTTTTCACGTCGGTCAAGATATTATTGAAACTGATTAGTTCTATGTCGATTTACATTGGTGATAGAAATATATAGTGGTGATTGGTATCTTCTGTTCAATTTATATCTGATTTGTGGCAAGTACCACGTGTTGGCAAATTTTACAAGAATTTTTTTTGTTCTTCTACGAAAAACTGAAGAAAAAAAATAAACAACTATTTATATTCGATTTAATTAATCCAGTAAGATGATAAAGGTTATGACCTTTGAACTCGGCCAATCATGTTCTGAGTACATTGGCAACCACATGTTGTTTGTTTTTTTATACAATGGGTCGAAAAAGGGTTAAATAGTCAGAAACATAAAATAGACATACAGTTTGCAATTAGTTCCGTAAAATAGATTTGGTATAACAGATATGTTGAAAGACAACCTGGGATGGTTGCGTAAGACACATTTGATTTTCCGTCATAGTTATAATTTATTCCATACTGTAGGACAATTGTAAGACACATTTGATTGCCCGTCATAGTTATAATTTATTCATACTGTAGGACAATTGTAAGACACATTTGATTGCCCGTCATAGTTATAATTTATTCCATACTGTAGGACAATTGTAAGACACATTTGATTGCCCGTCATAGTTTATAATTTATTCCATACTGTAGGACAATTGTAAGACAATTTTGATTACCCGACAAAGTTTATAATTTATTCCATACTGTAGGATAATTGTAAGACACATTTGATTGCCCGTCATAGTTTATAATTTATTCCATACTGTAGGACAATTGTAAGACACATTTGATTGCCCGTCATAGTTATAATTTATTCCATACTGTAGGACAATTGTAAGACACATTTGATTGCCCGTCATAGTTTATAATTTATTCCATACTGTAGGACAATTGTAAGACACATTTGATTGCCCGTCATAGTTATAATTTATTCCATACTGTAGGACAATTGTAAGACACATTTGATTGCCCGTCATAGTTATAATTTATTCCATACTCACGGCCGACACTCGGCTAACCGAGAGTTTGGTCGGTTAATCTATATTGAGTATGCGGCTATATCGGCGGTTGGTCTGTTAATCGGGTTGGCTAAAGTCTGTTAATCAGGTGTTATCGAGAAAATCATTGCAAGGTCAGTATGTTTCATTGTATAACTTTTTAATTATATTTATATCATAAAAACTATTCATGTCTGACAAAACGATTTGGAATACTGAATCCAGTGGTGTAATTATTTTTTTTCTAGCTCCAATAAACGATCTATAAAATGAAAAGGCGAGTTACTCATCAGTAAATTTATACACATTTTACACACACAAAATGTACACAAAAATGACAAGTTGGTTGAGTTTACTTGCATGCAATATTTTGAACATCGAAAAAAGACAGGCATTATGTTTGTTTACCATATTAACATCAATATGTGAAAAATCTACACGAAAAACTGTATTTTGGTGACATAAATCAATTTTTGATAAAAATGTGGTCTGTTAATGGGTCGGATGTATAAAACTCGGTCTGTTAATTGGTCTGTTAAGAGTTATGACTGACATTACAAGCATAATTTTATTGCTATATGGGGTGTTATCTGAATAAAGGGATAGACTCAAGATTAGTGGCTAGAATATATGGAAACAACACAATCATGAACAAGTTTAGACAATGGAATCTGAAAATTGATAGAAATGGTTTCAAAAAGTGTAATATCAAAGTAGTATTAATTTTATCAAATAATGGTCGCATATATCATGTGGATTCTGTTTCATTGCTATGAATGGCACCAATTTGTCATTTACATAGGTAACAAGTATATAAATCAGAGATAAACTTCGTAATGTTACAAAACATCAGTAAGTAAAATTGTTTTTTTTTTCTTCTAAATTTCAGTATTAGTTGTAAATTCCGCTCCACAATCATTCTTCTCACATTTACTAATGTCAATTTCTTGTTTAGAACCACGTCTTACCAACGATTAGAAAACAACGGTCATTCCGTACTTGATACATTTAGGCGGCAGAAAATCAGAATGATGACTTGGTACAAAAGACAATACATACCGGAAATAAAGTCCTCATAGATACCAGGATTGAAATTTTATATTTACTCCTTATATTTATGCCAGACACGCGTTTCGTCTACGAAAAAGTCATCAGTGACGAAAAAAATGTTTAAAATGCCAAATAAAATACGAAGTTGAAAAGCATTGAGGAAACACAACTAATACCGGCGTCACACATCAGCGTATAACACTGGCGTGTTCAAAATCATTTACGCTGCCAATACGCTAGTAATTTTGGATGCATTTAACCTGTCAATCATATTTGTAACGTGTGCAAAACGAGCTTTAAACGTGTATTGGGCGTACTAGAAACGTATGTTGGCGTATGTTGTATGCTTTTATGCTGCATACAAATTTCCTGGGATTGTAGCGTTCTTCAAGCGTATTTACTTTCCTTCATTCGCTAGAGGAATAGGAGGAGGGTTGATATCTCATAAACATGTTTATCCCCACCGCAATTTTGCGCCTGTCCCAAGTCAGGAGCCTATGGCCTTTGTTAGTCTTGTGTGATCTAGTATACATATTTTTTAAGGGGCCAGCTGAAGGACGCCTACGGGTGCGGGAGTTTCTCTCTACATTGAAAACCCATTGGTGGCCTTTGTCTGCTCTATGGTTGGGTTGTTGTCGCGTTGACACATTCCCCATTTCCTTTCTCAATTTTACCTTTGTATTTCGACGTACTACAAATTTATGCAACGCGCTTTGAACGATTGCTAAGCGTTCCTTTGGCGTGCAACTAACGTATACCGACTTTGTCAATTTTATTTTAATTCGAGCGGCCAATCAGTCCATATAACGCTATATTGAAGTGACACACCCTTCAATGAAATGCAAAGAAATAAAATTAAAATAAAAGTTCTCTTTCTATAAGGATACTGTTGCACCGTATTGTAATATTTTCGTCACAAGTACATCTCATTTTTTTCAATGTGAAAATATAAACTAAAGGTAGTAAGACTATTGTCGTGGCTAAATAACTCTTAACTGACACGATTTAAATTGTCCAACCCATTAACAGACTGTATTCCCCTAATATTCATTAAAATGTGGTATTACTCAACTTATATAACAATTATGAAATATTTTAACTATGACAATTATTTTTTTAGAACCAAAGTACTATTTTGTGTCCTTTAAATCATATATAAAAATGTTTTTTAGCCTTTTATCCAAAATATTGCTATGCGTACAAGCATAAAAACCACATACTTGCGAGACGCCTTTTCGTTTTACTTAAAACTAGGCAGGCTATGCATTTTTTTTACTGGTGGAAAATGTTCTATGATAGATATCATTTTGTCAGACACTTTTCTTTTTTTGATTTGGTTCTTATAATATGCCAAAAATCTGTATATTTAACAGAGTTTAACATTAAATTGTGTGTTTTACTCTTAACAGACGTATAGCCAACCCGATTAACAGACCAACCGCCGATATAGCCGCATACTCAATATAGATTAACCGACCAAACTCTCGGTTAGCCGAGTGTCGGCCGTGATACTGTAGGACAATTGTAAGACACATTTGATTGCCCGTCATAGTTTATAATTTATTCCATACTGTAGGACAATTGTACGACACATTTGATTGCCCGTCATAGTTATAATTTATTCCATACTGTAGGACAATTGTAAGACACATTTGATTGCCCGTCATAGTTATAATTTATTCCATACTGTAGGACAATTGTAAGACACATTTGATTGCCCGTCATAGTTATAATTTATTCCATACTGTAGGACAATTGTAAGACACATTTGATTGCCCGTCATAGTTATAATTTATTCCATACTGTAGGATAATTGTAAGACACATTTGATTGCCCGTCATAGTTATAATTTATTCCATACTGTAGGACAATTGTAAGACACATTTGATTGCCCGTCATAGTTATAATTTATTCCATACTGTAGGACAATTGTAAGACACATTTGATTGCCCGTCATAGTTATAATTTATTCCATACTGTAGGACAATTGTAAGACACATTTGATTGCCCGTCATAGTTTTAATTTATCCATACTGTAGGACAATTGTAAGACACATTTGATTGCCCGTCATAGTTATAATTTATTCCATACTGTAGGACAATTGTAAGACACATTTGATTGCCCGTCATAGTTATAATTTATTCCATACTGTAGGACAATTGTAAGACACATTTGATTGCCCGTCATAGTTATAATTTATTCCATACTGTAGGACAATTGTAAGACACATTTGATTGCCCGTCATAGTTATAATTTATTCCATACTGTAGGACAATTGTAAGACACATTTGATTGCCCGTCATAGTTATAATTTATTCCATACTGTAGGACAATTGTAAAACACATTTGATTGCCCGTCATAGTTATAATTTATTCCATACTGTAGGACATTTGGAAGACACATTTGATTGCCCGTCATAGTTATAATTTATCCATACTGTAGGACAATTGTAAGACACATTTGATTGCCCGTCATAGTTATAATTTATTCCATACTGTAGGACAATTGTAAGACACATTTGATTGCCCGTCATAGTTATAATTTATTCCATACTGTAGGACAATTGTAAGACACATTTGATTGCCCGTCATAGTTATAATTTATTCCATACTGTAGGACAATTGTAAGACACATTTGATTGCCCGTCATAGTTATAATTTATTCCATACTGTAGGACAATTGTAAGACACATTTGATTGCCCGTCATAGTTATAATTTATTCCATACTGTAGGACAATTGTAAGACACATTTGATTGCCCGTCATAGTTATAATTTATTCCATACTGTAGGACAATGTATTATTGTTTCTGTTGCTCCTTTCAAACTTCTAAACACATTTGCAAATTTAACATGATATTAAATGAGAATTGTAGTATTAATACCTGGGGCGGATCCAGTCATTTTAAAAAAAAGGGGAGGGGGCGTCCCAACCCAGAGTAAAGGAGGGGTTTCAACTATATGCTCCCATTTAAATGCATTGATCGTCCAAAAAAGGGGGCGTTCCAACCCCCAGAACCCTCTGTATGCGCCACTGAATACAAAATTGTTCCTGGCAAAATAAAAATCAAAATGTAATTTTATCATGCAGGCTAAAAATAACAATGTTCAACATCCTGTCCATTAGCGCATCCAGAAAATTCCGTATGGAACGCCACAGCTGTCTAATGTGGAACTTTGATATTACACTACATTGTATGTTGTTTTATTATTACTTGATGATATTTTGTCTTTACATCATATGGTTTATACATTCCGTAATGCTGTTTTGATATAACTCAATATGTAAAAGAGGGACGAAAGATACCAAAGGGATAGTCAAACTCATAAATCTTAAATAAACTGACAACGCCATGGCTAAAAATGAAAAAGACAAACAGACAAGAAATAGTACACATGACACAACATAGAAAACTAACGAATAAACAACACGAACCCCACCAAAAACTAGAGGTGATCTCAGGTGCTCCGGAAGGGTAAGCATATCCTCCTCCACATGTGGCACCCGTCGCGTTGCTTATTTGATAACAAATCCGGTAAATAGTCTAATTCGGTAGGTCACATTCATGAAAGGGAAGGGGGTTGTAGTTACGACGTAAGGAACATATCCGATATCATTTGTGAAACGGTTTTTCCATAACGGTCAACCAACTGGTGATGGCGTCCGTAAATTTTACGAAGGGATGATTTCAACTTCACCATTTGGAACTCTTGGTTTAATAGCTTCCTTGTGAGCAGCAACCCTCTATCAAGAAAATCATGATAGGAAATGCAAGCACGAGAATATCGTATCAATTGGGAGATACATACCCCGTATGCAGGTGCTGCTGGAATGTTGCTACTTAGAAATAGAAACTTCACAATTGGAAAGCTGAAATCATCTCTTTTGTCGTAAAGTTTTGTTTTCAACCGACCCTCATTGTCAATTTCTAGATGTAAGTCAAGATATGAGGCCAACTTAACTGTATCTGTAGTATCCTTTATCTCTAGTTCGATTGAATAGATGCGTTCCACATAGTCACCAAATTTTGAATTATTTAGTGAAAGAACATCATCTATATAGCGGAAAGTAGAGTTAAAGGATATTGCTTACTTCTTATCTTTCTTCCTAAGAAGCTCCTGCATGAAGACAGCCTTATAATAATAAAGAAACAAGTCGGCAAGTAGTGGGGGACAGTTTGTTCCCATTGGAATGCCGACAGTCTGTTGAAAAACACGTCTTCCGAACGTAACAAATATGTTGTCAATCAAGAAATCAAGCATTTTGATAATATCAGATTCAGAGATTTTTTTGTTTGAATCGGAGTGATCCTTTACAAAGTAGGATTTATCCCTCCCCAAGACAAGATACTTGTATTAACGTTGGCCATTCTTTTATATAAAGCAAAGCAATACCAACTTTTCAATTTGTCTTTTAGTTTGGAATCTGGAATACTTGTGTAAAGAGTAGAAAAGTCAAATGTTTTAATACTGTTACAAGATGAAAGAGAATTAGATTGTATGTACTCTAAAAGATCTTTGGAATTTTTAAGTGTCCACATCTGATTCACGCCACCTCTAGAATAGATAGTTTCACAATAACTTTGAAGCCCGTCTTTGATTGCTGATAAAATATATGTTAATAATTTAGAAAGAGGTTTTGTGGAGCACTTGGAAGACCCAGCAATATACCGTCGTTTGTAAGGACACTTGTGTAGTTTAGGTATCCAATACAGTGATGGAAGATCCAGTTCTTCATCTTTGTTTGAAATTCCAAAGGAACATAGAACAGACCTATGATTATCCAGGATTTCCTCTTTGGTAAGTGTCCTGAGGGTATATGTTGAGTTTCCAAGTGAATTGTCAATACCTAATTCGTTTATCAAGCAGTTAATGTAATGAGTTTTACACACAAAAAACGATGTTGTTTGGGGCTTTATCTGCGGGGACAACAACATATTTGTCAAAGAGGTAGGATAGGTGGTTTGCAATGGTCATTACTTGATAATATTTCGATATGACACAATATGGTTTCGTCTTGACTTGATATAGTTCTGTCTATACTTAATATGGTTTTGTCTTTACCCGATGTGGTTGAACCATTTTTTTAATGTGGTTATGTCATTAGGCAATGTGGTTTTAACATTTCTTGATGTGTATGTGACTTGACGTTATTAAGTTGTTTCATTACATGATGTGGTATTATTATGTCGTAATGATGATTTGCAAATTTTTATTTGGCTTTCACATTACGTAAAAAGTATACCCCTATCCCAGCTGGCAGATTTTCACTTTTTTTCCCATCTGAACATTTTTACTTAAGGAGTGCAAAAAAAAAACCAAATATGTTGTTTTAAATCAACACAGATGTAAACCATGGTGATTCAGGAGAAATTATTGGATTGCCAACTCTATGAATAGTTCATCTGACTGAAAGAAACAATTGAAGCACCAAATCATGAAAAATGATAGTAAAGTCCATTCCACATTTACAACATGCCTGACTTTACTTTAAGCACTTCCAGATCATGAAGGCAAAACAACAAGACTCTTTAGATTGCCGTTAACTATTTTTCAAAGATCTTTTTGACCATCTATCTCTAAGATGACTGTTGGTCTATTTATCATGTATGCATTAAGTTAAATTATGTCCCCTTTCATTATCAATTTAGCTTTTCAGGGTAAAAAAATAAAAAAAATAATGACATTTGCATGGAAAATGAATAAACTATTAAATCTTCCTGATTTACAATCATAATCACATTCTTTGTCCCCAAAATATGTCTTGTCAATGTAAAGAAACCCCTATTGCTATCTCTATTTTAGCTAAATATGAGGGCTAAATGCAAAAAGTAAAGCCCCCCCCCCCCCCCCCCCTTACCACTCTCTTGTTCCAAAAATGCTCATATTGGTGTCATGTTACCACAGAACTAAAAAGACTAGTATAGCTGTACTTGTGTGAAAAAAGTTAGAAATTATGTAGTATGTTATTCATTTCGGAGAAAATAGTAGGACGTACAGGCAACTAAATTATGTCGCGTCTCAAATTCCAGGTGCTGCACATAAGTCAGATACTGTGAAAAGTTAAAGCGAACATTTATATTTAAGATGTATTGCAAATTACATAAAAATAATGAAGTTCTACTTTCTAGGTAGATTTTTACATTATTACCCGCAGATCAGGCAAAATATGCTGAATCAACAATTTTCACTCCCAGGGGTGGAATTTAAGGTCTGTTTTATTCTAGTTGTACTTAATCTATTTTTTATTTATAAACTTACAAATTGAAAAGGTAAACAAATACCTTTATTGATTTAGCTTTATCATATATATCCCCCTTAAGGTGGTACGGTAGTATTTCCTGGCCCATAAGGGATATCGATAGCCTTTTTATAATTTTCATCACTTTGATAAACTGCCAAAAATTCTACATTCACAATTAACTGAAGAACTTTCATTATACTATTCAGAAATGAATTTGGATATGTATCATGACCGTCTACTTTTTTTGATATCGTTAAAAACCTAAGGCCACTAGTGCTTTTAGGCCTTTTATCATGCAGTGAATACAAAACTTAAAAAAATTCACAAAATTCAATTTCACCTTTATGTAAAACTATTTCATATTTTTCTACACCTGACTTATACCTCAGTTTGGGAAAGTATGTTCAGTTGATTTTTTGTCCAATCACTGTCCAGATACTTTGACTAAAATAGGGTTCACAAAAGAGCAACCTAAATTCTGGATGACAAGTACTACCGTGCTACCAACAGGCTCACTGCCGCTACATTTTTGTCACAGGCTCGACAAAAATCAAAGACTTGTATTCTATTGTCAGCAAATGAGACATTTTTTTCTTCTTCCTGTGTAGTATTTCATATTTAACAGTCCTCGATTTGTGGTATTTGATTGCCCCTTGGTATATTCACACCCTCCCCTTTAACATTAGACGTAGGCAGAAACGTTTTTCTATTGTCTGTCATTTTAGACAAGACATCGAAACATCCATGTTAACACACACCCTTCACAGCAAACATTGAATGGACAGGAAATAACCAGTTGTCGTTGTTCTCTTCTATTGTGTGGTAACAGATGGTTTTTTTGTAAGCGTGCAATTCATTCTCGTTAAAAAAAAGTTGTTCACAAATAAAAAAAACCAAGTTTATCAACATTTTAATAGTGATACAAAACACAACGGATTATCATAAAGCTTGTAAATAAATATAACGATGATTTTCAGTATGATCTATGAACAAATTTTACCCCCAACAACGTTCTAAAAATAGACTAATCTTAAACAGAACATTGAATATTCGTTAAGACAAATGAAAATCTCAAAATGAGTCTGAAAAAAACGTCAAAAACAAACAAAGGTTAACATCATGAAGTACCTAAATAATGATAAAAAATAATAATGGTCAAGGTATGAATGTATTGAAAGGCATCTAAAAAGGGCAAGGTAGGAATGTATTGAAAGGCATCTAAAAAGGGCAAGGTAGGAATGTATTGAAAGGCATCTAAAAAGGGTAACATATTCTATTAAAGGATAAACATTAAGCAAATATATAAATAGAAGATGGTTCTCATTTCTGTATTGTTTAACTTTAAAACTTACTTCTCTATTCTTTATTTGTGTCCATTTTTTCTTTTTTATATTTATTTGTGCCTATTTTCCTCAATTTTTTAATTGTGCCCATTTTCCTCAATTCTTTATGATTGCCCACTTTCCTCAATTCTTTATGATTGCCCACTTTCCTCCATTCTTTATTTCTGCCTACTTTCCTGTATTCTTTTTTTAATTATTGTTGTATCCTATTGGTTTTATTCTTATTTTTCTCTTCTCATTTTCGCCCACCGCTTTCAAAATATTCTCTATTCTGTACAAACACCATTGAGACCCTCGTTTAAATTGGAGGACAATTAAAAAGCAGAAAAAAATGAAATCATACGTGAAGCGTTTAATATATTTTTTTTAATTTCTTCTTATAACAGTCAAATATCCGGAAAAGTGCTTCGGAGACGCATGACATTTATAACATGTTTTCATTTTTATAACACTGAACATTATTTCGTGCATTTTTTTAATTTAATTCCTGTAATGAGAGTCTGTATGGAGTTTAAGGAATCGAGAATTATGATAATGAAAAAGGGAAAATAAAATTGAAAAATATATGAAGAATAGGGAATAAGTGGTGTAAAGGATAGAGATTAACTAGACAAAAAAAAAAATAAAAAAAATTGGGTAATACTAAATTGATTTAAAAAATAATCAATGTACAGAATACAAATTCATGTAAATACAGAACATTTTAATTGTAAATTATTTTCGTGAGAATATTATAGAATAATCGTCATTTTCAAGATTAAGAAAAATGTATTAAAAATATGAAAGAATACAGTAATAAAGGACCTCTATCAATACTCTGTGTTAAAAAAGGCACTTCATAACAGGCGTACAAATTAAAATATAAAGGAGTAGGTCCGGTAAGGACCGATTTTGGCCTCAAATTTCAGGTTCATCTGACGAAAGATTTTGACCTCTTTTTAAACACTTAAGTGTCTATTTTATTTGAATTAATTAGTTAATGTGAAAGATTTTAACAGATTTACTAGTCATTAAAAACGATCCGATTCAAGCTCAAATATGAAAAATCTACCTAATATGCCGAAAAATGTCACTTTTCAGATGGTTTTTGGTAAAAATGAAAGTGGCCGCATCCGTGTTCATTCTCAACCTTTATATATGTTATGTATTATCATAAAATACGACTTACATTTCAATATTAAGGATGAACACGAATGCGGCCATTTTCGTTTTACACGAAAACCGTCTAAAATTTAACTAAAATGCAAGAATTATGAGGATTTCAGTAATTTAGCATGACTTAATGGTGCTAGTACCGGATATATGTGCATTGTATTGTCAAAAACAGCCCATATTTATGTATCAGAAGCATTCTACTGTCTAATAAATAACTAAAGGTTTACATTTTACTAATTTTGTAAAACTGCTATATTTTGGGGCCAAAAAGGGGTCTTACTGAACCTACTCCTTTGAAAAAATTCAAACCCTGATATAATTATATTTGCATAATGATCGATAATGATAAAACATTTTGTTCCTAGATATAAAAAGATGTAATATGAGTGACAATGAGACAACAGTTTACATACACTACTGATTGCGCAAATACTCTTCGGCATTTAGCGCGACCAGCTGTAATTTTCAAGTGATAAAACTATATAAAACAATGATAAATCATTTTCCTGCAATAAAATATAATTCGTTTATATTCTTTGGTAAAAGAGATCACGTAATTCACGAGAATAAGAAGACACATATAATCAAAAGACAGATCGAGACCACTAGAATTCTATAGTCAAAATGCATTTTGCATAAATTTGCATAAATTAGATTCCCAAATTACAAAATGTAAACAGCTTCTAAGAAATTTCCCAATCAATACAATGAACTGCGACGCATTGTTGACTACTACGAGTTTACCGTCACGTAAGAATACGAGGAATATTGTAACTGTCATTTTTAAAAGGGAGGTTCCCTACCCGAGATAAAGAGGGGTTCCAACCATGTCCCTGTTCAAATGCATATATCGTTTAAAAAAAAAGAAGGGTTCCAACACCGGACCCTCGCTCTTGACCGCCACTGGTAACTTAATTATTAAATAGTTTTTAAACGAACGGAACACATACTACTTTATGCTCCAGGAGTTTTCGTATTGAGTAGTTTTATACCTTTCAAAACAATGCTCTTGAGAAACAGTTGTTGAATACCTAGCATAACCAGGGTTGAATGATCGGCTGCCAACAAAAACTAGTTGTGTCAACTTTTTGCAAGACCTGCTTTTAAAAGTCAGTTCATCTAAATCCCCATTTGCAGTAACGTATTCTTTAGATGAACTTGAGACGGTTGAGTCTACGAGCTTGGTGCTCTGAGCAAAATGTGAACGTAAATATGTATTAATCGATCATGCATTGCTGGATTGGTTTAAATAGGGGGCATTGACATGATAATTGATGTTTAACCGTAAAAAGAAGTGTACCCGACCTGCTATACAAAGTTTACACACATTTTAACACAAACATACTACATATATATATAATCATTTAACTACGCTTCTATTAAAAAAAACAACAATTACAAACACTCTGTCTCAATCGTTACTTCTTATTAACAAGGACGTTTATATTTCATTTTAAAAAAGGTGTACATGAGGTTTTTAATTTGCTTCAATTGGTGAATTAGAAAATAATCCATCTGTTGTCATCCTAATGCATACCGGTACTTTTGTACACAGTTTCAGTTACAAGGCAGTGTTATGAATGTTTGGAACACCAGTGTACCCAAAATTCAACACAAATGAATTGTCTAATGAAGTGTCTCCATATTGTTGTCGTCATTTGGTGTGTAGTGGTTATTTCTTTTCACTTCAGAAGTTTCCAAGAATATTCATCTCTAAGTTGGTGTTATGACTTTTTTATTTCCTAAAATAAACAATAAATCATTAATTCTTTTTATATTTTTAAATGAAATTCAAATTACCGCATGTTTACATATAATCGAACTTTGAATCTGAATGCAATATCACTTTAAAAAAATGTCAAAGCGAGTAAAACAGGAATGTATCCCTAACAGTCTGTAGTGATATCAAGAATGGTGATGAAACATTGCCAGATATCAAATAGTGATGCAACGTCACCCGATTCCATCAAGCAGTAACGAGATCGTACCAGATATCAAGCAGCGAGAAATTAACAAATGCCGCGTGTCCAATGATAGGAATGGATGATATAAGAAATTTGCCAAAACGTATAATAACAGACATTAAACAGTAACTAGATCGTACCAGATATCAAGCAGCGATGAGACGTTACCAGATATCAATCGGCGATAGAACTTAACAAGATAACAAGCATTGATAAGAAGTTATCAGCAACCAATCAGCTCAGTACGAAATGTTTCCAGACATCACACAGCGATGAGACGTTATCAAAACCAAGTGCACATGGTTATGACACGTTTCATAATTTCATGCAGTGAAGAAAAGTTACCATATATCAAGAAGTGTTTCCAGATATCAAGAAGTGTTACCATGTATTCAGAAGTGTTAACACGTTACCATATGTTCAAAAGTGTGTCAACACGTAACCATATATTCAGAAGTGTAAACACGTTACCATATTTTAGAGTGTGTTAACACGTTACCATATATTCAGAAGTGTTATTACGTTACCAATATTCTGAAGTGTGTTAACACGTTACCATATATTCTGAAGTGTTTACACGTTACCATATATTCAGAAGTGTGATAACACGTTACCGTATATTCAGAAGTGTTACAACGTAACCATATATTTTGAAGTGTGTTAACACGTCACCATATAGTTGACCATATATTCAGAAGTGTGTGAACACGTAACCATATATTCAGAAGTGTTAACACGTTACCATATATTTTGAAGTGTGTTAACACGTCACCCTATATTCAGAATTATGTTAAAACGTTACAGATTCCTTATGCTTGATCCTAACCTGGTACCCTTATTTTACGCTAGCTGCAATTTGTGTGTTCTTCTAAATTTAAAGTATGTATACTCACATTTAGTCAAACATACCTTATCTCATAATATTTTGCTTACATAGTGTTTTTTTCCAATGTAAATCAAGATACAGATAAAATACTTTTACATACCGCCAAAACTTCTTTTTCGTCAATGTCAACAACGACTCGTGTATAGAGATGATTAAAGTCTATCTTTAAAACTTTATACTTCAGGCTATTAATGCCATCAGTTTTGAAATATTTTTTACTTTCTTTCAGCATTTTAAACCTGTAATCAAGAATGATAAATTATCTAACATGTATCAATTACGTAGTTACAAAAATCAATAACTAATCATGATAGTTCAAAAATACTGTTCGGCCTATGCCAGAGATAGAAATGATTTTATGTTCAGATGTGTTTTTTTTATCTTATTGTTTGTTAAATCATAAGAGAAACTGTCGTTTTATATAATAGCTTCTAGAGGGGTACAAAACCTTGCCGGAAAGTCCTACTCACTATTGAATGATTTTTGAGGTACAATTAGTTTCCTTTGCTTTGTAGATTATATCTATAGGTGGCACGGTAGTATTTCATGACCCATTGGGATAATGATAGCCGTTTTAGAATTTTCAACACCTTCTACATCTGTCAACTATTCTACATAAAATTGAGAAAGGAAATGGGGAATGTGTCAAAGCAACAACAACCCGACCATAGTGCAGACAATATCCGAAGGCCACCAATGGGTCTTCAATGTAGCGAGAAACTCCCGCACCCGTAGGCGTCCTCCAGTTGGCCCCTTAAAAAATATGTATACTATTACAGTGATAATGGACGTCATACTAAACTCCGAATTATACACAAAAACTAAAATTACATACACAGATAACTGAAATACTGATAGAAACTTCTATTAACATCGAATAACAGTGCGTAAATTGATCTTCTATGATAAGCCATAAAATTTAGTTGGTCATTCGTTATATTACCTTCCAGGATTAGCTTTGTTTCCTGTATCCGTGCCATGTTTTATCATCTTATAACGAGCTATTTCCATAGCATATCGGATCACTTTATATCCCGCGTTGTGAATTCTAAAAAAGAAAAAGAAAATCTTTGAAACTTTGAAACTTTTGAAACTTTTTATTTCACTAAAGGCCTTACATGAGGCATAATAGTACAATAAATTTAACAAACAATAGTAATGCATGAACTAACATATATACATATAAAGTAGGTGTATGCAGATTTAGAGTAATATCCATATATATTATCATTTAAATGCAGACATAACAATTTTGCAAAATTTTGCCAACCCAACAAGTACATACTTATATATCTTGACTATTCATTAAATTTGACAGGCTTACAGTATTTTTGTTTTTATATATATGATCAGGTATAAACTTGAGTCTTTCTTGAGTAAAAAAGTTACAATTAAATATATAATGAAATTCATCACCCAGTTCTTGCTTATTACAAAGATCGCTCTATTGATCTCTATTGATACTAAAAAATCATAAGTTAAAAGTAATATGGAATATTGAGTTGTCTCTCTTTTCTTGGCTGTTCAACTGATCTGTATTTCAATGTATATATATGCATGTCTTAATCTTTTCTTGAAGTGTGACCTTGATTATTGTAACACAAGTAATGCAGTTCTTGTATATTATTTTGAGCACTACTAGGAAATTCCGTTAAAATACAACAGGATAACAATTGGTTGGCTTCTATATTGTTTAATTTGTTGTTGTTTTGATTATCCGTGTAATATTTGTCCCTGGATGTTAAACAAAGTACACTCAATCAATAAATCACAATTCCTACACGTATTGTATACATACATTTTGTTCATTCTCTGCTTATTCCAGAATTCCAGAATATGCATGTGATATGCGTTGCTTTGCGCATGCTCCTTACCTATTCCACATATCATCGTCTTCACCTCCCCAGCCAAAATATCTGTTCGGAAAACCGTTGACTTTTTCGAACTGTTCCTTCGTTAAAGATGATACGCCTCCAAATATTGCATTGTAAGGCAATCTAAAATAAATATCACATGTATAATTATATGTTATAACATTAAACAAATGTCTAGAAATACCTACAAAAAAGTAACAGGTAACCTTAAAAAAAAATATAAACCTAACTGGACAAAAGAGAGTACAAAGCCATCGAGAAGGATATGTGCATATGAAAAAGGTAACATTAACAACTAAAATAAGGATAAAAATTACTTTAGTTAGCTATCATTTGATTTTGAGGGGTGGGGTGGAAAGGGGGGAGGTAGGATGAACAGTTTTGTTCTGTTCTGAATCTCTGCATTTACTTTAGTTGCAATATCTGACCTGCCTTTTTATTAATCACTATATTCGGTCCTGCCTTTTTATGATTAGTTTATAATGCCTTTTTTAAAAAAATAAATTGTCATGCTGTCTTTTTCTTTTGCAAAGTGTCTTATCCTGCTTTTTTTTCTTTTTTTTTTTTTTAACTCAAAACCATATCCTGCCTACTTTTAACTTTCATCCTAGCTCCCCCCGTTTTGTGGTAATAAGCATTGTGTGTTAAATTCATAACATTTAATTGTGGACGTACTACTTAATGCAACCTACGGTGACGGAAAGGGCATAAGCATGTTTTTCTCATCGTATTCTCACTGTAAAGTAAAGTGTCTATCATCTAACTGTCAAACAGTTTCCCCAGAAGTCTTCCCAATATTATAAGTTATATGGTTTGCTACTGATCCCCTACGGATAGATGACGTCACCATGAACAGTAAATCTAGACATGAAGTCATGAACCCCCTATGAAATGTACTTAACCCCCTACAGATTTATAGGGTCACCACGTGACGGCGTTAAACCAATCACAACGTGATCATTGACCCTCGGTGCGATAGAATACCTTATATTTCTTACCGGTATTTAAATGTATCTACTCATTGACCCTCGGTGCGATAGAATACCTTATATTTCTTACCGGTATTTAAATTTATCTACTGCAACTGACATATGTCTTGGTTGTTTTGGACAGTTGTAAATATTTTTGTCGTTTTCTGGAATCAAGTCGACATCATGGAAGACAAAACATTGATAGTCGTGTATCTTCATTGCTTCTGCATACCCAATATTCATCAGCATGGCACGGTTAAATTTAGAACTTCCATTCTGAAACGTTACAAAAAAAGTAAAATGACAAGAATACTGAACTCCGAGGAAAATTCAAAACGGAAGGTCCCTACTTAAATGGCAAAA
Source organism: Mytilus galloprovincialis (assembly GCF_965363235.1). Taxonomy (NCBI): domain Eukaryota; kingdom Metazoa; phylum Mollusca; class Bivalvia; order Mytilida; family Mytilidae; genus Mytilus; species Mytilus galloprovincialis. Next base: position 9,408,761 of record NC_134847.1, on the reverse strand, counting down.
TCAAAAGATAAAATACTTCAAACGAATGGATAACAACTGTCATATTTCTGACTTAGTACATGCATTTCCTTCTGTAGACAATGGTAGATTGAACCTGGTTTTATAGCAAGCCGTAACCTCTCACTTATATGACAGACGCATTAAATTCCATTATATTGACAACGATGCGTGAACAAAACAAATAGAAACAATAGGTAAAATGTCAAATGTATGATATGATTATGGGTTAAGATTTTCAAAACTATCGATATTTGCCCGACTCAGAATTTAAAATTCGATTTGATTGCTTTGTGTTTAACATCACTTTAAACACTATTGTGCTTTTTCTTGGCGGTTAGTTTATATTGGAGGAAATAATCCTAGTCAATTACGAATATATTTGAGTGTTATGTCACGTGTGCGCTTCGAACTCATAACCTCAAATTTAGGATAGTGAGTATTTACAGTTGTTAAAACTGTTAAGACCACTATTCCTACAAGGCACTCAAATTATTAGAATGTGTGAAAGTAAATTGTAACGATACAAGAGAAAGACAAGTAGATGAAACAAAAATCCATATATCGAAGGACACACAAAAAGATGGATAATAGGCGAATAATAAAATGAGTTGTGCTTGCTGAACGTCAAGTTGCAAGTATTTCATGCATATTCAGTACTATGAGATGGTTTTTTTTTGTAGTGTTGTTGTGTTGCTGTCTAGCTCGATCATGGTTACACCACATTTCTATTCATTTATAAAAAAAAAAACCAGAGGGACGTAAAACATTACACAGAAATTTTACATAAGATTGTTAATATCATTTTACAATTGTAATATTTTACAGATGTCGGCAAAACAAGTAAAATCTAGTAAGTCTCTTATTCAGAAACTCAAATTTTTAAATTCCAGGAAGTTTGAACAACGCTGACATGTGATTAAGATTTGACCCCTCGAGTGAAACAAATACATTGGACCTTGGTCATACCTAACACTCGATGATAATATTAGTAAAACATTAATAATCATGATTAATAGCCCACCAGGTTAACAAGACAACAATAATTATTAATGTATAAATACGTCATAATGTCCATCCATAACTCGCACCATTATTATGACATTTATGTAAATGATAGTAGATTTAGTGTAAATGTTATTACAGAAACCCAACAGCAAACGGTTGTTAAATTGAACACCCGGACGGCGCCGGTTTTCCTCGAGGGAGTTCGCATGTACAAGCTTGTCGTATAAAATAGAGGGCCCTACAATTCTAGGCAATATATAAATTATGTTAAAAAATACATTTTTGAGGGGTTCGTGTTGCTCTGTCCATAGTTTTTGATTTAGTGTATTGTAAGATAGAAACACAGGGTATAGAAGGACCTCCCCTTTAATTAAGGATGTACTTAGCCTAGGTGAGGTTAGGTGAAAATTAATAAATCAAGAATTTAAAATTGATACAATAAGCTAGTAGAGTATTCGCTTAGGATAAAAATGAGCTAAAAATATTGATAGGTCATGGACCTCCTTTTCGAGATATTTGAGATTTTAAATTTGGCGGGAAAAGGCTGACTCGGACTTTTACCTTATATTTGCCTTGATATTATTTGGGTCTCAAAACAAAAGAAAAAAAATCAAGAATCTTCCAAAATTTTGTTAAATGACCTTTCATGAGCTATTAAGTCTTATATGAAAAAAAGAATGGGTGTTATGGGGCAAAATATATTACCTTGTATTGTATGGAGAAACACCAAGGAGTCCGAACATTTGACATGAATTCCAAAACCTCACCTAAGTACATCCTTAAGCTGTGTGTGATGCATAAATACGTAACCACAGCTATATATAGAAACACTTAAGTTATAATTTGTGTAGGACGATGAAATACCATCCCTTCCTTCAATTTGCTAAATAGAGTTTTTGACAAAGTCTGCATTAAATATTTATATAATTTTTTCGTGGAGAGGGCTTACATAGGCTATGCCTGTTGCCCAATCCAATTTAATTTATTTGAATAAAATATTGTTTAAACTAAACTAAAACTAGTAAAACATATACTAGTATAGATGGATAAATGTGCACATATAGAAACTCGTAATTTAAAAAAAATAAAAGAAAACGAAATGTATAACATTGCTGATTTGATACTAGGAGCAACAATTATCACCAACAATGAATTCATCGAGGATTAGGGGTATGGGGGTTGGTATACTTTATAAGCGATCATATGAATTCATCGAGGATTAGGGGTATGGGGGTTGATATACTTTATAAGCGATCATATGAATTCATCGAGGATTAGGGGTATGGGGGTTGATATACTTTATAAGCGATCATATGAATTCATCGAGGATTAGGGGTATGGGGGTTGATATACTTTATAAGCGATCATATGGATAAAACTGAATCAGACATACGTGACAGAAACACGTTTGAAAAGTGCACACACGACAGTTTATTTGTTTTGTTGTTGCTGTTTGATATCTTTTTGTATTTTTAAATGCACGAAAATGGACGCCAACAAAGAGCAAACCATTGAAAATAATGTTAATTTAACAATTTATTCACACGAAGAGATCCAGTCTATAAATTATCTGTCCCATTAGACACACGGGATAATAACATTTACAACATTGGTAACATATGTTACCAGGACAATAAAAACATACCTTAAGGATGTCTGCTGCTCTAATTTAAAATAACAAGGATTTCATGTGGTTGCTTAAAATGAAAACAACTTTGATATTTAAACAAAATAAAGTAATAAAATCATTAGTCTCGTGTGTAGTTTTCAAAATACGAGACATTTAGAAAATGGCGGGAAAAGGGTTTTCTTCAGACTTTACTATTTGTTAACATTGGAATTGTTTTTTACCCTTTAAACCAAGAAAAAATAACAAGGATTTCATGCCGCCGGATCACTAAATCTGAAATGATCTATTGAACAGATTTATGAAGACAAAAGTGGGGTGTCGTGTAAAAAAAAATTTAATACATTTGGATGGATAAAACCTGAGAAAATCGAAAGTATGACAAGAATTCAAAAACATGACCAGCAGACATCCTTAAATCGCTATAAGTTGCATTTCATACTATTTTTACTATTTTTGTATGATTGAAACTATTTATTGAAGTGAATAAGGAAATTCATTTATTTCAGTATAATGTGATATTTAGGATGTATCTAGGATATTTTTTTAGAGTAGATGAAAGGGGTGGGGCGTAATTGCTGAAACCACTTGGTTTTTACGATTATATGTCTAGATGATGTATTGTCCAATCAAAGAGGGGACGTAGATTTTTTTTTGGGGGGGGGGGGGTCTCCCGTCAACTAATCTCCCTCTTGGATTCGCCACTGATTGTTAGTTAAGTTAGTTATTATTCCGTAAACATGTTTTTGTTTCGTTTACGACCTCTCTGTATATATATATATATATATATATATATATATATATATATATATATATATATATATATATATATATATATATATATATATATATATATATATGTATTACAGTTTGACAAAGTTTGTCATAATGCTTTTTAATTTGATGATATTTTAAAAATTAACACAGTACAATGATGCCCCACTTGCACTATCATTTTCTATCTTCAGTGGACCCGTTGACCAATAACTTTACCATGAAGTGGGACAGACGGACGGACGGACAAATGAACGAACGTACGCACAGGCCAGAAAACATAATGCTCCTCCACTATTGTAGATGGAGCATAAAACATGGATTAGATAAGTGTTAATTAACACCATTTTTGATAACTGTAAACTAATGGAAGTGAACTATTTGTCAATTAAGGAAGGACCATTTGATATTCTTGGAGAGCCAGGCGGATTTTATGCGGATTCAGTTTTCATTTTCTTATGTAACATACTTCGAAATTGGGAAAGGGGCTGGGGTCTTCGGTGATCTTTTCCACCTTTTATGGCTGTTTTACTCTTGTAATAATGTATATGATAAATTTCATTTACTCTTCAAATGCAAAAGAATTCAATACTTTATACTAGAATTTCAAAATAGGGAGTTTCGCTTGAAAATCAAATGCATTCAGTGACATGTTGAAGGGTGGTTGGTATGAAATGAAAAACTAAATGTCAGTCTTTTTATTTATGATTTGAATAAGGATAAACAATTTTTCACATAAAGAATTATCTCCGACAGGCTATCGATTAATAAAACCACCATTCATATTGTCTTATTTGTACAAAAAAATAATACCAAATTACGAGCCTTGAACGTGTCTACCAGCTGTTATTGATTTGCTTATTTTGTTTGGTATAGATATGACAACTGTTTATTTAAAATCTTACAAGGAAGGATGAATGAATAAGGAAATGCGTAATATATTTTGTAAATTTAAACAGAATTCTGTTAAATTTTTTGAATCCTGTTAGCCTTGTTATTATGTGATTGATTTTTAATGTTATTTACATATTTTGCATATAAGTGAATTTTCGTATTTTTCATTTTCTATGGCTGTAGTTGGGCGAAATTGTTTCGTGTGAAATTTATTTTTGTTTTGTTTACAATTATTATGTAAAATTGTATGACATATTATTAATGTCTTGGACAGTTTAACTACAAACAGCTCTTATCAGATTACCAGAGTCAGTAATCCTCTGTTCATCCCCCCCCAAAAAAAAAAAAATTATGATCTTCCCCCTCTCACTCTTTACCCTTCTGGAGCAACAAAGTTCATCATAATAGTTTGAATTAACTTCATACACATATCCAAAAAAAGAGGGTCCGGGGTTTGAAACTCCACTTTTTAGTTTTCAATTTTGTGATTTTAGATAAATGTTTTATGGTGTTCCGATGGTTTGGAACACTCCCAACCTTTTTTTAGAATAGCTAAATCCGTGCTTGAACTGAACGACGTATAGTTTTAAGTTATTGGATTACATACCTGTTCTACGACATAAATTCCATAATCTAACTCCTGTCTATAAAGTATTGGATGGATATTGTATAAAAATGTCCGGAGTTGACTTTCCCTATTCCTGTATGGAATGATAATGGCAACACGATGGCGTGGGTAACAGTCGGACGGCTTTCCCCTTCCTCCATCTTGAACCCAGGGATACAGTCTATCTAAGTCAGAGTAAGTTGGGGAGTCGGAATATGTTGCTAAAGCACCAACTGAAAAAGAAAAAAGAGTATTAGTAATTTTATGTTTGTTTTAATTGATCAGCATTTTTCAAAAAACAATGTCGAACAATACTTAAAAAACGATATTTACAGTATATTAACCTTTACCCGTTTCGATATATCCGTTCAATAGGCAACCAAGCTTCTGTCCAATTTCCGAAAATTCCATGAATGTTTAATATTGATTTTAAAAACTCTATTCACAGACTAAACCTATATGTTGACGCCGCCGACGCCGACAATTTTTTCTCACTGTTGCGAGATATTTTTGTTGCAGGCTCGACAAAACAACGTCAGATTAAAATTTGATGAATCAAGTTTAACTGTTAAAATATTTTACCTACAGTGGCAAATATTTCAATTTAACTTTAATTCTTTATGACATTTACATAAAAAGACACATTACTATATAAACAAGTCGGTATAATTATAAATCGTGCAGTAAAAGTATGTATGTTATTTATGAGTGTCTTGATGATTTTTCTTATTAAAGTTTAAGAAAGAAAAAACATTGATTAAAATAAACCATTTTTTCCTGGGTAGTGAATCACTCAAAACACTCAAACCCACACAAAAGTTTAACTAGTCGGTGACGTTCAAATACACACATCATAGATATCAGGCTTATTATTTTGTGCTCCAGGGGCCGTATGCATAAAACATCTTAACTTAAGTATTCCTTAAAATTAGATTTCACTAAGAATTTCCTTAGTTAAGTAAAATTCTTAAGCGGTATGCATACACTTAACTAACTTAAATAAAGGAATACTTAAATCGGAACCTTTCTCTAATTACCGTATGATACTAGCTCATCACATGTACTCAACCGTGTAAAAGTTTGTTATGATTATTTAAATTTATTGATCAATGCATGCTTTTATTTTAAAGAGCTGGGGTTAAATTGATATTGGTATGTAAAACAATTCAAAAGAACGTATAAATATAGTATAAATGATGAACAATAGGCGCATATAAGACAACGTTTTTTAAGGTTGATGTTTTTACGGATGAGCATTGGAAGAAAAATATTTCAGTAACCCAAATGAATAATCTTTAATCATCTTTTAAAGGGTGTAATATTTTTTGGATACAACAATATGTTTTAAACTATAACAAAACATGAGCAAGGTTTTAGTGGCGTAGCACAAGACTAAGGGTAACATTGTAAGCAAATCATTTTACAAAACATTTTTTTTTCAATAAAATGTTCACTAATTATAGTTCAGCTTATTATGCCCTGACATCTCCCTTTCCAGACCCCTTGTTTACATTTGCTTATGGTTTGAAAAAAATCTATGAGAAATTCACATTTTTATCACTTCCCTTTTACAACCAAAAAAAAGGGGGGGTAGAAATTTTTTCCAGGAAACCATATACAAACAAGGACATTTTTCAAAAGTCCTACATTCTTTACTGACACAAATTATGACAGTAAGTATATTCTCAACATCTTAACGTACTTAGCAATATTTTCGAAACCGCAATATATCTCATTGAATATATAATGAAATATAAAAAAAAATTTGATACGAGTAAGGTATCATACATATTTTATATGATCTTATATAAACTTCGAATTCCATGAGGTGTAGCAGTGGGGACTTTTGACTTCCGTAACAGTGATTCCATAAACAATCAACTTATTGTTTCAACAAAATGGAGGTCCATGTCCACCTCTCCCCTTTGTATGAAAGAAATCGACCTCTTGGTAGGTCTGAAAACTTTTCGATTTTGTCCCAGTAAGTGAAAAATGTTTAGTGTATGCCCTACTTCTTTAGAATAAAACTAAATTGAAAATTCAAATAATTCCCCCCCCCCCCCCCCCAAAAAAAAAACCCACACACACATGATATAAAAAATGTTTTTTTTGCGTGCCCTCTCTTCATTCCTTAATCACGCGCGGTGTATTTTTAAAATCTAAAAAACGTGCACGTACAGAGTAAACAAAAGAAAAATAGAACCATGAATAACATGAGTATAAAAACTGAGTTCTTTTCGGTATACACACGAGATATGGGAAATAGTATATAACTACCCACTGCTATCTCTTTATTTGTTGATTATACGTGATTTGAAGAAAATTACGATGATTGTTAATATTAAGCAATAAATATACGAACAATTAGTATTTTATTACTGATATAGTTATTAATCATATAACTGTAGGTAACCTATTAATGTTCTGCAAAAAACGCATACTTTCGATTGATTTTCAACTACGTTTGAAAATTTAAGGAAGCTCTATAGGTACCTTAGACTTAAGTGTTATCTTAGGCGTTTCCTTAGTATAAGGAGTTTTATGCATACCACTTAAGTTTTGTGGGCGTGACTTAAAACAACTAAGATTTTACTTAGGAAATACTTAGTTTAATATTTTTTATGCATACCACTTAGATAAAAAGGGCGGAGTTTCCTTAACTTAAGTGTTTACTAAGGAAAATCTTAACTTATGTAGCTTTATGCATACGGGCCCAGAACCGCATTGCCTAAAAAAACCTCGTCAATGACGCTCGAGTTTTTTTGGGGGGAGAATTTAGAACACAAATAGCATGCTTCATCACAACTTTCATGGACTAAAGCACCATTGTATAACATATAACCCTCCGTCCCCAAAGGAGGCCACTGCCTACAGACATGCATGTACATATGAAAATATTCCGGTTTGAAAAGTCCGACATTCATTCCCTATATTACATTGTTCCTTATTTTGACATGTATGTAACACTTTTTCCGTGTGAACAGGATACTGTGGTTCAAATTGTCTAGCAGTAGGTCTAAAAATAAATTTGTTTTTTACAATATTTTATGTGAATTAATAAACAAACTACAAGCTTATTTCAATATACAGTTACAACGAGTAGTCGCTTTCTATTGGCAGTGGCGGATCCAGAACTTTTTATAAGGGGTTTGAAGGGGGCGCTAACTGACCTAATGGGGGCAGCTCTAGTCATGCTTCAGTGATTCCCCTTTATAATCAACCATTTTTTCCCCCACGAAAAAGGGGAGGAGCTGTATACGCCTATGATTGTTTTTGTTTTCCTTATAAGAGTAAGATAAAATTCCAGACATGTGTAGACATTTCTCAGTTATCTTTTCATATATTAATAAATATGTTAAAAATGTTGAATGCATTTCAATCATAACGTTACATAATTTAAATTATAAAGAAGTTTTGAATTTTCCTGAGTGTCAACGGGTATTATTTTGCAGTTTCCATTATTTGTTTGTTTCTTTTGAGAAAAAAAATATAATCTTTTATATGAAATTGTAATTGCTTTATAGTTATAGTTTACCAATTTTCTATAACCAGCTTATATACGTGTAAATTCTGTGTTCATGCTCCTGTTCATGTATGTTTATTTACTCAGTAGTAGGGAAGATGCCAATGAGACAGCAACCGATTGAAAGACTTTTAAAAGGCATTTCAAAAGCAGACTGTTGTCTAGTACTGTTATTCATATTTGGCTGTAAAATGGTTTTCAGGTAAGAGGTAGCGGGGCTGGGTAAGCGCTCACAATAGGTCCCCATCACGTTCTTTTGGTGCCGGTCCATCATCACGAGCATCTTTCTGTCATATATGTGATTTTAATTCGGTAATTGCCGTGTTATAAAATACATATGACATACATTTTGTCATGTCGGTGCTTTCTTAAAGCTTTGTATATATATATTAAGATATTAATGTTGCTCAAATTGTTTAAAGGCTGGACCGGGATCTATAGTTGTTTAAATCATTTCCCATTGGACTGCGGTAGTGCATTTGGCTCAGAACCACAATTATCGCCCTTTAGTTTTGTAAAAGTACGAATAAAAAATTCGGTTGATGCCGTACCTATATCTATGAAAAGGAGAACACATGTTTTACCCGACATTTGCCGATAATGCGAATATTTGATTATATAACTTCTAGATTTATTTTCGTTTTACCTTTTGATTATTTTATGCCATTATTTTTTATTACATTAGGAATTTGTAAAAAAGAATATGTTAAAACGACGTAAACGGTGAAAAACCAATTAACAGTGTAAACAGAAAAATCTGATCATTTGTGATTTTAAAAGAGTGTGTTAGATTTCTAGTCCAGATTAAACTAAATTAGTTTCCAGATTTCACCGGTTTTAATTAATTTTTCATGCTGTTGTTTTTTGTTTTTTTTTTGTACATAACTTTGCATACTTAAAGACTCATGTTTTTTTTTGGTATTGCATTAATAATTTGTCAATGAGCATGTAGCTAGTGTGTAATAAATGACAATAAAAACATTTGATCTGTATAAAGTTAGTTCTTCTTTTAGAGTTAAAGCATATATGTTTTGACAATAACTATATTTCAAACCGGCAATTATTCTAGATAAAACGCTGGTAGTATTTTTTTTAAAATTGTTAAAGTTTAGTTTAAACATATTTATTAATAGTGGATTGGGAAACAAGTTATTGCAACTTATATTAATCCCTCTCCTCTTTGCGGGTGCTGCCTTGTAGCGGCATTAGCCTACTCTGCAAGGTCTCAAGAGATATCATGGCTCTCTCTTAACACGGGTCGTCCCCATAACTTACTTTAAACATATTTATTTATAGTGGATTGGGAAACAAGTTTTGAAACTGATATAACTCCCTTTCCACTTTGTGGTTGTGAGTGCTACCTTGTAGCGGCATTAGCATGCTTTTTTTTCGAAATCTATAAGGGTGTCTTTTACGTGCAAGAGATACGGCTCTCTCGTAACACGGGTTAGCCATTTATCGTCCCCTTATCGTCACCTTCCGACGGACTATCATCGTTTCTCAAGATCACACTCGAAAATGTTAACAAAAGGTAGTGAATTTTGGATGCCTCAGATAATTTATTCTATCTAAAATTCAATCGATAATAATCAACTCCAAAACACCACATTTTATACGGTTTCTCGAATTTATCAAATTGATATGCACGCCAATCAGTGTAAACTGATGAAAGGACCTCTATAATCAATAAATGAGCACTACAAAGGATTATTACAAAGTCAACTTAAATCATGCAAATATCAGTTAATATCGATTTCACTGTGCATTAATTTTGTAGTAACGGATTCACCATAGTATTGCACAGCTGCATATGACATAGTATATAACGTGGCATTTCATCTTTTTTTTTATTTACAAAAATTCAAAATAAAATTTATTTTAATGAAACAAACTGTTGTTTTAGTGTTTTTCAAAATTTTGTTTTATCATAACATTCCTTTTTTTTATATATATATATTTCAAACATTCATAACATTCCACCTCAACCCTTCCGGTATCCGCCACTAGTCTATTATATGTTTTACTATCCTCAACTTTTTGAGGAACGAACCACCTCGATATGTTCGGTTTTCAGCAGACAAATAAATAAATAAATTACGAAATTTACTCAACTGAAGTACACTTTTCATTAAATAAAATAACAAGTGGAAACGGATCTTAACTCGTTCAGCCTTACCAAGAAATGTAACGTCGTTTATGTTATTCATATTAAGAGTTGATTGCTCTTAGAATCCATTACCCTCTAACACTTATAATACTATTTATACTTGTATCATCTGATATTCTTCACGATAAATGCTTAAACGTTTGATATAAGTTCAAGCTTTTTTATTTATATACAGTGAAACCTGTCCAAACCGAACACCCACGGGACTTTGCGTTTTGTTCGGTTTTCACAGGTGTTCGGATTGTAGAGGTAGTTTACAATTCAACATAAATAGTTAAATCTTAACCAACACTGTTATGCAGTTTGTAAGCACTAATACTCTCTTATTTTTATATATGTATTCTTTAACTAAATCTGTTGTTGTTTGATTTTAATTTTTAATAAATTGATATTACCTAAAGGAGGTCTTTTTTTTTTAGAAACAAGTGTAGTAGGAAATATTCTTAGCTTTTTAGTTAACTTAAATATATGTTGTCATGGTATTGCGTCGTCTGTGCTTTTAAAAAATTATTTTACAAGTTGAAACCCTCCAACTACCCAAAAAGAAACCCACCAAAATAAAACAAATCCATAATTAAATAAACACTCCTTAATGTTTGACGCCATGTTTTTTTTTTTAAATAATTCTTGATAAACCATTTATCTTACCTTAAGTTAACAAAAGTACCGAGTGTATGTAATGATTAACGACATACATACATGTAGTTTGACTAAGTTTTAAGTAGCTTTACATATAAAACTAGAGGCTCTAAAGAGCCTGTGTCGCTCACCTTGGTCTATGTGAATATAAAACAAAGGAAGCAGATGGATTCATGACAAAATTGTGTTTTGGTGATGGTGATGTGTTTGTACGTCTTACTTTACTGAACATTCTTGCTGCTTACAGTTATCTCTATCTATAATGAACTTGGCCCAGTAGTTTCAGTTGAAAATGTTAGTAAAAATTTACAAATTTTATAAAAATTGTTAAAAATTGACTATAAAGGACGATAACTCCTTAGGGGGTCAATTGACCATTTCAGTTATGTTGACTTATTTGTAAATCTTACTTTCCTGTACATAAAGTTTATCTCTATCTATAATAATATTCAAGATAATAACCAAAAACAGTAGAATTTCCTCAAAATTACCAATTTAGGGGCAGCAACCCAACAACGGGTTGTCTGATTCATCTGAAAATTTCAGGGCAGATAGGTTTTGACCTGATTGACAATTTTACTCATGTCAGATTTGCTCTAAATGCTTTGGTTTTTGAGTTATAAGCCAAAAACTGCATTTTACCCCTATGTTTTATTTTTAGCCATGGCGGTCATCTTGGTTGGGTGGCCGGGTCACCGGACACGATTTTTAAAACTAGATACCCCAAAGATGATTGTGGCCAAGTTTGGATTAATTTGGCCCAGTAGTTTCAGAGGAGAAGATTTTTGTAAAAGATTACTAAGATTTACGAAACATGGTTAAAAATTTACTATAAAGGGCAATAACTCCTAAAGGGGTCAACTGACCATTTCGGTCATGTTGACTTATTTGTAAATCTTACTTTGCTGAACATTATTGCTGTTTACAGTTTATCTCTATCTATAATAATATTCAAGATAATAACCAAAAACAGTAGAATTTCCTTAAAATTACCAATTTAGGGGCAGCAACCCAACAACGGGTTGTTCAATTCAAAAAATTGGTTTTTGAGTTATAAGCCAAAATCTTCATTTTACCCCTATGTTCTATTTTTACCCATGGCGGCCATATTGGTTGGTTGGCCGGGTCACCTAATGATGATTGTGGTCAAGTTTGGTTAAATTTGGCCCAGTAGTTTCAGAGGAGAAGATTTTTGTAAAAGTTAACTACGCCGGACGACGGACGACGACAGACGACGGACGCCGGACGCCGGACGCCAAGTGAGCTAAAAATAAGTTTGTGTAGTTTGTTTGTGTTATTTTTTTTAAAGAAGATCTTCAAAGGACAGGCAAATTAGCACGCGGACGAACCACAAAGAACAATACACATCTTTGAGTAAAATATACCAACAAATATATTATTTATTCAAAACTGTTTTATCTAAATAGTACTAGAATAATTTATAACAAAACTTTTTTTTCAAATTTTAAGTAGCTTTACAATTTCAAATCTTTGGTTTGTAAAAAGTTTATGACTTATTTTTGTATTGTTATTTATTATATTTAAGATCATCAAAAGACCGGCATACCGGCACGCAGACGCAACACAAAGAAAAACACATATTAGAGCCCTTTAAATAGTAATGTGAAGTGAAATAATATATCAAACAATTATAGTATTGTATATTCCAAACTGTTATCATTCAAATAGTACCAGAATATTTTATAATAAAAATCTTTTTAATTTATGAATACTAAACATTCGATTTTTCCTTAAATTTTATGAAGAAGAACAATCTGTCTTTATCCTGTTTTATATAATAATTATTTTTGCCAATTTTATTCAGATATGTAGCCTTGATTGCATCTTGTTTGTCAGAATCCCTTTTTGAGAAAACAAAGGAAAACAAATATTTCAAATTACCTATACGATATTGACCACTATCTAAATAACAAATCAATGGTCACAGCTGTTAACCAAAAGATTATTTTAAATCAACGTCCTGTCCATGAACTGACATGGCCCAGTGTGAAGACTGTTTTTATGAATGAATGATATTATATACAATTATAGTACAAATTGCACTAAAAAATGAGAAAATAAAATGGGAAGTATACACGTTAAAAAACTTGATGTTTCAGCAGACTGATTCGACCATCTTATGGTAATATGCAATGTTGATATTCCCATTAATAAAGAAAAACTCCGAATAATTCAATTTCCAAAACCTTCTTCTCCCCTCCTATACAGTTATATTACTCTCCCAAACTAATTCATCATAGATACCAAGATTTAATATTGTATTTACGCTAGACGCACGTTTCGTCTACAAAAGACGCATTAGTGACGCTCGAATCCAAAAAAGCTAAAAAGGCCAAATAAAATAGGAAGTTAAAGAGCATTGAGGACCAAAATTCCTAAAAGTTTTGCCAATTACAGCTAAGGTAATCTATTTTCGAGGTAGAAAAACCTTAGTATTTCAAAAATTCAAAAGTTTTGTAAACAGTTATGCCTCGTTTACACGTACATTTAATTCGAATTCGAATCGACTTCGCTAATCGCGTTCACACACTCTTCTTTTTTAATTCGAATTGATTCGAATTGGCTAATTCGAATTAACTAATTCGCATTAGAAATACGTTTTGTTAATACGAATTAAGGAAGCACAATACAAAGATTTTTCATCCCCAATCAGACATCTTTAAACTGATGTAATTCCAATCATCCTTCTTTACATTTTATAAATGAGGTACCAAAAGAAAGAAGAAGGATTAATCTTTCAAATTGTGATAATTTCATTATGACATAATTATTACATAATTTAATTAGTTGCTATATTGTGATGTCCATACTTGAATGAATTTAACTTCTTTGTTATTCATAGCATCCCAAAATATTTTATAGATTCTTGCACAACACAGTTTGACCTCCAAAACCGTGTCTAAAAAAATCTTTGTATTGTACTACCTTAAAAGTTAACGTCGTTAGAACAGTAAAGCAGTTTGACGCGCAATTGTAATTCGAATTAGAATTGACGTTTGGACGTAAAACGTTTCGAATGCGAATTAAACTAGTTCGAATTAGTTAATGCGAATCGAATTCGAATTACGTGTGAACTCAGCATAAATTTATAAATATGTAAGTATTACTATGCCCGGTAAATATAGAAGTGCATATGCTAAATTTAGAGCAGGTGTTTCTCCGATTAAAATTGAAACTGGCAGATATGAAGGCATAGATGTAAATGAAAGGTTTTGTTTTAATTGTAGAAAAAAAAGACTTGAATATAATTGAAGATGAAAAACATATTTTAATAGAATGCCAGGAATATGCAGATTTGCGAACGATATTTTGTAACAGTGTATGTAATATAGAAAGTAGTTTTAGTAATTTAAGTAATGAGGAAAAGTTTTTATTTATGTTTCTTGATGATAGAGTTTGCTATTTTACAGCGAAAACCTGCCATGGAGTACTTTTTAAGAGAAAGTGTATTTTATACTCGTAATAAGTGTATATAATGTTGTTTGTTTTCATTTGTATAATTTGTTTTTTAATAGTATGGTGTTTTATGCTATGATATATATCGATATATGTTATAGATGTAATATAAATGTATTTTTATCTGTTTTTTTTACAGTCTCTCATAACTCTTTTTAGACGGTGGCTCTTTTATAAATTGATCTGTTAATATCATATTGTGTTTAATATCAAATGTTTTAAAGAGGCGGGACTCTAATAAATTATTTGTTTGTTTGTTTGTTTTATGACCATATCAATGATAATTCATGTCAGCACTTTTGTGCTGACTACTGGACTAGTGATACCCTCGGGGAATTTAAACTCCACCAGCAGTGGCATCGACCCAGTGGTTGTAAATTAAGCTTTCATGAATATATGTGGGACCAAAGCAGTCTATCAATTTATTTCAATTATTTATTAGTAAAAGCTCATAAAAGGTCAATAAACGTAACTTGTTATAAATTCAAAGTATAATTCAAAGTGTTTTAACAAAGAAGAGCATTTTGAAGTCCGGATTTGTAAGTGAATTACAATGAGTTAAGAAGTTACTTGCACGATCGTTTCAAAGGTAATTGATTTATCAGATTTGTTTGGCTATCAAATAAATAAAAATACTTTTTGTTTTAAGAATTTTAAAAGTTGTTGCCGCATCAAATTTATATTTGAGTCTTGTAAAATTTTAAAAACCTACCAGCAATGAATGTATAAAAGCAACATCAAGACTAAGGTGCAATTGTTCCCTGAAAATCCCATTTTTTTTTTTTTTTAATTTTGGATTAATCCATTTTGTTTTATACTGTTGAAAATCCCAGATTCAATTTGAAGTATTACTAAATTATGTTCGGATACATTATTTGTGTTTTATACCATAAATAATCATACGGATTAAAACAAAACAAAAAGAATCCCATAAATTTGGACTAACGTATGTATAATGGGTAAGAATTGTTTCATTCGAGAACAACAAACACCTTTCTTTGCTACACATGCAGTTTTAGTATTTCTTTTCACAATAACCAATGGTAAAATCACCAAACACAATGCAACGTTTTCATTACTAAAACGAAATCGCTTGGTCTTTATTTCGTTTCGTGTCATCAGCAATGATAAAGATTAATGCGTTAAATCTTAATCTAATTTTTTATGATAAAAGTACTAATTAGTGAGGTCAGACAAGCTTTTTAGAAAGCGTATACTCGTGGTCAAAATATGAGGAAAATATGGTTTCCGTTTTAACATAGACACTTATTGGATAAGGAAACTGCACATGAAGACAAGATCTAACATCCCTATTTTTGTCATTTCCTTTTCCTGTAAAGTACATGTTTTTGAATAAACATTTTTTTTAAAAACCTTCATTTAAGGTTTAAGCATTTGTTTAAAACGGTACATTACGCTGATAGAAAAGAACTCTTTATAAACGTCAGTACAATAAAAGCCCCTTTTTAGAACAGATTGTCAAGTTCCAAGCGGACGACATCTCATATTTTTATTAGTTGCTAAACTTTGTAGAATTTGAATGTTCAATTTCAGCTATTTTATTATAATTATTCATATATGGCCCTTATACAAGTAAACATGTAAAAGTGTACAAATATGTGATAGGAATGTAACGCCAATAGATACTAAAAAAATTACTTTGAATATGGAAATCTCTATTCTGAGAGTTGGATGGGAAAAGAAAAAAAAAAAGGAGAAGACAACTGTACTAAATGCAAGAAGTATAGAGATTATTCAAATTTGATAATCCGGGTCAGTTTCTGTAATCCTTACCGAGTTTTTCTGAAATTACTGGACACAACGGCAAACAATCTTCACCCGTCACATTTGTTACATTTTTACTGCACACATAAGTCACGTTGTTATCTGATTTTATCACTGACTGTGTTGACTGTTCTATATGAAATGATGCAGCACTTGGAGTTCCTTTTGGGATGCCTAATGTTGATGGTTGAAACTGAGCTAGGCGAGACGAACTCGAGTACAACTGTTCCGATACTTGTACCCATTTTGACATAAACGTGAAAGCTGCCTGTTGAATGGACAAATTGAACGCTATCTGAATCGTAATCAGAAACAGTAACACTAAGAACAAGGATTTAAACACTGATCCTTTTGTACAATGCCGTTCATTCGCATCCCCCATTCCATTTAACTTGTACGTGTGATCACTATTCAACGTAAGCAATATTTTTTCTTGATTTTGTTTCATCGGTTTGAAATTGAGTTGTTCTTTTCACGTCGGTCAAGATATACATGAAACTGATTAGTTCATCTATTCAATGTCGACATTGGTGATAAATTGATATAGTGGTTATTGGTATCTACTTTTCGATTTTTATTTTTTCCTGGATTATTGCAAGTAACACGTGTTGACAAATTTTAAATTCCCTGTTCTGTCCTTTTACGAAAAACTGAAAAAATAAATAAACAAATATTTATATAACAGTATATATTTGTTATGTTCTTTTCTGTCCTTTCAGTACGAAAAACTGGAAAAAAAATATATACTATTTTAACACACAAGGAATGCAGATGATATATAAACAATAATAAAAGCAGCTTGGGAAAATATGAGCGATTAGATAATTTCTTTAGAGAATTTGAATTGTCTTCTGGGTTGTAGTGGTGGGAGGGGTATCCCGGAATTGGAGAACTAACCATCTTAGTCACCAGGAGATTGTCTGTGAAGTTCTACAAGTACTGGGTTGTTTTATCACTCATCATTGTTTTGCATGTCCCTACTCCGCTACAAAATGTAGGACAAACTGATTTACCCATGTTCGTCCGCCCGTCTGTCCAACGTGGTTTGTCTAGCTAACTCATCCTTCAGATTAACGCTATAACTGTTATATCATACACAAATTACAACAGGCACGGACCCAGCTATTTTAAAAAGGGGGTTCTAACCACTGTAATACCATGAAACGTTCACAGTTATCGAAAAAAGGGTGGGGTATAACCATCGAAAAAAGGGTGGGGTATAACCCCCGGAACATCTCCTGGATCCGTCAACGGACTGATGTTAAATTTTGTTATTTTTAAGCCCGCGTGATAAAATAACATTTTGATTTTGATTTTGCCAAGCAGAGTTTTGTATTCATACTATATATATTTTTTGATTGAGTTAAGTCTGCCAATTGATATTTTATCGTATGTTTTTCTGTGTTGTGATGTTATGCTATTGTTTCGGAAAAGGGGAGAAGGTTTGGATCCATTAAAACGTTTAATCCCGCTGCAAATGTTTGCACCTGTCCTAAGTCAGGAATCTGATGTACAGTAGTTGTCGTTTGTTTATGTAATATATACGTGTTTCTCGTTTCTCGTTTTGTTTATATAGATTAGACCGTTGGTTTTCCCGTTTGAATGGTTTTATACTAGTAATTTTGGGGCCCTTTATAGCTTGTTGTTCGGTGTGAGCCAAGGCTCCGTATTGAAGGCCGTACTTTAACCTATAATGGTTTACTTTTTTAAATTGTTATTTGGATGGAGAGTTGTCTCATTGGCACTCACACCACATCTGCCTTTATCTATATAATTTTAATTTAATATCATGTTAACCTTGCGAATGTGTTTAAAAGTTTGAAAGGAGCAACAGAAACAGTAATAAATTGTCCTACAGTATTGAAAAAAATATAAACTATGCCGGGCAATCAATTGTCCTACAGTATGGAATAAATTATAACTATGACGGGCAATCAAATGTGTCTTACACAACCATCTCAGGTTGTCTTTCAACATCTCTGTTACACCAAATCTATTTTACGGAACTATATAATTGGTGACTATGTTTATGTTCAATGTTTGTTACTTTTTAGTTGCAGTTGGTGGTTTTTTTAGTTCTATATTTTCATTTCTTTATTTTAAAAAAAAAAATTTGGATTATTTTTATCTAACTCTTTGGTTATTTAACCCTTTCTTGACCCATGGTATAAACAAATTACTTGGGCTATTCAACCCTTTATTGGCCCATTTTATAATTTTTTTTTAATCAACATGTGGTTGCCGATGAACTCACAACAGGATTGGATTAGCTTAAAGGTCAGAACCTTTATCAGCTCGCTGGTTGAATCGAAGTGTTAAATAAATTGAAAACAAATGCACTCGAAGGGGATTTGTATTTATCAAAAAAGGACATTTATATGATTATCATCTGTAACAGTAAATTTGGTCCGGTAGTAAAATTTGTCCGCCAGACATTTTATCCTAGTTAATCAAGTCCATGTCCATGATTTTACTAGGAATATAAGTCCTAGGACAAATGTTCCTAGGAAAATAAGTCCATAGCTAGTAAAATATGTCTGGCACTTATTTTCCTAGGAAAAATTGTCACAAGACTTGTTTTTCTAATAGTTTTATTACGTTATAAAAACAGTCAAAATAGAAAAAAAAATATTATATGATAAAACACATGGACATTTTTACCTAGGAATACTCATGACATGGACATGATTTCCTTGGAAAATAAGTCTGGGAACATAAATTATATTTAAAAAATTGATACACAACTCTTTAACAATTTTAAAATATAACATTTATATTCACCTTTTAAAATCAAGGGCATGAACATTTTAACCAAGACCTATTATTAATGACATGGACATGATTTCCTAGGAAAATTAGTCTGGAGACAAATTTTATTAAAAATATTGATACACAACTCTTTCGTTTTGTCTTTAACAATTTTAAAACATCCATTTATATTCACCTTTTAAAATTAAGGAAATGGACATTCTAACCAACTAAAAAAAAGGCCTAGGACTATTAATGACATGGTCATGATTTCCTAGCAAAATTAGTCAGCTGGGGACATAAATTTTATTAAAAATATAACTATGCAACTCTTAAAACATTACTAAAACATAACATGAAACATAAAATTTCCATGGTTTAAATTATTTGAATTTATTATAGGACTATAGGACATGATTACCTAGGAAAATTAGTCTGGGGACATATAGATCTATTACTAACATCGGACTAAATCTACTAGTAAATTCTGTAACCATGGACTTTTTATACTAGTAATATTTGTCCAGGACAAATTTATCACTTACACATTTCTACTCTAGGTGCGAATCCAGGATTTGATGCTTATTGTGGTAAGGGGACGGGGCTCATGAGAATTGTGAGTTAGAATACCATATTTTGATTTTTTTTAAAAGCTGTAGTTTTACCTAATCAAAATGTGTTTTTTTGGCACCATAAGACCCATTTTTAATGAAAAAAAATTGTATTCGAAAATTGACCAATATCGTATTTCAAATAATTTTCTAATTCAAATTATGAAGTTTATATTAGGGGCGTTTAGAGTTCTGAACAGTTAATAAGTGAGTGTTCAACAAACAGATGACTTTTGATCTTATTTAAAAAATGATAACTTTATCTTGTGTGAATTTTACACAACCAATAACACTCCTCTTATTGATATAGAAAACTGTCTTTGATTTCTTGTCAATATTGTTTCTGTTATCGTTGTGTAAACGAGATAGCAGTCTTACTTAGGATAGGGGCGCTTAAGATAATGAAAAAATGGAAGACCCATGCATATACTTATTCATAAATACTAAGGAGAAATGTCATGAAATTAAAAAAAAGACTGTTTAATAGACCTGAAAAAATGCAAGGTTTTTTTTATCGACCTTTCAGTGCACGTAAAAGACTTATTGGTTCAATAACAATTAATCATTTCAACATGTTGCCGTATAATCATTAATGTTATCGAATTATCCATTTTTGTTAATAAAATACCGAAAAAATGTTCAAATGGTCGAAGGTAAAGAATCTGAATGAAAAAACTTTAATGTATTATAAAAGTTCGACCAATTTTTTATAATTGAAAAAATCCTTAATAAACTGAGAAAAAATACCTGCAATGGCGAAATGAATTTAGTTTGAGATAAAGAGCTGTCTACAGGACAAAAGTTCTCTTTGTTTTATAATTTAATTTTCTGATTTGTATTCCCCAAACTTTTTTTAAAATATGTTTAAAAATGTATATTCGTTATTTGTCACAGTCTGGTGTCATGGTCATTATGTTTTTGTACATTTTATATTTTACAAATTTACAAATATTTACAAATATTTATTAGCACGTCAAACTCATCAACAATAAATGGTTAAGGCTCATGGTATATGAATTACATAGTTGGTCAAACATAATAAGTATTGCAAATAATGACTATATTGATATGTAATATTATAATTATAAACAATGATTATGAATTAGACATATTGACAATTTTATAAAGTTTGTTCTGCTTTACGCAGGTTCAAACTGTCTGAGATGAAAGAGGAAGTCAATTTTATTTTATATGATTAAAAGTATTACATTAATCAAACTTGTGTGTGTCCTTTTATCGACAGACCACATCTTGATTGTTTCAATAAACAAAATGTGTACATTCTAAGGAAATGTATAATATATTTGTACTATAACCCAAGAAACAGGAAGGAAAACTTAATTTGTTAAGCTTTTATTCTGTTCATAGCGAGTAGAAAGAAATTTTGTATTTTCCGAAAATTTACGTATATGCATTGTGATTATCATGCAACTCTACTTCAACCAGAGACGAAAACAGATTGTGTGTTATTTTTCTCTGCATCCCGTCTGTTGTTTGATTGTTACAGAAATTGAAACTACTTAAACGCGGACCGCAAAGAAGACACCCCAAACAAACTGCATTTTTTTCCTTATAAGCTGTTCCTGGTCTTAAATGTTTTCCCAGGTCCATGTGCAATGATATCTAATATGATCAATACTAAACAATTGACAAATCTTTCAAAATTTACCTTACCCTTTCAAACTGCAGCTTTGTGATTATAATTTTATGACATGTTAAGAAAAAAGCCAAAAAATTATAAGGACCTCAAAGAATGCATTTTGAGCTGTAATACTATATTATATGAATTAGAGTTAAGAATGAAAGTTAAGTTTTGGAAATAGTCCTAGTGTGAAATAAATTTAGGGGCAAATGGCCCTTCGCCTTTGTTATAATTTTGGCAAATATAAAAAAGAAGATGTGGTATGATTGCCAATGAGACAACTATGATGATCCACAAAAGACCAAAATGACACAGACATTAACAACTCAGTATAGGTCCAAAAAAACCTAACTGTAAAAATATAAGGGCATACACTACAGGCACGGGGACACATTATACTGAATCCACACAGCACGAGTAACAAACCCTGCAGAAAATATAAAAAAGAAGATGTGGTATGATTGCCCATGAGACAACTATCTTTTGAAAGTCATTTCAAGTTTCCTGTGTTCCGTAGGCTAATCCTTAAATGCTATTTGTTCTGTAAATGTCTCAAATACTAGTAAAATAAGAAGTTTTAGATATCATGCAATAACACGATTTGTTCCTATAAAAATGTTAAAACAAGTAATGTCCATGTTGTCTTGTTTAAACGTAAATTAAGAGTCGTTAGAATAAACAAAATGATTTATTACTTACATCATATTAATTTCATTATACGTCCATTTTAGGAAAAAAATGTTGTGTATTTCGTTGTAAACCGGGACCAAACGTTACGTGTATATCCGTGACATAAGAGTCAGTTTCGAAAAGCCTCATATTCGATCACACCATCTTATTCATATCCACGTTTGTAAGCTGTCGTAATACTATATATTTGACAAGTCATGCACCTCATAAAAATTAACAAGATGACAACGTTCACCTATAACTTTGACATGAGCTGGTATAATGACCAATTGTTTTTCTCAAATATAACAACGTGTTTGTAAATGTTTCTAGGCAATATATTTCGATTGATTTTCGAAGATTTTATTCAATATCCTACGAAATCTGCATAAATCAAATACTAAACCGATTTGTGAAGTCTTGAAGCGCACCGATTTATTTTTTCTAGGAAAATATTATGCATGTGATAAACGTATAGCGGAAACGAATATTTTATTGGTTTCAAATCCAAAATTGCAGAAATTTTACTAAAATTTTACAATAGTATTAAGGTAAACATGAATTAACCCACAAGTACAGTCATATATATATCAATCAACATTTATATACGTATAATTAAAAAAAAAGAGACCTACATGTACGTAAGAACTAAATAAAAGTAAGTAGTGACTAAAACTGGATTTTAACTAAAATTTGACAATAGTTATTAGGTAAACATGACTTAACCCACATGTACAGTCGTATATATCAATCAACACTTCTATTACATATCTATATACATGTAGAAAAATACGCATACATATAATTAAAAAAGAGACGTAAAAACTAAATAACAAAAGTAAATAGTGACAAAAACTGGATTTTTTTTAACCTTAACAAAAACCTGCCTTACCTTGTCTGTCTCATACACCTGACATAGCTAGGTTGTCCTACAGATAACAGACCTTTCTGATAACACATGAAGATAACGAAAATCCGGAAATCAGGTATTGGTTTTAATATGGAAGTTTATTATTAAATCTCTCCATATGTTAAGTTTGAGATTTGTTTTACGAAAACACCACACTACTTCGTAAATACATAGAAATTTTGTCATATTTCTCATTATAATACAACAATGTACAGATGAACGCCCGGGGCATATAGACTTAGTTCCGTTTTCATTTGTTATTATGTGTTTTACATATTCCGAATGTGTATATAAACGGGATGACGATTTCAGGCTAGCATAAACCAGCAGGTTTGGCGAGCATCGAATAAGAGTTCTAAAACCAGCAAACCAGTGTCATTTAATTTAAAATTTACAACACTGTATTTGCTAAGCTCTTGGACAGAACTTGGAGAGAAAGAGTCCGACTTCATTAATGTGTAATTTAATCATGTCAACACTCAAGGTATACATTAAGCTCCGTCAAACTCTCTTCCAGGATGTTGACCGCTGGGGGCCCTGTGACCCTGCCTCGATGAGGTTGGGGCGTACACTTAAAAATGGCATATGTGCGTCACTGGTAAAGAACTCCATACCTTCTCATGACTGGCATTTTTATCTTCTATGAGTTGGTCATCAGTTAATTGTGTTGGATGCATACACACAACTCTAGGGGTTCAAATGTAAAAAAAAAAGAGGGGTGAAATAATTACAGTCGTTGTCTGACAGTTGAACAAAACTTTCATCAAAATTTGAGAGGTTGTGTATAAGTATGAAAGTTAGTTTAACAGCTTTGACCTCATATATATATATATATATATATATATATATATATATATATATATATATATATATATATATATATATATATATATATATATATATATATATATAAGAAAATTATTAAAAGATAAAAACGGTTTCAATGCATCACTTTTTTACTAGTACTTTCATTGCTTCCGCAGATCTTCAGGTAATGTGACTTGTATATAAATAATATATATATATATATAACGAATTGTTTACTTTTACAAATTGTGACTTGGATGGAGAGTTGCCTCATCGGCACCGTCATACTACATCTTCTTGTACCTATTTTGGAAAAACTCTTGCAGTTTTTTAAGAGGTAGCAATAAAACAAATGGAAAATTGAAGAAACAATTATAATTTGGTATCCTCTAACGTGTGTATATATATATAGGAGTGTCATAATTTTTTTTGCACCCCTCCTTTTTCCACCTTTAATGACTTGCGTCGGGTATTTAACGTTGTGCACAGCCCCAATCCTATACAGTCCAGTCAAACTAAGATTTTATAACCTCAAACTAATTGCAACAGAAAATGTTTTAGTTCTAATCTAAAGCATTATGCCCTTTGTATACACAGAAAAAGTCCCATAAAATCTAAGTTGAGGAAAACTCAAAATCAGCATTTTTAGTTTCCTATAGATATTAACATTGGAAGGGGAGATAACTCCGCAAAAATGAGTCCTTTTTTGGTCAGTTTTTGGTTGAATTTCTTGAAATTTATGTATAATACGATACTTTGATGGGGTTACAAGCTTGTATTTGACTAACTTATATAATCTTCAACTCATGAAATGTACAAAACCGAAGTGTTATGGGTAGTTTTATTTTTTTGTGCATTTTTCATTAAAGAAATTGCAAATTTGAAGCTTTGTGACCATTTTGAAAATATAATATGAAAATTTTGTATTGTTTACATCTGTGTATTATATTCTTTCAGCATCTTACTTTTCTAAAGAAACTTTAAACCACAAAAAGAAGAATACATGCTTAATTATTTTTATCAAATTTGAGATTCTTTATCTGACATGTTGAAAAATTCAATAAATGGTCAACTAATGAAAATCTAGATTATAGCTTGACAAAAGATAAGAAAACACCTTTAGCGTTGTTTGTTATACTCTAAAGACCGTTAAAAAATCAAGAATCAATGCATTCTGATGAATGGAAGCGGTAAAGTTATAATTTGGTATCAATTTTTAGTGATACTAGAACACACCTGCGAAATCGCGGGCATTCAGACCGTAGTTTAAAGTATGTAAAGTGTTGTTGGAAGAATTTTGTAAAATATTGAATGACTGGAGAATTTCAGCAAATGTATTATAAGTCATAGGTTATTGGGGACAGGAAAATGTTTTTTTTATCCCTCCTTCTTCATTTCCAAAATTCCCAATTTTTGGTTTTCTATCAATTTCAATATTAACATACATTTAGTATGTTATGAACATTTAAGAGCCATTCTCTGTAAGGACCAAAATTAGTGTTTACACTTATGTCACAGATTTTTACGATTCTCTGTATACAAACTACATAACCAATATACTTTACAACTGAAACTTTAGAAATTGGTTTTTGTCTTTGTTACTATGGAAATGGAGTCCATTTTGTTTTGGGCTTTTTTTTTCAATGAAAATTCTAAAATTTACCCTTAAAACCCCAACTTATTTCACCAAAATGCTGACATAAAATGATGCAGACAATTATCACATATAAAAGCTGTTCTCTTTACCTTTCTAAAAATGTATCACACAGTTGGCTGACAATATTATAAATATGCATATTTTTTATTGGAGAAGGGGGTGCTTTTGACATCTGAAAGAAAACCAAATTATACCAAAATTGATTGAAGTATTTACAAAATTTCCGAGATAGTTTATAGAAAATTTTCCCATAATCATAAAGATAAAAACCCCATTTAAAAATACAAAAGAATCCAGGTATGTGTTTTTTGATATAAGAAAAAAAATGTGGATTGAAATCTGTAAAAAAATCAACAATGTTTCTATGGATTATCTCCCCTTATCATGGTTCTTCTTCATTGAAAACATAAAGGGACAACAGGAAGTACAAAGTTTTATGCCAAAATATAGTGCAGACGACATGTAGAAACTGATTTAAACATCAAATAATGGTAAAAATAAGATATTTGAGCTAGATACTACACATACTATGGAGTGCAGTTTCTTTCCAAAGTTTGTGGAATGTGATGAACTCATTCAACCTCTTCCAAAACACAGTGCAGACCAAATATTTATTATTTTGTCCGAGAATGGTCTGAAACCATCACTAGCACTTTCACATCAATATTCTATTTGTACCAGCCATTTAAATTATTTTTTGAAAAACAATTCAAAATGTGCACGTCGCAGGTTGTGTCAGATTCCCCGTTTGTTAAGTGCTCACCGAGATATTGACCACACCCAGGATTCTGGACTCCAGTCACTTCCACACAGAACGAGAATGTGATCTTGGAAAAAAAAAAAATCACTTTGAAATTAGCTAAAAATTGTATTTTTCAGCAGTTTGAAAAAAATGCAAAATCGGCACTTTTCAAATACAATTTTGAATGTTTTGAATGGATTCAAGATAAAGTTTGTTTACTTAATTGTGTCATTCAAGACCTCTATTTATTCAGTATACCTATGATTTAGGCTAAAAATTTATATTTGCTAAAAATAATTGAACTTGGAAAATGATGGATTTGGAGATTTTGCTTCTCTGTTATTGGGCTTATATATATGGGACCTGTAACCATGGCAACAGAAACCCAAAAAATAAAAATCAAAGTTATTTTTGTTATCAGGGCATCATATGGACTTAATATTGAAAATATATTGGAAATCTGTGACATTGGTGTGAACAGTCCCATGGATTTCTTTGGTTTTTACAGAGAATGACTCTTAAGTAAGGAACTTGTAATTCAGTGGTTGTCGTTTGTTTATGTCAGAGACATATATACAAGTATTATATGTCTCTGTTTATGTGTTACATATTTGTTTTTCGTTATTTTTTTGTACATAAATATGGCCGCTAGTTTTCTCGTTTGAATTGTTTTACATCGTCATTTCGGGGCCTTTAAAAGCTGAGTATTCGGTATGGGCTTTGCTCGTTGTTAAAGGCCGTTCGGTGACCTATAGTTATTAATTTCTGTGTCATTTTGGTCTCTTGTGGAGAGTTGTCTCAACATGGCAATCATACCACATCTTTTTTTGTTGTTGTAATAAATGAATTTTGTAAAAGATTTAATGACTGGAGAATTTCAGAAAAAGTATCAAAAGTTCACATGAATAATTTTAGCGCGTATCTGTATATTATGAACATTCATTGCTATATAAATAAATTAAGTGTATTTACTTTCAATTCCAAGTTTACTAATCGATCCATGCATATGGTGGTCAATTGATATAGTATACAGACCCTCTCCATTTAATAAACTCTGTGACCGCCGTGGATAGTAAACTTGAAAATGATAGCAGATAGAATTAAAATACACTTTATTCGTAGTATATGTATGTTCAAAGTATACAGAAAAACGCAAACCGGAAGTCTAATCTGACTTAAAATTTCGTCCAAAGACGGGACAATATCCGGATGTCTTTTTTCTCGTTTTTCTCCCAAAATAAATCAATCTGAATAATCATATAAATGGATGACAAATGCGACTATGCACTGTACCTATAGGAAACAGAGGCATGTTGATTAATTTATTGTGGAAAGAAGAGACGCGACACCCAAAATGAGGTCTTCTCGTTTAATAGTATAGATTTCTGCCTTTTTTGCAAGAGTTGTTTCCCCCCTTTTCAATGCACATCTCCATAGGAATTTTAAATGGTGATTTTTTTTAGTTTTCCTAAGTAAGATTTTATGGGACTTTTTTCTGTGTGTATTTGGGGTATAATGCTAAAGATTAAAACTTAAACATCTTCTGTTGCAATTACTTTCAGGTTAGGGTAAAATTTTTGCTAGATTGACTGGACAAATATAATAGAAAGCTATGTAGTTCGATTGCAAGTAACAACTTTAATTGCACAACTTAATGACATATCGTCTCAACTCGGCCGATTCCGTACCCTCATCGGATAGAATGAGAGTTACTGTAGCGGATTCTATCGTGGATTGCCGAATGAACTTAATGGTATACATAAGTTTCCATTGATATTATTAAACTATGGGAGATAACTGTAATATATTTGTAGGACTCTAAACTGCGATGGTACTGTAAAGTGCGATGGTCACGTTAAAGTGCGATGGTCTACACTAAAGTACGATGGTATCTCACGCTAAAGTGCGATGGTTGTTTGTTGGTGTATCACGCTAAAGTGCGATGGTCCAAACGGTAAGATTCGAGGGATTAAAACATCGACGTTAAAAAAGTCTTTTTGCAAAAGCTAGTATGCTAGGGTATAACATATGTGATAGGCTTTATAATTTACCGGTAGGCTTAAGTGATTTTTTCTGAAGCGTGACTGGAGCGGGCCCCCTCTTAGGTCAGTCAGTGGACCCCCACTTATGAAAATTTCTGGATCCGCCACTGCTATATATAGGTAAGAGGATATATGTGCTACAGTAAAGCCACTTTTTTTAATCGGCAAACAGCTCGGCAGATTTCGATACCCATAATTTAGATCTACATTGTGAAGTTTATGCTAGTAGTCATCCAATCGGAAGAATTGCATTAGAATCCGCCATTGCTTTGGATTTTCAATTGTTTTGTTTCAAGAGCCATTGATAAGCCTTAATATACAGGTAAAACAATCGTCTGGCCTACTAAATTATAGGCTTTTTTTCTATATTACTCGAGTGCTTAACGCGAAAAAGAAGTTGCAATCTGTTCGACACTTTTAGATTGACCAATACTGCTGAACGTCTGATTGCAAAGTTTATAATTTGCATTTAAGGACTGAGTGCTTCTTTTTGTAAATTCATTAGGATGTAAAAGCGTTGACCGAAGTACATTTAATCACAAGTCAACATGCTGCAATTCAGCAGTTGTGACTTGTCGTTGATCGCTGTCTCACGGGAAGTAACTTCCTATTATTGGGTAAACGGGGATGTGCCAAAAATATGGGTCATAATTTTGCGAGATTTTATATAAAAATGACCCTCCTTTTTAATGACATCCTATATTAAAATGCATTTACGTTTGATAACTGTATATTTAGTTGGGGTATGATCTACATATCATATATAAATATGCTATTGATATGCACCAAACGATGTCAATTCATATATAAAAACTTAAGGGTAGCTGGTATATTTATGAATTATGAGTGATGATGAGTTAGTGCTTATATAAGCATGGGTCATATTTTAAATATTGTGTATAAGTATAGGTCATTCTTTCTTAAATATTTATATAACTATCGGTACTGAATTTCAGTGAATGTTATATTAAAATAGGTAAGTTTTTTGAGGCAAAAATGGCACACCCCTACCAAAAAAATATCGAAGTTCCACCCCCCCCCCCCCCCCCCAGTGCGCTGTCTGTCATATTTGTTTTATGTTTATGTTTATTTTTGTTGTCGTTTTGACTCGCTTAAACAAGATATTTCATTTTACATTCTTCAATTTTAGCTATATTTTTTATGAAATGCATTCAATACTCTTCCACCAAATTGACAATTATTCCGACATCTTGAATAAAAAAAATTATGGTGTACGGGCGATAACTCCCATAGCAACAAACGCCTATTTTCCCGTTTTCCGCTAGAGGCGTTCATTTACGTACCTCTCACCTTAATAATTCAGATTCTGCTTGATAGCTGTCTCACAAGCAATCTTGTCAAATCTCATTACGTTTCTATAATATTTCTAGGCAGTATCATCCAGTTGTTTTAGAAGTTTAGTTTTGAAGAAAAAGAAAAAAAAACATCGGTTAATTAGAATCAATCATAAATATCCTGCAACTGTAGACTTTAGTTTACAGCTGGACGATAAAAGTCCGGCTTAAAAACCCCATTTCCTTTGTATCGTTGTGTTGGATGTTCGCTTTCCTCTGGTCAGTTTCTATCCTAAACATTGCAACTTTTGACATAGTAAAGGTACATCTCTAAATCTCTATTTTTTAATTACATCTTAAACACTTCTAGTAAAATATTTTGATTAGATTTTTTTTTTTTATTTTTTCATATTTATACTTATTTTAAGGTAGATTCGTGGTATACCGCCATCTTGAATTGTACAATTACAGTACAAAATCGGTCTAGTTATTTGCCCAAATCAACAAATTTGGAAACAGATTTGCAATTTAATGGTTAGACTGTTTATATATATTAAGAAAACTTGTAAATTTATTGTATTATTCAAAATATTTTGACAAATATCAAGCTTTTTGGTTTTTAAAATCATTTTTTTCAAATGAGCCATTTAAGGGAAGATAACTCTTTTAGTACAAAATTTATACTGGACTAATATGGAAATTTTTTATTTTTACTTGTGGCAAGAAAACAAGTTCGGTGACACCATGTTTTCTTTTTATTTTTTTACTATATTATGAAACCTATCTCACAATTTATTTCAAAATTCTATCTCATAGAAATTTTTTTATGCACTCTTATGTGTTTTTTCATGCACAAACTAACCAAATTTAGGCATTTTTCAACGACTCATAGCTCGAAAAATAGCACGGTGACCAATACTTTTCGTTATATTTTTGAAAAAAGCGTAGTAAGATCTTCATTTTGGCAAATTATAAAAAAAAACTGTCTCAAAAAACATTTACTTATGATCTACCTTAAAAGTTTTTATTAAGAACCCCTCAAACACATCATTAATTTTTTGTAGATTTTTACATGGAAATGGGGAATGTGTCAAAGAGACAACAGTCCGACCAATGTGTAAAAAGAGCTGAAGGCCACCAATAGGTCTGCAAAACAGCTGAAGGCCACCAATAGGTCTGAAAAACAGCTGAAGGCCACCAATAGATCTGCAAAACTGCTGAAGACCACCAATAGGTCTGTAAAACAGCTGAAGGCCACCAATAGGTCTGCAAAACAGCTGAAGACCACCAATAGGTCTGCAAAACAGCTGAAGGCCACCAATAGGTCTGCAAAACAGCTGAAGGCCACCAATAGGTCTGCAAAACAGCTGAAGGCCACCAATAGGTCTGCAAAACAGCGAGAAAATCTCAACATAAAAATGAACCAAAATTAAGACATGAGGCTCCGGACTGTGGACAGGCGCAAAATTGCGACGGGGTTAAACATATTTAGTGGGTTATTAACCCTCTCCTATATCTCTAGCTAATGTAGATTAAACAAACACACGGCAATACGCACAGTAAAACTCAATTTTCAAATAAGTCGGAGTCCAATGTCAGAATAGGCAACAAAAGAAACTAAGCAAAATGACAATGATACATATATTAACAAAGGACTACTAGCAGTTACTGACATGCCAGCTCCAGACCTCAATTAAACTTGTTGAAAGATTATGTCCTTATCATATGAAAATCAATCACAAATCCCATGCAATGATTATGGTAAAGTATCATACCATCTAGCCTAGCATCCTGACCCAATCTAATACTTTGTCGAGCAGTGAGTTTGTGTTGTTCGTTGAAACATGTTTACTGTTTTCAATGTAATCGTGGTGCTCGCCGCTTCCGCTCATGTTGAAAATCAATAAATCTACCCCAACACTTGTTTGCTTTTGTTTTAGTATTTGTTCCATGATATTGTCATATAAAAAAGATATGGGTTGATAGCCAATGCGACAACTCTCCACAAGAAACCAAATGACACAGAAATTAACAACTATAGGTCCATATAGGCCTTCAACAATGATTAAAGCACATACCGCATAGTCAGCTATAAAATGCCCCGAAATGACAAATGTAAATTTAACCGAAAAACAAATATGTAACACATCAACAAACGACAAT
The DNA here is from genome assembly GCF_965363235.1 of Mytilus galloprovincialis. Classification (NCBI taxonomy): domain Eukaryota; kingdom Metazoa; phylum Mollusca; class Bivalvia; order Mytilida; family Mytilidae; genus Mytilus; species Mytilus galloprovincialis. The sequence goes on along the minus strand of NC_134847.1, from coordinate 9,376,977 downwards.
CACTGAACTACAGGCTACTGACTTGGGACAGGCACAAACATACAGAATGTGGCGGAGTTAAACATGTAAGAGGGATCACAACCATCCTCCTAACCTGGGACAGTGGTGTAACGGTTCAACATAAGAACGAACTATAAAAATCAGTTGAAAAAGGCTCAACTCATCAGATGGATACTGTTACACAAATAAAATACATCTAACAAAAACAGAGTGGACGTGGCGGGTCCATTTGTTTTCGACTTGTGAGTTTGAATGTTCCTTTGGTATATTTTGCCTCTGTTTAACATTGTGTTATATGTCATGATTTGTGGTTAATATTCTACATCTGGTCTGAAGTGATCATACAAAACAGCATTGCCTGTCTAAAATTAAAAATAGATGATTTTTGCCGACTTTATTTTGATCATTTTTAACAAGAGTGAGCATAAATATCAACCAAATAAATAAACAGTGCAATTGTACAGTTCTATCGTTGGGTTTAGTTGTTTCCGTCGAGTTGTCTTTCCAATCGGATAATTTCCTCTACTCCTTTCCTCATTTCCTGGATAGCCTCGATTTCAGTTAGACCTAGACGACGTTTGTTGGAAATATCATAGACTCCTCCCTTGTTTTCTGTGTTTTCTCCATCAGTACCTAAATAAATAAAAAAAAATTAAACCATCAACCAATTATGCTTTAATCACCAACATTTCATATATATAAATATTTCATTTTACTTGTAATTCTTACAAAATTTTAAATAGCAGTGTAGCAATCACAGGCACTTGATTCAGAAAAAAATTTCCTCTATAAGGTAATGGTATAGAGGATTTTTTTTTCTGAGACAAGTGCCTGTGGTAGCAATCGACCACCATGCATGTCACGACTAATCAGTAAATCTCCAATCGGCAATCCTCGGATGAATCCGCAAATCTCCACGGAATCGGCCGAGTTGTGACGAATGGACCAATCTCGGAACACCCATTTGAAAATACTAAAGTAATAAATAGCAATTTTGTTTAAACATAACATAATTCATATTGTGCTTTTTAATTTTAGTTTCTAGTTTTTCAGGTAAAAACAAATAAATAGCAAATACTCCGTCATATAACCTCCTCTTTAATCTCTATGTTTATTTTACAATCTTCAGACGAGAGGATGGATCGAAAAATTATTGGCATGTGGCCTAATTTAATACATTTATCTTCCAATATAAGTTTTTGGTCCAGATTAATAATAGAGACATATATTTAAACCACACAATTATCAATCAATTTATTTTATTTTGAATACCAACCTCTTGGCTGTAAATTAAGTTTTTCACAGATATCTTTGAAGTCTGGAGTTGCTGACAGTTTTGGAATTTTGATGTGTACACTGGCTCTAAGAGTGGTTCCCAAGTTTGTTGGACAGAAGGTTAGGTATCCAAGTTTGTCGTGATGAGCAAATGTCAATTTCTTTTCCATTTCTTTGATAGCCTGAAAATGTTTTAAAATGATTTAATTTTGAATGTAACATCATATATGTCTTCTGATTTACTGAAGTTTTTGTTATATCAGCTCATGGACAGAATAGGTCATGTGACCGTGACGTCATCAACGCAGGTTATTAAACGTCACCGTGTGCACCAAATTTTCTTATGTTATTTCCTTTATTGCTGTTATTTTAAAAGGTGAAATCATGTGTTAGTATTACTATACAATTCGCCGTTCCCGAATCTGGCTATCGTTTTCTAGGTTATATTTGTGATTGGTTAACATCATCATAAACAATAAAAATTCAACCAATGAGTCGACGTTACTGTCATTTTGCGGTACAATCAACAGTCCTAGCTGCATGGTGCACTCTATAGTAATACACTAAGTATGTTGGTCTAGAACAAAGCAGCACATGCAGTAAATATCTTGAAAATATTTCTCTTTTATAAGACATTAATTTGGAAGAAAATTGCCAGTTCATTCTACATTTTATCATTCCACCAGACAGTTCTTTGGTATTATTGAAATAATCACTAAATGTGTATGTCATTGTCGAACATATCATGTTGATTTTTTTGGTAAAATATTTGTGACTTACACAACAAAAAGGGTTATAACAAGAACTCTATGTTCAATGGATATTTTAACATGATATCGTCTGCTAGAACGTAGATGTACCTAATAGTTACGCTTTGCTATATTATGTTTGTAAATCAATCAATTAATCTATCAATGAAACATTTTTTTTAAATTTCTCTTCAAAATGTTGTGTTTTTCTCAGTCATTTGTGGACTAACGGTTACTCCTGTATCTTGTAATGTTAAACTTTATATATATAAGTCTGAAAATTACACCTAACAGTGTTAGAGTAAGATTTTCTACTGACAATTTTTTTTTGTCCGTCCCTCAGCGGAACTCGAACTCACACCTTTGATACACTATAGCACCAATCGCTGCTCTAGACCACTCGACCACATCCGCTATATATATATATATATATATATATATGGAACTATTACTTACATTGACCAATCTGGTATAAATTTCTTTGAGATTTCCTCCTTTCTGCATGGAGATGAGACGGAGATGATCTTCTTCATTGACCCAGACGAGGAAAGTTTTGTTTTTGTTGAAAAAGATTCCTCTTCCAGTTGGCCAGTCATTGTAACCACCAGCAGATCTCAAACATCTATTCAGTATAAATATAAATTTATTTTAATCATAACATACGATAGGAATAAACATGCAGTTAGCGCCAAACTGTGTTTGAGATTGTCCGACCGAAAAAGAAAATTGACGTTTTTTTTACTAGATTTTCAACTAAAAAATCAGAAAATTTCTGTTTGACTTATGACTTTTTGTCTGACATTTTGTCAGTAAGACAGAGTTTAGACACACAAGAAAAAGCATGAAATAATCAAATGCATACTAAATATGCCATTGGCTTCTTGGTAACTATATATATAATTTGATACTTACGAATCGTGGTCATTAAACAAGAAATGGTCAGCTGTGAGCTGGGTTTGAACTTCCTTGGTCATTCCTTCAAGTGGGAAGTATTCTCCAGCCAGCTCTCCAGTCAGACTGTTCAGTGCTGCTACAGATTGTTTCTCCATTTCAACTTTGTCCTAAATAAAAAAAAATGGGCAATACAATTTAATTTCATTGAATACAGTTTTTTCAATTTTATTTACAAGTTGCATGTAACCAGCTTTTAAAATTCAATATTTTCATGCTGAACAGCATGCGCAATATTAGCAATAACTAGTACAAATAAACAGTAATGACGTTCAGTATATTATCAAACAACCTTCAAAGAGGCATCACAAGCCATAAAAAGAAATTTTATGAAGTAAGATTGATTTCGTCGAAATGTTTTTAGTAAAGACTGCTTTTGAAACCGAATTTCTCCATGTATTTCATATTCAGTGTATCACAAACTCTGTCTGACCGACAAATGTCAGACAAACTCTTTCCGTCAGACAGAACTTTAAAGATATTTTGGTTGAATACATAGTAGAAACGTTAAAATTTCTCTTTCGGTCAGACAAACCATAAACAGTTTGGCACAGACTGACAGACTATTGTTTAGTTCGGTCAGACAAACCATAAACAGTTTGTCACAGACTGACAGAATATTGTTTAGTTCGGTCAGACAAACCCTAAAACAGTTTGGCACAGACTGACAGACTATTGTTTAGTTAGATTCTTCATCTTTTTCTTTCAGCACAAAGAGGCCATGACAATAGATAGATATAGGATGTGGTGTGAGTGCCAATGAGACAACTCTCCATCCAAGTTTGTTTTTAATTACACAATACATGCTTTGTTCTGATCATTTGTATCCTGATTTTTTATTCTGTGTTTTTTTTTTATTTTTTCACAAATCATAATATATACATGTAAATGATTCATTGTAAAACGTTACAGTTTCTTTCGGCTGGACTGAATTCCTCAAGTCACAGGTTTTACATCTGACATTTACATTGTTTTTTATTGGTTTTGTATCATTAGTATGAATACTATTATTAGTAGTCTCGAAATTGGAGAGCTATAATATTTTAATTTATGATAAATCAGAAGAAACAAGAAATAATCGCATACTAAACTTTTTAAGCTTTATATATTTGACGATTCAAAAATTACCTCTTTTGAACTGACTGGTGGAAAGGCAAAAGCAGCATGACTTCTTCCAACTCTGACACGTGTAGACAAGATGTATTCGTTTTTAGGATCAAGATCGCCAAATCCTAGGTTGTTGAGATCCCCAAAGTCTGGCTTAGGATGTTTGACTTCTGAGACTTTGTGGTAGTCTTTGATGACTGGGTGGAGAAGATCAGCGAAGGTGTCGTATCCCTCTGGGTCACAGGCATACACACCACAATGACTGTGCAAGTTTTCACAACCTGTTGAAAGGAAAAACATAACCAGTTATTATATCGGTTCATGAGTTGGCACGAGTAGAAATATTGAAAAATAATGCAATACAAAACATAAACAGATTTTTTTGGGTGGTGAAAGACTAAAACACAAATAAAAAGAAGCAAATTTAGATCTGGAAAGAAGATTTTGATCAGGGCGATTTGCGGAATTGTGGAACCGTAGATCCTTTTAAATTGACAATTTGGTTCCCTAGTTCCGCAGCTATCACACATCAATTATGCTTTCAAATATATATTATAAATATTCTATTTCAATGAATTTAAAGTAGAAATATTTGGAAGCTTTGACAGGAGTGCTTATCGTTCTATGGATTTTTGTCCTTGAAATCAAAGTCAGTAAAGTTTAAGTGAAAAATATGTTAAAAATCTACACAAAACTTAAGATTGTGAAACACGAACCCACAATACATTTTTATAATATTAAACAAACCTGATCTGATGCAGTCTGCCAAGGTTCCACCAAGTTTGCTTTTGAGTCCTTTCAATTTGTCGTAAACATCTTGCGTAAGGTATTTTTTCAACAGAGAATGGCTGTCTCCTTTTTTCAATTTGTTGTACAGCTCGTCAAGTGATGCCATGGTTAAAAAAAGTCAAGTAAACTGAAAATAAAAGAAACCAAAAATTAAACGAAATTAAACAGCAAAAAACAACCAAACAATAAACGGCTTAGCGTCGGCAGGAAGTGATGTAAGACAACGTCAGGCTATTGTGACGTAAATTATATAGTTAAAATTCTATCACAAAGTCGGGAAAACCTAGTGATAGGTTTTGCATTTGAATTTCAAGCATATTACATTTACACCAATATTACTAAAACACAGAATTCATTATAAGAAATGCTCACATCAACTTAAGTACGAAAAACTTTCTAACTTTATATTTTAAGATTCTTCAGTCCTCTGTTTTAATCCTGATTAAGTTTCTAGCCAACAAATCTTTAATTCCTCTGTTAATGTGTATTACCGTCACGGATTAGAGTAAAATAAAACTGGTTGCACTTTAATAATTCGGTATAAAGTAATTAATCTAACCTTTAAATATGCTTACACATACAAAACTAATTCAATAAATGTCTTAAGTCGCCTATTACAAAATATAAGGCTGCAACAAATTTAAATATATTGATAAGAAGGCAGATAAACGGGACAATAAGAAAACCTTTGAAGGGCATTTGGGACGTATGCAAGATCATGCCTGCGTAAAACCGTATAAGAATGAACATGTACATTACGAACTACATTATTTTGGCGAATTTCCCTCATGACGTGTCAACAATTTGATATAATGCTTGTTAACGTAGAAATAATATGATCACAGTTTGCTAAATAGAGACCAGAAGGAACTACTATATAATAACTGAAAGTGCATGTGTATTGCTATTCAGTGTATTGCATTGCTTGAAAAAAAAAAGTGAAATAATAGCATTGGACTGTCTTGGTATGGACAGACACTGATTTTAAAAATGCAATTCATTGTTTTTCTGTTTGAAACTGCATGATAAATTGACTCGATAATTAGTTTAGCTGTTTGAAATAGCTAGGAAATTTGTCTAACGGAAACATATTTTATTCAAATTAGAAGATGTGGTATGACTGCCACTGACTGACACAACTTTTCATCAGAGTTCATATGACATAAAAGTTAACGAGTAAATGTCATTGTACGGCCTTCAACAATGACTGCACAAAACCTATCAACAAAGTCCGCTATAAAAGGTACCAAAAAGACAAATGTCGTGTGTACTACGGGGCGCCGAATGGGACTCTTGTGGTTTTATACTCGAAATTCAATTTTGTAAGGACAAAAGTGAGTTTTGTTCAACAAAAATGAGTTCAGTTTAACAAAATTTGTAGCATACTACAAATTTAAAATTTTGTCATACAAAATCATCATTCAGTGGACAAAAGTTACTTTTGTCGTGACAAAATTCATTTTTGTATCACAGACTTGACTTTTGTTACCTAATTGAAAATTGGGCGACAAAAGTCAATTTTGTATGCAAATTAGTTTAGTTTGGATTCTGTGAACTAATTTGCATACAAAATCGACTTTTGTGAGACAAAATTGACTTTGGTGTTTTAATTTCCATATCAGGTAACAAAAGTGAATTTTGTATGCAAATAAGTAATATATTTGCATACTTTTTTGACAAAATTGAAATTTGTCTACAAAAATGAATTTTGTCATCACAAAATTGAAGTTCTCATAAAACAAGTCTGTATCACATACATGTAGTTTTGTAAGACAAAAATGATTTTGTTTTGACAGAATTGAATTTTGTACAAAACCACAAGAGTCCCATTCGGCGCCCCGCATGTACACAGTAAAACAATTCAAACGAGATTTGTATACAAAAAAATGAACGAAAAACAAATATATAATACATAGCAACAACTACACAACTCCCACTGAATTATAGATTTGGACATGCACATATATACAGAATGAGGCGGGGTTTTATATATATAAAAAAGAAGATGTGGTCAAATTGCCAATGAGACAACTCTCAATACACAACAGATCAAATGACACAGAAATTAACAACTATAGTTCACCGTATGGCAGTCAACAATGAGCAAAGCCCATACCGCATAGTCCGCTTTAAAAGGCCCAAAAAGGACAATTAATGTAAAACAATTCAAACGAGAAAACTTATGGCCTAATTTAAGTACAAAAAATGAACGAAAAACAAATATATAACACATCAACAAACGACAGCCACTGAATTACATGCTCCTGACTTGGGACAGGCACATACGTATACATAATGTGGAGGGGTTGAAGATGTTAGCGGGATCCCAACCCTTCCCTAACATAGGACAGTAGTGTAACATTACAGCATAAGAGCGATCTATAAATGTCAGTTGAAAAGGCTCAACTCATCAGATGTTTGTTTGCAGGCCCCAGCAATCCTTCCAACCCGGGACCATTTGTGTTCTGATTTCGAACTTCAGCATGTCCTTTTATTAGCTCTCCTGGCCCAAAGGGCCAAGTGAGCTTTTCTCATCACTTGGCGTCCGTCGTCCGTCGTCGTCGTCGTCGTCCGTCGTCGTCGTCGTCGTCGTCCGTCGTCGTCGTCGTCGTCCGTCGTCGTTAACTTTTACAAAAATCTTCTCCTCTGAAACTACTGGGCCAAATTAAACTAAACTTGGCCACAATCACCATTGGGGTATCTAGTTTAAAAAATGTGTGGCGTGACCCGGATGGCCACAATGGCTAAAAATAGAACATAGGGGTAAAATGCAGTTTTTGGCTTATAAGTTCAAAAACCAAAGCATTTAGAGCAAATCTGACATGGGGTAAAATTATTTATCAGGTCAAGATCTATCTGCCCTGAAATTTTCAGATGAATCGGACAACCCGTTGATAGGTTGCTGCCCCTGAATTGACAATTTTAAGGAAATTTTACTGTTTCTGGTTATTATCTTGAATATTATTATAGATAGAGATAAACTGTAACAGCAATAATGTTCAGCAAAGTAAGATTTACAAATAAGTCAACGTGACCGAAATGGTCAGTTGACCCCTTTAGGAGTTATTGCCCTTTATAGTCAATTTTTAACCATTTTTCGTAAATCTTAGTAATCTTTTACAAAAATCTTCTCCTCTAAAACTACTGGGCCAAATTAATCCAAACTTGGCCACAATCATCTTTGGGATATCTAGTTTAAAAAATGTGTCCGGTGACCCGGCCATCCAACCAAGATGGCCGCCATGGCTAAAAATAGAACATAGGGGTAAAATGCAGTTTTTGGCTTATAACTCAAAAACCAAAGCATTTAGAGCAAATCTGACATTGGGTTAAATTGTTTATCAGGTCAAAGATCTATCTGCCCTGAAATTTTCAGATGAATCGGACAACCCGTTGTTGGGTTGCTGCGTTGTTGGGTTGCTGCCCCTAAATTGGTAATTTTAAATAAATTTTACTGTTTTTGGTTATTATCTTGAATATTATTATAGATAGAGATAAACTGTTTACAGCAATAATGTTCAGCAAAGTTAGATTTACAAATAAGTTAACATGACCGAAATTGTCAGTTGACCCCTTTAGGAGTTATTGCCCTTTATAGTCAATTTTTAACCATTTTTCGTAAATCTTAGTAATCTTTTACAAAAATCTTCTCCTCTGAAACTACTGGACCAAATTAATCCAAACTTGGCCACAATCATCTTTGGGGTATCTTGTTTTAAAAATATGTCCGGTGACCCGGCCATCCAACCAAGATGGCCGCCATGGCTAAAAATAGAACATAGGGGTAAAATGCAGGTTTTGGCTTACAACTCAAAAACCAAAGCATTTAGAGCAAATCTGACATGGGTAAAATTGTTTATCAGGTCAACATCTATCTGCCCTGAAATTTTCAGATGAATCGGACAACCCGTTGTTGGGTTGCTGCCCCTAAATTGGTAATTTTAAGGAAATTTTACTGTTTTGGGTTATTATCTTGAATATTATTATAGATAGAGATAAACTTTAAACAGCAATAATGTACAGCAAAGTAAGATTTACAAATAAGTCAACATGAATGAAATGGTCAATTGACCCCCTAAGGAGTTATTGTCCTTTATAGTCAATTTTTAACAATTTTTATAAAATTTGTAAATTTTTACTAACATTTTCCACTGAAACTACTGGGCAAAGTTCATTATAGATAGAGATAACTGTAAGCAGCAAGACTGTTCAGTAAAGTAAGACGTACAAACACATCACCATCACCAAAACACAATTTTGTCATGAATCCATCTGCTTCCTTTGTTTAATATTCACATAGACCAAGGTGAGCGACACAGGGGCCGGTAACAAGAAATTTGTTTAAGAGAGGTCGTAAGTATTGAATTAAGGGGAAGAGTGTAAATCAAAGCTCCCTCAGGTCGTTCGTAGATCGGTCTTATTTCCCCCTTAAGTTGCATCGTAATAGTTTTCAAGTTACGAGTTCTTAATAATTTTCTGGCGTCTCCGTTTTTGATTCCTCGGAAAGAAATTAAAATCATCTTAAATGAATCATAAAAACGTTTTAATGAACGATAAAATTCGCATAACAATCAACAACCCATTTAACCTAAGGAAAACAATACTGGCCTCAGACCACCATTATTCTTCCCCTTTTTTGATAAAAGACAAATTGAATTAAAAAATTTGCACCGCTTCAAACATGAAATCAATTTAACTGCTTATAGACAATTATTATTTTAATAAAAATATGCTTGTCTCAGGACAATCCATCAGTGCTTTTTCTTTTGAGAGCCCTTTTATTCATCAGGCCAATGGTAGGATTTAAATCTTGTAAAATTGCCGTAGGCTAACTTTTCATACCCACTTTAATTTCGGTCAAATCACTACTTTAATGGTTTACTTTTATAAATTGTTATTTAGACGGAGAGTTGTCTCATTGGCACTCATACCACATCTTCCTATATTTTTTCACTTTAAACAATATTTTTTTTTCTCACATTTTGACAAATGCATTCTTACTGAAAAGACAATTAAAAAAATACTGAGCTCCAAGGAAATTCAAAACGGAAAGTCCCTAACCAAATGGCAAAATCAAATGGTAAGACACATCAAACGAATGGACGACACTTGTCATATTCCTGACTTATTACAGGCATTTTCAAAGTGTAAAAAATGTTGGATTGCATGGAACTGGTTTAAAGAGTTGAACATTTCACTTATCAAATTCCATTATATTGATAACGATACGTGAACAAAACAGACACAATAGGCAAACATGTCAAAAATATATGTATAACAGTAACACGAACCCACTAAAAACTGGGGATGATTTCAGATGATGTTGAAGGGTAAGCAGATCCTGCTCCAATTGTGGCTCTAATCGTGTTGCTCATTATATTACGAAGCCGGTAAATAGTCTAATTCATTAGGTCACATTCGTGAAAAAGGAATGGGACTGAAGTTACGACATAATGATCATATCCGATATCATCTGTATAACGGATATTCCATAACGGTCAACCAACTCATAATGGCTTCCGTAACATTTAAGAAGTGATGAATTAAACTTCACCATTTGGAACTCTTGGTTTAAAATTGAAAAAGGTCACAAATTTCTCCTTGCTTTTTATTTAATACGTCAAACACAAGAAGTCAAAATTGTAATGATTTACAATAAAGAGAAACTACCTTCCTCCACACACATGGCCAAGAAAACACTGATATATAATTTCTTATTCAGATGTTAATTAGTATTAATTAATAATTAGAATAAAAAAGTTCTAAGGTTCACGTATTAACTTTTTTTAAGCAACTTGTTCTATTATTAACAAGTGAATGTACAGCTAAGAGTAGTCGGGACCACTCTTATAAAAAATATCAAGTGAAGCTATTGCGAACTGTTCTTGGTACATCCCTAAGTTGCTAAGTTTGTTTTAAGAACACTTAATAACTAAACAAAATTTAAGAATGATTTTGTGTTACCGGAATTAGTAAGATCGCTTTAAGATAGACGTAAGAATCGTTCTTAAATCATGCACTTTTTCAAAACATTAAGGGCTGTCAATCATTCTAAGATAGGTTTGAGGTTGGGTCTTGTTACATTCTTAAATCTTAAGAAGCCCTTTAGACGTTCGTAAGACATAAGAATGCTTCTTGTTACCGGCCCCGGGCTCTTTAGAGCCTCTAGTATTTATTATTCAAATAAGCTACAGTCTATGATCGAAAACAATGCATGTTCATTTGCATTTTTCTGTGACAATTTTTGCACAATGTCCAGCGTCAAATATTTCTGGTAAATTCAGCACATGTAAAACTTTATGCTTCATGTTTAATTCTAAATATGAGGCAGGTGATACCAATCGAGGTTTTATAAATTTAAATATTATTTTTATTTTCTCAATACATGCCAACATTCTTTTAGGTACACTCACTCACAGGGACATCATTTGCATATATAAGGGATTTTATAATATTCTCGCGTTAATTGTACACAATTTTACATAGTTCAATGAAATTACAATAGCAATCAGCATATATTCGCATTTGAAGACAATATATTGAAATATATACTTTTTTTGGTAAAATTTGGTATCGAAGGTCGTCTCTAATCAAAATAAATTAGTCTACACTCGAAGAATTATATTTGATCGCTTTACTTTTAATGAGTTGTTTTTGTCACAAGGATGTCCTTCTTATATTGTTTTCGGATAAATCCCAAAGTAGTCAAAATTGTCACCTTCAAGTATTTATTGTGTGATCACTGTAGTTCGAAAATATTCCAAAATGTTGTTCCAGTCATGTACAAATTATATTGGCAAAGAAAAACGAAAAATATCAAGACTCATGGTTTTTCTTTTCTTTCATAAGCATGAACATTTCACAGTGGTATAATACTGTTAAATTATTCATCTCTTATCTTATTGATTTTTTTATTTACATTGTATCATATATATATATATATATATATATATATAGACGAGTTGTATATACATTATGTACACAGCAATGTATCACCATCATTGATGGCGATCCGATGGATACATCTGTTGTAGAGTTGTCACTGACTCAGACGTACTTATATATATATAGATCAAATTCATTCGTTCAGTGTATGTTCAGTGTATGTTCACTTGTGTTAATATGTCTTTTGATTGAGTTAAGCTATTTGCCGTTGGAATTCCCGTTTGAATGGTTTTACACTATTAATTTTTAGAACCCTTTATAGCCTGCTGTTCGGTGTGAGCCAATGATCCGTGTTGAAGACCGTACTTTGACCTTTTATCAATTGTTATACTTGAATGTGGAGTTGTCTCATCGGCACTAATAGATACCACATCTTCTTATGTCTATTAACACTAATTGTATGTGTTCGATGGAGATATGGATATATACATACCATACCATTTAGTTTAGACCAAAATAAATATGTTATATCTCTATGTCATGGAAACACAAATAAAGTTGACAAATATCTGACGTACGATTGTAGTTTTTATCGAATGCAGTGAGAGAAAAAACAAGAATGTGTCCAAAGTACACGGATGCCCCACTCGCACTATCCTTTTCCATGTTCCATGGACCGTGAAATTGGGTAATTATCTAATTTGGCATTAAAATTAGAAAGATCATATCATAAGCAACAAGTGTACTAAGTTTCAACTTGATTGGACTTCTGTCAGCTTCATCAAAAACTACCTTGACCAAAAACTTTAACCTGAAACTCCCACTTTCATTTTCTATGTTCAGTGGACCGTGAAATTGGGGTCAAAAGTCTAATTTGGCTTAAAAATTAGAAAGATCATCTCATAAGCAACAAGTGTACTAAGTTTCAAGTTGATTGGACTTCAGCTTCATCAAAAACTACCTTGACCAAAAACTTTAACCTGGACGGACGAACGGAACCACAGACGGACGGACGGATGGACGGACGAACGGAGCCACAGACCAGAAAACATAATGACCAAGTGTCTATAATTGCATGAAAACTAAGACATTGAATAAAGCAAATGGTCGAGTCGGTAATTGAATTCACCAGACGAAACATACATAGAGGCTAAAGGAAAATGTCATTGTTCTGTGAAACAACTGAGCATAAACAAACTTGCATTCAGAAGAGTTTTTATAATGCTAATATTTTTTTTAATAGATTACGTAAAGCTTTACATTTTTTGGGAGCTACCATTTGATTTTTATGGGTGGAGGGGTGCTAGGATATGCTCTGATCCTGTCCATAACGTTATAGTATGGTATTAGTTTTCTGTTTTTGCTTTTTCCAATCATATTCTGCATAATATTGTTTTAAAATGGTGCCTTTTATGGGTTCTTGATTGGATTAATAAAATTCTTATCTTATAGAAAAAAAATTGTCCTGCATTTGTTTTTTCGTTGCAATCTCTTTTATGCTTTTTCTATTTTTCACTGTATTCGGTCCTGCTTTTTTTTTTATCCTGATTTACTTTTACATAAATTGTGATCCTGCATTTTATTTTGCAAAGTGTCTCATCCTATACCTTTTGTTTACTCATTACGCTTGGTGCAAGTTTTTTGAAATTCTTATCTTTTTTTGTTCAAAGGGTTAAAGTAAATATTTTGACAAAGTTTTATGAAAATTAAACGAGCCATATTAATTTCAGTCAAGGTGAACTTGGGTACCACCTTGAGAGGTGATATGCGTGTTTTCAGACACAATCTTCTTTTGTGTGTGTTTTTTTTTTTAGAAATTGGCTTAAACTAGGTTTCAGTAACTGCGAGTACTACTCTCAGATCTGTACATTGCGTCTTTTGTGTTTTTGTTAGTTGTTTGTGCTTTTTATCGATCTGTGTTAATGTAAAAAAATGTGGTTTGATTTCAACTGAGACAACTCTCAAGGCACAAGAGACCAAATGATACAGAAATGAAAAACCAATAATAGGTCACCATACGGCCTACAATAATAAGCAAAACCCATACCGCATATTCAAAGTCCCGAAATGACAAATGTAAAACAACTCAAACAAGAAAACTACATGTAACATAGATTTATGTACAAAATAATGAACGAAAAACAAATATGTTACAAAAAAACAAACTATTACCACTGAATTACAGTCTACTTACTTTGGACAGGCACGTAAAGAATGTAGCGGGGTTGAACTTGTTTAAAGGCACCAACCATACCCTAACTCGGGACAGTGTTGTAACAGTAAGAACAAAAAATAAAAATCCTAGCTATAACTATACATCTAACAGAAACACAGTGACGTGGACGGGTACTTATACATCCCCACAACAAAAGGCACTAAGTACAGAACTGAGAGTACTCGCAGTCAGTTACTGACAGCTGTGCATGGACGGGTACTTATACATCCCAACAACAAAAGACACTAAGTACAGAACTGAGAGTACTCGCAGTCAGTTACTGACAGCTGTGGACGGTACTTATACATCCCCACAACAAAAGGCACTAAGTACAGAACTGAGAGTACTCGCAGCCAGTTACTGACAGGTTTGCATGGACGGGTACTTATACATCCCGACAACAAGAGACACTAAGTACGGAACTGAGAGTACTCGTAGTCAGTTACTGACAACTGTGCATGGACGGGTACTTATTCATCCCCACAACAAAAGACACCAAGTACAGAACTGAGAGTACTCTCAGTCAGTTACTGATACAATGTAGCTAGTTTAATGCCAATAACAACTAATAAAATAAGTCACGCATCTACGACAAAGCCCATTCCAACTGATTTTTATAGTATTTAGTACTATTTACTTGCAAAGAGGGCGTAAAATTAATTGTTGTTGCAAATGCATCGAGTTTTTTTCACGTTCTTTGTTACTTGTTTGGATCTATATTGTAAATTAATATTGATGATGCATATCCAGTGTTTTTCATTCCATGGAACGGAAATCAAATGGAAATTACGCATTCTTGCATCTATGAGTATTATCTTTATAAATATTCTGTTTTGTATTGCACGACACTAGCGTAATGACATTATAGTGCACACTTTAATATATACAGTGACATAATTTGCATTAAAATATTTATCAAACGTCAATAATATTCTAAATTTATTATGTAAGTTAAAAATGATTTCTTTTCTCTATATGTATTAGAGAGCTTATACCGCTTCTATCCACTTTGCAGAATCTAGCTATATAAGAAGTATTTTTTTTAAATTTGTGTTTATCTTGACAGTGAACCATTTGTCACTGAACTATAAAAAAAAGGGAAGTAAGATATCGTCACTTTATTAAAAGATGAGCTCTCTTCAATTTGGACAGTTGTGTAGTGTTACTGTAGTTAAAGTCGTTTTCCAGTTGTGTTGAAAGAGAGTAATGTAATTGTAAAATATACAAAATTAGCATAATGTACTGCATGTATACACTATATAAGAAGCCACAATCAAATTTGTGAAAAAAAAACAACACACAACTGTTGTTCTACGTTTAGTTTCTTCAGTAATGCATGTTGAATATCAGATTTGAAGGTATTTATCAAACACAATTATAATACAAAAAAAAAAAAAAAATGGTAAACAACTCACTTGTAATGTAACTTGCTAGGTCGTTGTGGGTTTTACATGGTACATGGTTTTTTTTCTTGAGTTATCTCTCTTTGTATAGTGCGCTTTTTATTCTAAACATAGAAATACATATTCTACGCTATACGTTTAAAAATACCATTGAACTTTGATTAATCTGATTATGTCTTGGTATATTGAACAACTTTCAAATGCACATGTTTCTTGTTTCTGTGGATCACGTAATGCTCTGCGTATGACCTTCAACCTCGTCCTTTAATATATCTGATTTTCTAAACATTTTAGATCTAGAACTCGCCTTCTTTTTCTCTTTCGTTAATTATAAAGGATTTTTACATGTCATGAGTAACACAAGTTTTCTAAAACATTGAAGTTCGTACTTGTTTGAATGATCGTTGCTCAGTCTTCTTATGTTTTGTTTAGTGTATAGAATTTAGAAGACAAATATTTTATTTCCAATTATGGTTAAATACATATATATGTCCATGTTACACTTATAAGGACGACGAGGATCAGATCTATATTCTTATATTTCAATAATTACTTCAGTAAAACTTTCAACTATTAAAATTTAATTATTCAAAAAGCTTGACAAGCCTCGCTCTTTAAATTTTAATAAAAATTGAACTGTCTCGAATGGAGAAATAAAGTAACACACTTTTTGCAGTGGTTGGATCTATTATATGTAACCGGTAGAGATATCATAGTTTTTTGCTCGAGGATACAGACTTGGAGTCGGTTTCACAAAAAAACTTAACGACTAAGATTTGTCTTAAATTATGAACAAATCAGTATACTTACGATCAATCTTAGTCGTAAGTTTTTTGGTGAAATCGACTCCAGGATTGTAGGAAACCTAACAAATGTGTGCATTGTTCTTTGTGGAATATGATTCATTATGCCCCCATAGAGACGACAGCTTCATCGTAACTTTGAAGCCAGGTTTTACTTGTTGATAAAATGAATGTTGATAAATAGGAGTCTTTTCTTTGCATCTAGAGGAGCCATTGCCATAACGTTGTTTGTAAAGACATGTTTGTAATTTTGGATACTAGTGCAGTGATATAGCATACAATCTTTGGTTTAAATTAAAAGGGAACACGTTTCACTCCGCCACATTATGTACGTGCCTGCCCCAAGTCCGGAACCTAGGCCGGTCATTCAGTGATCAGCTATTTCGTTTGAAAATTTTGACATTTTTTATGTCTGGGCTATTTACAGCCAACTATAAGTTATTGTGTTTTCTTATTGTTGAAGGCTGTTCGGTGGCCTACAAATGCCTATAATTCCACACCATCTGAACTTTGATGAATAGTTACTTTGACAATCATACCACCTATCCTCATTTTTATATGGAAATACCTTTTTTTATATGGAAATACCCTTTTTTATATGGAAATACCTAATGTTCAGTAAAAATGTAGGTAGCATGTGAATAAAGTGATTTAAAAAAAAAAAAATTCTCAACATAAAAAAAACAATTTTCTAATTTAATTGATTGAAGGAAAACTCGATCACTCATAGACAATAATAAATAATATTGCCAACTAAACGTTAGATGATATACTGAAAGTATTTAATGAAAATTCAATCAAGTGCGAAAAATCTTTAATGTCGACCTCACACTTGTGCAACATTAGGGCATATATAGTGAAACCAGGCTAAACCGAATCCTGCATAAACCGAGAACCTGAATAAACCAAACATGTTCTTAGGCACCGTCATACCAACTGTATGCGTTGTGAACCTGATTAAAACTGATATAACCGATCAAAATATTAAGTTCCGAAGAGGTTCGGTTTAAATAGGTTTCACTGTATTATAATTATTCAATAGATGGAAACTCCTGACATACTTTTCCTCGGTCTAATTTCAAGTTAGTTAGGACATTAGAAAATTTATGTACCCATGAAAACCATAAAATACCTTTGATCAACCTACTGGGTCATAAACGAAAATAATTTACAAACTATAATAAATATAGGACTCTGTAATAAATCTTACTTCTGTATAGGCTAGCCCAATGTCAAGGAAAACTAATCGATCAAGTTGAGAGACTCTCTTTGGTAGTCTACATCGTCAGTCTATAACCACTGTCTTTCAATGACTTTCAAGTCCACAAAGAGAACTGTGCAGGGTACATTTGGCCTTTAAAAAGTTATACTAGTATACCTCTTCAGCAATCAAGAAAAGACAAATGGGTGTTTAAGATAACTAACGCATGCATGCACACACTCTCTCTCATACACTTAAATTTTAATTGTCACATATATGTGTTTTTAGTTTATTCTTGTTAAAGTTTGCAGTGGAAATCTCTCAATTTTTTGTCGTCGCAGAAAGCTCATCATAGGAATTTTGTCCGGAGGCGGTGTCATCTTACTTCATAAAAGCTTTATATTTTAAAAAGTTGAGATCGGACCGTATGCTTCATGCTTCGAATATAGATGCCTTATGTTACGAAGTTTCCGTCTGTCATATGTCCATTGTCTATGACCTCATTTTCATGGCTCAGTGACAACTTAAAAAAAAGTTAAGATTTTTTGTAATTTTTTTGTAAACTATATTTAGTCTTCATACCCGCCAGACAGTTTTCATTTGACCTTGACCTCTTTTCATGGATCAGTGAACAAGGTGAGTTTTCGTGGTTAAGCCAATATATTAGATACAATAGGTCAACTATATTTGATGTATGTAATAATTGTAAGATGTGCATGTCCAACTGGCAGGTGTCATCTGACCTTCAACTAATTACATGGTTCAGTGGTCAAAGTTGCAACAGGTCAACTATATTTGGTGTATGGACATCTGTCAGTCTCGCAGGTTATATTTGACCGTGATTTCATTTTTACGGTTCATTGCTCAATGTTAAGTTTTTGTGTTTTGGTCTGTTTCTGTGAGCAATAGGTCATCTAAATTTGTTGTATGGAAGAATTGTAAGATCAATATGTCTGCATGTCTGGCAAGTATCATCTGGCAATTGGTCAATGTTTAGTTTTCTTGGTTAAGTCTGTTTGTTAGAAGCTATAAGCAATATGTCAACATTATTTGGTGTATTGAATGAGTGTAAGTTGAACATGTATTTCTTGTATGGTTTCATCTGAACTTGACCTCATTTTCTTGCATCAGGTTATAATAAGTTTATTATCGACTCCTAGTTATCGACTCCTAGGAGCCAGGGCCGATATTAAGAATTGAACGATGGACAGTTAGTGCGTGAATTTTTTATGCTAACTGATTGGAAGATATTACGAGACGTGAATAATCAAAGTTTATTGATTGGTTAGGACAATCCAAACCTAGTAAATGTCCTTCAATCCCGTAGAGTATCGGATTTGTCCTCTCTATTTTAGCAATTAGATTTTGCCTGGTCATTAATCATGCATATTCACGATATTGGTACACAGGTAACTTTTATCTATGAATAGTCGAATCTTCTGGAGTTTCGTAAACAACAACGTTAAATGATATATACTACTTCATAACGTGTGACCTCACGTGTGTGGTAAAATTTGTTGATTGATGCACATGGCTATTCTAGTAAATGAATTAATCTACAAAGCGAGAGCACTTTCCATTTTCCTCAGCTAAGAGTCGACTAGCCCTTTTTGAAAGGCTAATGCTTGTGCGATACTTGTTTTGAAAAGCTTTATATTTAGGACTCAGTCTATGGAAGAAGCGTATCGATAAAAAAACTTTTCTTATATCACATAGCGATATTGTCTAATATCAATTGTAAATATGCAGACATTCCATGCGGAAAATGTTGTTTTCGGCAACGAAAAATTAAGAAAATACTAATTTTAAAACTTATTGTTCAAATATAAACAACAATTGAGTCTAAATATACATGCAGAAGTTAGTTAGAAGCTTAAGTTTATGTCAGTGTAAAATTTGAAGTGCTGTGTTTTTCTTATATACATATATAAACAATGCGATACTTTTAAAATATCAATGCGATACTTTTAAAATATCATAGCGGTGTTTTTGTTATATCAATATTAGTACCGATTACTATTAATATTAGACTGTTGTACCCATATTTTGACAATTTTACCTATTATGTCTGTTTTGTTCACGCATCGTTGTAAATAGAATCATATTCAAAACAGTGTAGCTGTGGTCATTGATTGACAACCTTAAATTATCCCATTGACTGGGGCAGATTAGGTGAACGTTTGTCTGTAACGACCACTGCTCACTACTTACTTATTATAGAATTTAAGCTGTGGGTCACCAAAGGTTCTTAACACCTTTAATATTAAAATAATTTGAAAAATTATTCAGGAATAACTTTATGTTTTGATTTATATTATTGATACAAATCAAAACATCGTGTTATTCCTGATTAGTTTTTTTCTAATTACTTTATTTAGGTGTTGAGAACCTTTTGTGACCCCACAGTTTAAGTGTCTTTAACAAGTACATAGTGAGCGGCGGTCGTTACAGACAAACGTTCACCTAATCTGCCCAAGTCAATGGGATTAATTAAGGTCGTCAATCAATGGCCACAGCTACACTGTTTTTCCTGCATTTTTTTTTTAGCTGTAATCTCTGTCCTGCCTTTTTATTTTTCACTCTGTTCGGTCCTGCCTTTTTTTTTTTTAGTTTATCCTGACTTTTTTTTACCTAAATTGTCGTCCTGACTTTTTTTTTTTGCAAGCGTCTCATCCTGCCTTTTTTTTACTCAAAACTCCTGTCCTGCCTATTTTTTTCAAATTTCATCCTAGCCCCCCCCCATAAAAATTAAATGGTGGCTCCCTTATAGGTGATTTTGGCGTAGCAAACAATTGAATTCATCTCAATTGCATTCCACTGAATTTGCTACATGATATTTATAGAATGTGCATGTACATCTACAAATGATAAATCGTGCATTTATGTTTCATTAATTCAATAATTCAATTTTCTCGTTTAAATACACCTTGCTTGTTATTACAAAAAATAACTCATGAAAATTATACACCAGACGTATGTCATGTTAAATGTCAGCCTGTTTTAAGAAAAGAGTCATTACTTTATTCCGAGAAATCTGCCTTTCTTCGTACAAATGCTAACATTCGTCTGAAATTTCCCACTATGCAACTCGTTGATATAAGACAATATCGCTCGTTGATATAAGAAAAGCTTTTATCGAATCGCTTCTTCCATAGACTGGGACTACCAACATAAAATCAATGATAAGTTAAGAAGGTGAGACATTTAAGTGTGGGCACTCTTGTGTATAGGAGTAATATTTACATTTGTAACCGGAGAGCCATGATTCTATATACAAAATCATCTTTGTCTCCACCGGGACTACAACCAGGACCTCTGTGTTACAAGGCAGCACGTTAACCGACTGAGCTAAAGAGGTACGTCCTTAGCTTAACCGCTTACGGCTGACTAAAGTATCTACGACATGTTCTAAGGGAAGCAATCCCGTCACACATCATTCAAAATACTAATTGTATTTTATCTATCATTAGGTGTAAATTGAATGGTTTAACAACACCTATTATATTTGATTTGCTGGCAGATGTTGAATATATTTTTTTCAAATCTTGGCATAGGTTGTAGTTTTTGCATATGCATATATTCGTTGTAATTGTTCATGATTTGTAATTGTCATCAGCTACAATAATTAAATTTGTTTAAATGACAAAAATAAAGCAGATAATGTGAGATACTGTATTAAGTATTTACACACTTTATTTAAATTTCAAAGTTTATTGTCAATTTTAAGTTTAACTATTATATTGTACGGAGATACATTATATTTTATTTGTGGAGCGACGACTGACGGAGAGACGAACAGTGGCACAGCTGACTTGACTAAGTGGCATGAGACGAACAGTGGCACGGCCGACTAGACTAAGTGGCATATCGAACAGTGGCACAACTGACTAGACTAAGTGGCACGAGACGAACAGTGGCACAGCTGACTAGACTAAGTGGCATGAGACGAACAGTGACATAGCTGACTAAACTAGGTGGGAGAACGAATAGTGGCACAGCTGACTAGACTAAGTGGCACGAGACGAACAGTGTCACAGATGACTAGACTAAGTGGCATGAGACGAACAGTGGCATAGCTGACTAAACTAAGTGGCAGAACGAATAGTGCTACTGAGCTGTTGAAGTATTGAAGTGAATGTTTAATACTAGCAGTACCAATGAGTGGCTGCATGTCGCACTAGAGTGGAGACTCTGTTGAAATTTGCTGTTACTATTTCACTTTCTAAAAGAGTCCTTAAAACATGTGGTATACATGCGTAGATATTAGGGTGGCTGGGATGGGGGTTGATCATGAGAATTAGGAATTGTAGGACCTAATTTTTGAAGCTAAATTGAATGTAAATTTTATCCTAATTCATTTAATTCTTTTAGGGAGGAGCGCAGAGTGCGGATTCAGGCACCTGGTTCAACCGTTGACCGAGAACTAGATAAGTATCCTCGCCTACTTTTCATCAAGTTACAATGCACTACCATAGTTTGACATATGGGTACGGATACCTTACTTGTGATTTTAACCGGAAAAGTGGGTAGTCTGTTTTCCCGTTTGAATGGTTTTACACTAGTAGTTTTTGGGAACACTTTATAAGTTGCTGTGCGGTGTGAGCCAAGGCTCCGTATATTGAAGACCGTACTTTGACCTATAATAGTTTACATTTATAAATTGTGACTTGGATGGAGAGTGGTCTTATTGGCACTTATACCACATCTTCTTATATCTATGTATTTCCCCCAAGTCAGGAGCATTTAATTCAGTGGTTGTCGTGTATTGTTGTATATCATTATTTTGTACATTAAAAAGGCCGTTCTCTTTCTCATTTGATATGTTTAATATTTGTCATTTCGGGTCCTTTCATCGCTGACTATGCGGTATGGGTTTTCCTCATTATTGGAGATCGTATATGTAGGACCCTAAAGTATCAAATTATCGCACTTTAGCGTAGGCCATCGCGCTTAATCGTGACTATTGCGTTTTAGAGAATACATCGCACTTTAGAGTCCTACGTATACATACTGTGATCTATTATAGATGTGTAATTTCTGCGTATTTGGTCTCTTATGGAGAGCTGTCTCATATGACAATAATACCACATCTTCATATTTTTATATCAACCAATTTGCAATTGCCTTTTTAAAATTGGAAAAAATGATAAATTGTTGTGAAAAACACCCCTATTCCCATTAACAAATAAAACAAATTTGGTACGAAAGACATCATTTTTTTTTGCCATAGCGTAAATTGTAAATATCGAACGTGTCTTCGTTCTTATGTTACTATTATACCACTGTCCCAGATTAGGGGGAGGGTTGGGATCCCGGTAACATGTTTAACCCCGCCACATTATTTATGTATGTGCCTGTCCCCAGTCAGTAGCCTGTAATTCAGTGGTTGTCGTTTGTTTAAGTGTAACATATTTGTTTTTCGTTTTTTTTTTTTTTTTTTATATAAATAAGGCCGTTAGAATGGTTTTACTTTTGTCATTTCGGGGACTTTTATAGCTGACTATGTGATATGGGCTTTGCTCATTGTTGAAGACCGTACGGTGATCTATAGTTAGTAATTTCTGTGTCAGTTAGTCTCTTGTGGAGAGTTGTCTCATTTGCAATCATACTATACCTTCTTTTTTTATATACACCGTCGCCACCGCCAGATTTTAATCTCTATAAATCGCATTTTGCGGCAATAGCAACGAATATTAGCAAATCCAGTTCAAATAAAGGGACAGGGAGGCAAACAATCGTTAGGATCTTCATTAAAGGAAGAATCTTTATCTTTTTCTATCAAATTTCGCGGGTCAACACGTATCTGGAAACAGTTGCACTGCATCCATAAATAGCATTGAAAGTTCATTGTCTGATAACCAGATTATACAGTTGACCTCTGTTCCTTTGATAAGATGGTACTTGTTTCTTTTGTCCGATTGATTTATTGACAAAATTTACTCGGACAGATCTTAGAAAGAACAACCTGTAGTCAGATCCAGATAATTGATTGATGTTCACATTGAATTTTCAATTGAATTTTCAAACGCGGTGTATTTAGCTATATGTTTACATGTAGAATGAATGGCCATGAAAATCGAATGCTTCATTTACCGACCTCAAAATAATTACATTGTATTCAGGTTAGGATTAAAAGTGAAGTAAAATCGAAATCAAACAATTAGCTGAAAAAAATATCCCTCTTTAACAAAGTGCACCAATACAACGGAGAAAGATCGCTGTCAAAACGCTTTAGACATGATTAATTGTGGTCTTTTCAGATCAGACAAAAACACTTTAAAAACAAGAATGACATATTTACGTTTCTTATTCTCTGTTTGTTTAACCATGTAGATAACATTTAAAAATATTCCAGGTTCACAAAAGACGTTCTTAAATTAAAACTGGCTAAGATTTTCATATGTGTTATAAATCTACTTATCTCTTCTGTTAATTTGAAAAATTAAATACCAATTTAAATACTTAATCTTTAGGCCTTTTAAATCTAAAATTCAGATAGCGCATTAACTTTATTATTAATTTGTCATAACATTTCGTTGCTTAAAAATAATATTATTTAATTGGTTCCAGTTTATAATTTATTTGGATATAAAACTTGTTTACCTCGTTCGATATTTTTTTATTCGTTCTATTTAAAATCAAAATGAAATTAATGAAGTCTATATTGTGACTCTTATTAAAGAAATGTGCCTGTGTCAAAAGAATTCATACGATTGTAAATCGAATCTAATATTACAGAAAGCAACGAAAGTATAGCCACTACAACTGATTCTCATGTGACTGTATGGAACGCCATGACTGCCTTATGTTAATGATCAGCATTATATGCAGTGCTCACACCATTATATTAAGTGCTCACAACATTATATTAAGTGCTCACAACATTATATGCAGTGCTCACAACATTATATGCAGTGCTCACACCATTATATTAAGTGCTCACAACATTATATTAAGTGCTCACACCATTATATGCAGTGCTCACATCATTATATTAAGTGCTCACAACATTATATTAAGTGCTCACAACATTATATGCAGTGCTCACACCATTATATTAAGTGCTCACAACATTATATTAAGGGCTCACAACATTATATTAAGTGCTCACACCATTATATGCAGTGCTCACAACATTATATTATGTGCTCACAACATTATATTAAGTGCTCCCAACATTATATGCAGTGGTCAAAGCATTATATGAAGTGTTCAAAACATTATATGCAGTGGTCACAACATTATATGAAGTGATCACAACATTATATGACGTGCTCACAATATTATATGAAGTGCTCACAACATTATACGTTTTTTGTTGTATGATGAGATTTTTGTATGATGAGATTGATGTATGATGAGATCATTCGGTAAACATCGTTTTTTAGCGGAAATTACCGAATCCATAATTTGTAAATTACGGTAATGCCCAGCAAACAAATTTAAACAGTTATTAATGTTTGGTGCAAAAAAACTAGTTTGTGTATTTAAATTCTTTTAAGAATATAATTCGGACTACGCCGCATTTTTGCGCCTGTCCCAAGTCAGGAGCCTCTGGTCTTTGTTTTTCTTATATTATTTTAATTTTAGTTTCTTGTGTACAATTTGGAAATTAGTATGGCGTTCATTATCACTGAACTAATATATATTCGTTTATGGGCCAGCTGAAGGACGCCTCCGGGTTCGGGAATTTCTCGTTACATTGAAGAACTGTTGGTGACCTTCTGCCGTTGTTTTTTCTATGTAGTCGGGTTGTTGTCTCTTTGATACATTCCCCATTTCCATTCTCGATTTTATGCTAGTATACATAAAAGTCAAATTAGTTTCGACAATTTTCCATTTTTTTCCCCGTGAGTGATCCCTATCCATGAGAAAGAAGCCCCACAGAAACAATCAAGATCCGCCGTCAAAAGTAACTTTCCAGATAACGAAAAAAATATTCAGATATGAAATTTTCAACCTTTTAGATTGATCCTAACATGGGATATGGAAAAAATTGGTAGCAAAAATAACAGAAATCCTCAGACTATAGACAAGCTTGTATGTGAGAAGAATTAGAACGCCAATCACAACAACGAGAAGAATTCACAGTAAAACAATACTAGAAGTTCTCCATTAATATAATTATGTTACAATTATATATTGACATAATAATGAGTATCTTTTTTTTTTTGTGCTTATATATCTTTATTCTCACAAACCAAATTACAAAGGTATAGAGATAATTATACATATTTCAAAATTACATAAATAAATAATGTACGAAAGTAGATAGAGGCATTCACAATTGTTCACCCAGAAAAATTCAATTTGTTATTGATCTCCTTAATAAGTTTACATAGTTCGTTCAGTTCTGAACATTTTTTTGAATTCATTAAGTCATAAAACTTCAATGTATTTGGGCTATTTCTATAGTAAAATGCAATACATTGTTTTCTACAGTTATCAAAAGCTGAACAATTAAAAATGTAATGGTATTCATCACCAATGGCATCTGAATTACATAACACACATTTTCTGTTTTCTCTTTCTATTTTTTGCCATCTTCCAGCTTCCGTTACAAAATAAATTGTGTGGACTTTAAATAAAATCAAAGAAGTGCTCAGCAACAAATAGCATTCCTCTTTTTTGTGTTGTTGCTATCATCTGGACCTAAACACAAATTTGAATCTTTTTTTCGAGATCCATTGTTATCAAAGAAGTGCGATCTAAAAGATATTATTCTTCTATGACTTGTAGTTGATTATATTTTGTATCTTAATGTACCTTAACCAGAATTAATTTAGGTCAAGTAGTTATCAAAGGTACCAGGATTATAATTTAGTACGCCAAATGCTTGTTTCGTCTACATAAGACTCATCAGTGACGCACATATCAAAATATTTATACATCCAAACAAGTACAAAGTTGAAGAGCATTGAAAATGACTCCTTTTTCATGGACAATCGTTACTATCCAATAATAGTAAATCATTCTATTTTACTCACAGTTTGTTTCAATCTTTACCTAAATGCAAAACTTAGATGCATGTTTTTTTATTAGTTGTTAGTGGCTTTGAACTAGCTGTCAGTAATTGCGAGTACTCTCAGATCAGTACTTATAGTGTCTTTTTGTTGTTGGGATATAGAAGTAGCCGCCCACGTCTACTCTATTTTCTGGTAGATGGATTTATATTTGTACCCATCTGATGAGTTAAACCTTTTACAACTGATTTTCATAGTTCGTTCTTATGTTGTTCTGTTACGCCACTGTCCCAGGTTAACATGTTAAAACCCGCCGCACATTCTGTATATGTGGCTGTCCCAAGTCAGGAGGTGCCTTTATTTCAGTGGTTGCATCGTTTGTTAATGTGTTATATACATGTCAGTTTTTCGATCGTTTGTTTGTACATAAATTAGGAATGTTTTACGTTTATCATTTCGGGGCCTTCTATAGCTGCATGACTATGCAGTATGGGCTTTGCTCATTGTTGAAGGCCGTACTGTGGCCGTTTAGTTGTTAATTTCTGTGATGTCATTTTGTCTCTTGTGGAAAGTTGTTTCATTATCAAGCATACCACTTTTTTTTATATATATTAACCGTGCAAAATGACGAACAAACGTAGTAAACGTTTTTCATCCCCACAAACTCAGTTTTCATAAGAGATGATAACTTTAAATGAAAATAATGTTAAACTGGGTTTTGAAAGGGTAAAATTTATGGATTTTTTTGAAAAAAGTGTGTTTCCAGTGTTTGGAGAAAAAAATAATTTGTTTTTGATTCTGAGAAGAAAAATTTGGTTGATTCACCCCTAGCTGCCAATATATGTAATGCTAAAATTGAATTGAAAAAAATATTTTCGACTTGTCGCGAAAAAAATAAAAATCAATAGCCCCCCCCCCCCCCCCCCCCTCCCCCCAAAAAAAAATTAAATGGTTGCTGCCTAAAGTTATGTTAAACACCTACAATGAAATGCTTTAAACTGCATTTTCCATATCTGTTAGATACTTATTCATGTGAAATGACAAATTCTGAAAATGGATGCCAAAAATGACTCAATCATGACACTCAATCATGACATATATAAGCTAGCGTTATATGACGCTTATGTGTTATAGAAAGCTGACTGTTTTATTTGAAAGGTAATTAAACTTTTTTTAAACTGAGTACGGACTATAAAGTGGCACCTTCAGTTCTTCAGTAGGAAAGGAACTCGAGGAATATGTCATACAAATTTCCCTTCGATATTTCATTAAATAAACTTTTTATTATTTCACTTACATTTTGCCATTCGTATTTCTTACGACGAACAGAACTACTTTAATCATTCACTTCTTAGTTTCATCTTTTCCTTACTTATTTCAATCAGTTTTAAATATTGTATACTGCCTTATGATCACATGACTTTAATAACTGTTTAAATTTGTTTGCTGGGCATTACCGTAATTTACAAATTATGGATTCGGTAATTTCCGCTAAAAAACGATGTTTACCGAATGATCTCATCATACATCAATCTCATCATACAAAAATCTCATCATACAACAAAAAACGTATAATGTTGTGAGCACTTCATATAATATTGTGAGCACGTCATATAATGTTGTGATCACTTCATATAATGTTGTGACCACTGCATATAATGTTTTGAACACTTCATATAATGCTTTGACCACTGCATATAATGTTGGGAGCACTTAATATAATGTTGTGAACACATAATATAATGTTGTGAGCACTGCATATAATGGTGTGAGCACTTAATATAATGTTGTGAGCCCTTAATATAATGTTGTGAGCACTTAATATAATGGTGTGAGCACTGCATATAATGTTGTGAGCACTTAATATAATGTTGTGAGCACTTAATATAATGATGTGAGCACTGCATATAATGGTGTGAGCACTTAATATAATGTTGTGAGCCCTTAATATAATGTTGTGAGCACTTAATATAATGGTGTGAGCACTGCATATAATGTTGTGAGCACTGCATATAATGTTGTGAGCACTTAATATAATGTTGTGAGCACTTAATATAATGGTGTGAGCACTGCATATAATGCTGATCATTAACATAAGGCAGTCATGGCGTTCCATATGACTGGTCCAGGATTTAATATGAGCTCGAGGAAAAAGGGGGTGTTGTTGAGCGTAAAAAAGAGAGATTTTGTTTGAAGATTTTCTGAAGAATTTTTTTTTTTGGTCAGATCATGGATTTGTATAGTAAGGCAGCAACCATTTGATTTTCTGGGGGGGGGGGGGGGGCTATGGTTTTTTTTTTCTATGGCGAAAAACAATCTATTTTTTTCAGGACAAGTCGAAAACAATTTTTTTCTTTCAATTTTAGCATTACATATAGTGGCAGCTGAGGGTGAAACAAACATTTTTTTTTTCTCCAGAAAATCAAATGGTTGCTGCTTAATAATGTTCTTACTATACAAATCCTTGGTTAGATCAGTTGTTAGGCCCAGTACGCCCTACTAAAATCCTTCACTGTGCTGATCGACAACCAAACAAATACGGACAATATACAGAACGACAAGTTCTTTATTGACTCTGACGACTTACCCTTATAACATAAATAACAACACTTGTTTCCACGCTGTATAATTTAAGAAGTTCAGTATATTGTATAATTCACGGTACTGATCATTGTAAAGACCCGTTGCCACTATCATAGTTTTCTGTTACAAGTTTTCTTGGTCAAAGATTTTGATGTTTTTTATAGTGACAACCGACCAAAAAAACCTTGACCAAACCTTTCACGGACTTAAATGAAATAGAATGAAAGTCGGATGCACGTGGAGGGGAATTATCCAATCGCAGTGCAGTTGTTTTTCATCCCACCTAGGGGCACTATGTTTTTCGGTTTGCTCGTCCGTTCACCAAGTTGTTGGTCAATGTACTTTTTGACGAAGTTGAAATCCAATCAACTTGAAACTTAGAACACATGTTCCCTATGATATGATCTTTCTGAATTTAAAGCCAAATACGAGTGTTTATCCCCGTTTCAAGGTCCATAGAACATGGAAAATGATAGTGCGAGTGGGGAATACGTGTACTAAGGACACATATTTATTTAGCACAAGTTTTCGATGAAAAACTTTGACAATGTTAACAATTGAGGTGACTTGGAATGGTCAAAGTTAACTTTGAAAATGACAACTGGACTCAATACAAAATCCAACTTAAAAAAACAAAATGATCAAACATTTTATATAACCTGAATTGAATGGACAAATATTTCTCTAAATTGAGTTTCAACTTAGTAACAAATAACGAGTTATAGAAAACTGATATAAAAGCTAATAATTGACAAAAGTACATTTTAAATCATTTTAAGAAGGTAAGATTGAAGTGAAATGTCACTAATTGTAAAACAAAATGAAACTTGAAACTATAGATATTAAGCTTAATTGTTTGAAACTTGAATTAAACCCTCAAACACATAAGTATTAACGAAATCTCTACAAATGAGGAATAGTTTAAAATATACAATTGTACTTAAAAAAAATGTCCTAAAAGGCACAAACTTGAAAAAAATTCCATTTCACACTGCTACATAATCATGATAATTATCTAACGTAAAAACTATGCCTAATATAATGTTAGTCTTGTAAAAAAAAATGAAGGAATATGGGGTATTTATTATAAAAAAAAAAAGAAGATGTGGTATGATTGACAATGAGACAACTCTCCACAAAAGACCAAAATGACACAGAAATTAACAACTATAGGTCACCATCCGGCCTTCAACAATGAGCAAAGCTCATGCCACAGTCAGATAAAAAAAAGGCCCCGAAATGATAATTTGTAAAACAATTCGAACGAGAAAACTAACGGCCTAATTAATGTACAAAAAAATGAATGAAAAACAAATATGTAACACATAAACAAACGACAACCACTGATTTACAGGCTCCTGACATGAGACAGGCACATACATACAGAATGTGGCGGGGTTTCTTTTGTCAATGGTGTCTGCTATAGAAATTTATAATAGCACAAATGGTGTTACTGTACATGCTGTATATCTATTGTGGCAGATATTCGACATACATTTTGGACAAAAAAGGCGATACAATTATTGCTAAACTGTTGTGTTCTTATGAAATGTCTAAATACAGAGAATGTGTAATAAATTAGTACTACTTATGAATATGTATCTTTTGTCTGTGTATTGTATATGTATCTTTTGTCTGTGTATTGTATATGTTATTGTTTGTACGCTATATATGATGCCTCCCTGGTGCCCTTATTTGGGGAATAAAAGTATTCCATTTTATTCTATTCTATTGTGTACCTTAAGGTCTACATTTTATTACAAATAGTTAGCATGTGGCAGTGCGGACCTTTTCTTATCTAACACAACATTTATACATTTTTACTAAAAATAGGGAGACATACAGTCAGTACCAAGAAAAAAAAACTATTCTTGGCTATAAGAGGGGACAGGGCTACTTTTTGTCAACCTTTTGTATGCCCCTGAAGGGGTTGCGTTAAAGAATTAAGAAAAAAAAAACGCATTAGGAAGGGATTCAGCCCCTCTCTGTATCCGTTGCTATGAAGGCTTAGGGTAAAACGGTATGCGGACATACAAATTAAATCATTGAATGCTTAAAAGTTATTTTAGGTATAAATGGTATAGTTGGCAATTTATCGTATCTGAAATAAGTCTCGCGAATTAGGAATCGTGCATATAAAAAGATGAATCATTTTATAATTTTATAATAAAAGATTTATTGCATGCATATGGGACTGTCTGTTTTATTTACATAGACAACCTGTGCAAACAGATACATTAAAGGAAAATCAATAAAATAAACTATAAATTAAGTTAAATAAAATCTTTAAACAAAAACGATTGACATAATAAAAACAATTATAAACATTTATAAAAGATTAACAGAAAAAAATCAAGAAAAGAAACAAAAGTTATATATATATGAGCAACACGCATTTTATAATACTGATGCGGTAAATTGTATATGAAGCGCACCCAGATTCCGGCAAACATAGAAAGAGTTCAAAAGCAATATATATATAATTATTTGCAAAAGTTTATGAACTGCACAAAGTATGGATAAAAATAAACGATCTGTCAAAGCTTAAATCCTTGTATCAAACCACTCCACCGCGGTATTTCAGCGGTTGAATCTTCATCAATGCAAATAAATGATTTCAGCTATCTGAAAAATCGAAATAGTTCACAATGCTCCTGAACAAATCCGAATAAAAGATGCTCCGAATGTCTGTTCCGAAAAAAAGTTATAATATTTATCATTATCACTTACTGTGCTGACCTCCACTTTACAAGATCACTAGCAGGAATTCCAAACTTCTTTTTCTTATTGTCCGTTCCACGACTGAAGAAGAAACCACAAGTTGGTTTCTCTTCCGTAAAAAACGGAGCTAATGAATTGACAAGCACCTTTTCACCTCCTATTATGACATACTGTTGAGTTTTACCGGCTTCTTTCGATTGTAGCAGACTTTTCGAAAATTCCGGATTCGACATTGTTGTTGGTTCTCGTTGGAATCTCTGAAAATGTCTGGAATATCTTTTAGCGCCAAGACCCAATCTTTCCAATCTTCTGTTTTCCAATCTTTCCCACGTTAAAGTTTTTGGGCTTGGATTAAACTCCACTAAGTGCGGATATAGATCCGACGAATTTTTACTAACGTTTGGCTGTTGGCTTACTGTAGCCGGCATCGCCTAACGGATTTTATCTGTGTACGATTAACTTTCCTCTTTGGAATTAGTATTAATGTCGGTGTTTTCGTTGCTAACGAGGCCCGTGGTAGATCTGGGTAAATTTTAAATCTATGTAGAAGATTAAACCGATCGATAACAGTAGGTATTTACAGCTATAGTACTTACTCGGGCGATTTTTAACGCTTGATGCACTCCACGTTACTATGCACTGATCATTGTGTGTGCCTCCAAAATTGATCCTATTATTATGGCTATTTAATTGTGACGTCATCAAACTTATATATTTGGCTATGAATAAATTAACGAATATATACTTTATTCGTCCATTGAATAATTGATGAATTGATGTTTTGAGGTCTTTATGATATCAAGGACTTTGAGTATTATATAAATATGTAGACCATAGATTTCACCCAGACTCTTTTCTGATAAAATCAAAGTTCGTTGTAGAATACAATCGATAATATGCACCTGGTAGTTTACACCAAATGTAAGGGGGGAAACATCGCCAAGTCCTTAGAATTCAGCAGGCTATTTTACTATACTATTATACAAAATGTAGTATAATATTTCCAGAATTCAATAAATAAAGAAAACTGGACTGAAACTTGAAACTTGTATGTTGGGGCAAGGGGACGACTTTAACTTGATATTCATACCATCGGGTAGCAGCATTTTTTAACTTCTATAGCAACTGACAAAATTATATTACCATTGATTGGAAAAAATGTAATAACGATCAATAACCTTCACTGGGGTAAAGCTGATGACCGTAACTGCATTCACGGTCATCCCAAGATGTCGGATGAAAAATTAGGTCAGTTTCTGTATTGTCTGTTAAAGTGTTTCTATATCATTTTCTTTACAAATCATACATTGAAACGATGTAAATTTATAAAAGAATCACTCGGAAATCACTAATTACTTCTGAGAAATGTGCATGAAACGGGAAATTCGATTTGAAAAAATCGCCAAGATGACCGTAAATCACAATCGAGATGACCGTAACAGAATCAGCGATTCATAACAAGGCTGACCGTAACTGCTTTTAAGATGACCGTAATTTGTAAATGATGACCGTAACTTTTAAAGGATGACCCTTAATTCTAAGAAATATCCGTATTTATATAACTATCTTTTTGTATCAAATGATTAATCGTGTTGGTATACACATATTAATATGAAAGTTTTATCCTATAGGTAGAAGAAAATAAGACGTGCTTCAAATGCAAAGATTACCATATGTATCTTTTTTACAGTAGAGTGTTCAATTTTTAAAATGAATTTGCCAAAAGACATGTGACAATATTTTGAATGCACGGTCTGCTAGGAAGTAACTGAATTTATCTAAGGTCAGATTGTTGAGTTTATTGTACGCATAATTAATGTAAATACTTATCTTATTAATTTTATAATTTCAACAGATTATTGATTAATTAATTTAAAATCGGTCACATTCAACTAGATAATTTAACGAGTAATTTATACATTAGTGGACAATTTACTAAAGCAAGGATTTATATATAGTATACAAATCTTTGACTAAAGTTATTATAAAACGAGCGAATTGCGGTGCACTGCTCGACAAAAGATTTTTTTTTGTTTCTGGGATTCCTTTTAATGACATATAATAAATACACATTTTTAAAAATGCCAAAAAAATTGCATGTACACCCATTGATATTATATCGTCTTTCATTTTGTCGTGCAAATAAAATAACAGAAATATTTTGAAAATATCATTCGAATAAACTAGTGAAGGTGAGCTCCAGCAAAGTAGATCCTTAAAATAGTATTGTACGAAAAGCGTATCACAAGGCGGAACGTTGTCAATTTGTATATATACAGAAATGTTATTCATATAGTCAGGATTCTGCTTCTTCAAAATTATCTCCCCATTACGCCAGTTCATGCTCACAGTCGTAGAAATGGAAGCCATTGTAGGGATGACGCTCTGCCAATTTTGCTCTTGAAAACTGATAAATTTATTCACATAGCACCATTACGATCGATCGTTATATGTCAGTTATATTTTAAAATACAAATGTATCTACTAGCTAATGAGCATTAGTTAATGATCTTGTCTGCATTGATTCAACTTAAAAATATTGTCTGTTTGGATGTCAAATGGAATTTTTGAAAATTCTTAAGCATTTAAAAAAATTATAATTAAATATTTCGTGGAAGGGCAGACTAAATATTTCCAGTGGTTGAAGATTATAAACCCTAGTTATCACACACACATTTTCATCATCCAAATTAAAAGACTGTCGTCAAGTACTTTTAGAAAAAATAGCTATTCGAACACACCTACTCTGTTTTTGTGATTCATTAGATAGGTATCTCAATTGACCCATATATTTCATCTTTTCGTACTGTCATTTTTTTACGTTATAAAGTCAACCTGTAGCTTTGGTATATAATAATGATAGAATCTGAAGCGAGATGCTATATAAAATACTCTTGCTTTGTACGTTTTAAAGACAAAATATACACCCCAAACATGCCCTAACATAAAAAGGTGCACTCGATTTTTCTCTTTTCGATACAATCGTTACCTGTTTTGGGGAATTTTTTCTTGATTCACATAATGGAAGGGCAGACACGAAAATTTCTGAACTAAAAGATTGATATGTTCTCCGTCCGTGATAAAAAAAAATCGGAGGTTATGCATTTTCTACATCCAACTTATAGATACTATATATAAAAAAGAAGATGTGGTATTATTGCCAATGAGACAGCTATCCAGAAAAGACCAAAATGACAGAAACATTAACAACTATAGGTAACCGTAAGGCCTTCAACAATGAGCAAAGCCCATACCGCATAGTCAGCTATAAAAGGCCCCGATAAGAACCATGTCGTCGACTTGATATCTTATTGTTTTGCATTACTTTGTAATAGATACATTGAAAACTTATGCAAATGCTGTTTTTAAAATAAGAAAATTGTCGTTTTATTTGTTTCTATTAACTTTTTAAAATTTTGTTACTATATCAAACATTACAGTTAACTTTTATCGCTTTCTCGATAAACACAGAGCTTAGATTCTTTTGTTCTATTTCAAAAGTGTTTCCGCCTGCATATATCAAGACAAATTAAGATTTTAATGACCCATACACATGGGCTCGATTACCAAATATTCGTATGTATTATTAATGTTTTTAATGCTCCATTTATTGGCATTATGTTTTTCTGGTCTGTGCGTACGTTCGTCCGTTCGTCTGTTTGTTTGTCCGTTTGTCCAGCTTCAAGTTAAATAAAATTGAAACTTAGTACACATTTTCCCTATGGAATGATCTTTTTAATTCTAATGCCAAATTACAGTTTTATCCCATTTTCATAGTCCACTAAACATAGAAAATGATAGTGTAGATGAGGCATCCGTGTACTAGGGACACATTCATGTTTCTTCAAATTTTCGTCGTATCGCTGTAAATTTGTGTTAAAATTTTAACGTCGATATCAATAAATATTTCATTGTTTACGAGAAATATGCAATTTACTATCATTGTTATAAATCCTAAATATGGCCAATTATATTATAGTTTAAAAAAAGGAATTTATGAAACATATTTATATCCGCTAACCGAGCCCCTATTGGTCCCTATTGAGATCGACAAACTCAACAAAAAAGCTTTGAATACAATACGGATATTTCTTAGAATTGATGGTCATCCTATAAGAGTTACGGTCGTCCTATATAAATTACAGTCAGTCTTTACAAATTACGGTCATCCTTTACAAGTTACGGTCATCTTTTTACCAATCACGGTCATCCTTGTTTTATGTTACGGTCATCTTGAAAATATTTTGATTATGATTTACGGTCATCTTAACGATTTTTTCAAATCGAATTACCCGTTTCATGCACATTTCTCGGAGGAAATTAGTAATTTTCGAGTGATTCTTTTATAAATTTACATCGTTTCAATGTATGATTTGTAAAGAAAATGATATAGAAACACTTTAACAGACAATACAGAAACTGACCTAATTTTTCATCCGACATCTTGGGATGACCGTGAATGCAGTTACGGTCATCAGCTTTACCCCAGTGAACCTTACAAAATTTGCTACTATGATTTAAAAAAAAAAGACCGCTAGACAGAGGAATTTTTAGCAATCCTGCAGTTAAAGAATTGACTTCAGACGCGTATTTAGGAGGGGGGAGCAAATCCTCCTTTTCGTATAATACATATATATCCACCTCTAAATCGGTTGCTTAGATTGGGCCCCTCCCTTTTTCAAAATCTTGGATCCGCATCTGATTTACAGTAATTCGGGGGTCAAGAAGGATAACACGGGCTTCTGTACCAAGACACAATATATCATGTCACTTTTTTTGACAACCTATTTGCATAAATCGACCTAATTTTCGTCTTCTAAACCAAACGACAATATGTGTTTTTAACAAAAGTCTTCTTGTTCAACCACTTGGACATAGTTGAATCCCTTTCACTTGTTTGAAGGCTAGGGCGTGAAGTCTAGTCGACAGAAAAACAAACTTTCAAGTATTAAACAAACACGTCTCAGACCATCCCGCCTACTTGTTTAATTCATACTAAAATTATTTTATGTTGATAAGTTTGAAATGTGTACTCATTATAATTTATTGGGTCAACACTCAATTCATATCCTTTTATGTACATGTCTATGTCTATTGATGTTTTATTACTTTAAAATTAAAACCTTATAATTCTAAAGCATCATACTTTTACACTGAGACTTCTATAAGATCGTAATAGTCTCAACTTTAATCATAAATATAGACTGAATTTCCGAGAATAAAAAATACTATAAAATATTTGGTTAATCCTGCAACAGGCTTGGATCAAAACTATTTTTGAAGCGAGAATCCAAGCACAAGACTTGATCAATACTTATTCTGAGAAAATAACATAAACAGATGAAACACACTACTAGTAACCCGAAATTACAAAATGACTTGCAATCAGTCACCACTGACGAAAAAGGAATCTATTTCTGCTGGAAATAGACATACATTTGACCCACCAATGAAATGATATAGAATATGCAGTGATGACCACAGGCTCTATAAGGGTGGTGCTCCTTCACATTTGTTATAACTTTCTGGGAATTAAAGAAAACGAATGAAAGGATGATGCAGTGATCATACCCGCCAACTGTCACTATTTGCTGGGGATTTCCCCCATGGAGGCTCCCAAGTGGAAATTTTGTAAGAGCAATTTTGTCCACTATTTTAAATAAAACAATTAATTTAACAATGGCTATGAGCTTGTTAAAGCATGAAGAAGCCAAAAAAACACATTAGAATATATTTGAAGGCCCCCTTGAAGGTTTTGTAGGACTATAAGAACCATCTTTCACTTAAAACCCCCATGGGCATTTTGAAAAGTTGGCAGGTATGAGTGATCACCACAGGCTCTATAAGGGTGGTGCTCCTTCACATTTGTTTTACCTTTCTGGGAATTACAGAAAACGACCGAAAGGACTGATAATGAATGTCAATCATCAAGTATTGCATGTACAACATGTATATTTATAACAACAATAACATGTAAATGTAAAAGCTAAGAAGATATCCTGCATTGTACTTCTTATATTTTCTAAGAGATATTTGTGATGTTACAAGCATATAGTCTGTGAGTAGACAATGTATCCTATATGATCTGGTTTCCTAGCTGACCAGTCACTACTCTTACTCTTTTATGGCTAAACAGGGAAGCAGTAGAAAACAGATTTAAAGTCGTAGGTATGACCTGATATCACACATACATTCTATTTTACTTTAGGTAAACTTTAAATTACTGCCTCCAACATCCTTTAGACTCTGGAGGATAAGTTACTACATCTTTTTCCCCCATTACATGACACAGCATCACAAAAACACAAGTTAACCACAACTACAATGTATATGCACTACCTTGACAGTTACCAAAGCTTTCTTTTCTTTCTGTATCTATTTTTCATAATAATTAATAGCCATCAACTAATATAAACACAATAGAAGTTAAAGAAAAGGGACCAAATTTTACATTGTATATCATCAAATTTACTGATATTTTAATGGCTATGACATCAACCCAGCACCCTACAACCCCCCCCCCTCCAAAAAAAAAAAGAATGGCATTTGTTTAAACTGCATAATGAAGGCACATGGTCTTTTTCTTTCTTTTTAATAAAATAACAAACATAAGCAAAGCAAATAAAATCTGTATCATTGTGTATCAATAAAGTATTTACAACCTTAAATAAAGCTAAATTTATTCCTTATCATACCCAGTTCAGAAATGTCCAGATTTTCCTGAACTATAAATCTAAACAACTGCATTTATTTCATTTAAAACTTGTCTAAATGGATAAAATTCATGTTTCCTAACATTTATATCTAATTTATTATGTTCGTTTTAAGTATTCAAAACCATATTATTGCTGAATGCCAAAGATAAATGAAACCTGAATCTTAAATATAAAAATAATATGGCATATGTTGTAATTATACCACAATCTGTTGATAAGATACACTGTTGTTGAACAAAAGAATAAAGTTCACAGAAATTTCAGACAAATTTGGTTTGGTCAGGCAGACTTTAGCAGAAATTTTAACTTTTATTTATTGTTAATCAGACAGAAAATACTACGTGCATATTTCAATTTTGTTTGAAATTCAAATTCTGAATATCAAAATTTTTCTTAAACAAATATCATTACAGGATAAACAGTACTGTATGTTCAAAAATTCTTGGGATGTTTTTTTATCATTGCCAAATTTGAAATATCATCATTTTTGCTTTATAAATAAAAAAATTGCAATTTGTATTGCACTGTTTGTATGCAGCATTCCTGAAACCAGTATACTTTTTGTTTATTAAATATACTATTAGGGTAAAGCTTAAATTATTCACAAAATAATTGCATATGTGTATAAAATTACAAATATGGCAGGATATCAAAACATATATATTATTAAGTACAATGCACATAACTAAATTAACTATAGCACCATAATGTTATGTAAAAGGGTGATTTTTTGTGATTTAAAAAAAAAATTAAAATGGAAAAACTTGAAAACAAACTGATTTTGATGGAAAATAAAACATTTTAAGAGATGGAAAATATATAAAAATATATTTTTTTCAGGATCAATTTATTTTAATTTATTTAAGTTAAAAATTCAAACTGAACTGGAAGAACTAAATCAACCAGATTTTTGCTGCATCTCAAGTGAGTTGATATTCTTTTTTTTTTATCTTCCTTTCCTCAAATCACAAAAAGACACCATTTTACATAGTAAATATTGAGTATTATAATAAATATGGAAGACATGATTATGAATGGAAATTCAAACAAAAAAGCCATATTTTCTTTTTTTTAAAGTTAAGCAAAATTTATTTACTTTTAAGATGAGAGGAAATAACTAAAAATTGCAATTTAGTCACAATGTGAAAATCCAATAACAATTATTTTGATGTAATTTAAATAGACAGTGATAGATGACTCCCCCCTTTTATTGCTGACTACTTTAACAATTACTGTGTTATTACTGAATACAAATAAAGTAACTAAACTTTAATCAGCAAAGTTTTGGAGTATGGAGAAAAGAATTCTTCAATTCAAAATCTTTCTCAACTATTTGAAAATTAAAGATATTTCTTATTTATTTGTCAAACCTTCTCATATTTAAAATTACAGAAAAATAATCATCTTTAAAAGCAATCAAGTAGTTTATTTAACTTATCTTTTACGAAAATTTTATAAATCAGACAAAATGCTTTTAATAATAAACATATCATAAATTTCTTCATTCCAAGATTCATACATTCTAATTATCAACCTTAAAACATGTCTGAAGCATTGCATTGAAGTCACAAAACATAAACTAAAATATATCTAAAACACAAAACAGCAGTAAAAATATGTATATAATTCGTCATAACTAAGTCGTTAAAAAAAGTTTAAGTACTGTAATGTCATAACTTTGGACAATAGATATAATAGTTGTACTTAATCCTTCGTATTAATCCTCTTACTGAGCGTATTAACTAAAATGACTATAGAAAATGTATTAAGAGGGAACTGACCCCATGGATTTTAAAACATAATTATCGCTAATTCTCACCTTGAAAACAAAGGTGGATGATGAATTGGTCATTGAAATCAACCTTTAAATATCTGTTGACCAGAATGGTCCAATATTTGAAGTAAAATTCACTCCAACTGTATAAAATAAATATAACAGGTTCTAATTTGCTTTATAAGAGTGGGCTGTGCATTTTTGGCAAACTACCGCTAATCTATCATATATGCTTAGGAATGCATTTTCATTTCATACATATTCTTATGAAACTGTTTGCGATTTTCTTTTTTATATAAAATATATCTTGAATATTTCTTCTCTTTTGATCTAAAAAAAAACCCAACAATATAGCCCAGCTGTGCTCTTTGGTATTTTTACAATTTAATTCAACCCCTCCCCCCTTTTTCTTCAGACCCTGTATCTACCTGTTGGCATCCATGTGAGAATCAATCAGATTTTTGTTTCATGCACACCAAGTTTTACTTCTTCAAACTTCATCATTTTCATTTTTTTTAAATCAAGCAACATTAATGGATACAAAAAACTACAAATATATTGTTGCAATAAATTATATTATATTTTAAGTGCACAACATTAACATCAAAAGAACTTCTTTCATCATTATTTCTTCAAAATATTTTACTATAAAATGGGGAAAGGTATGTACACTTGTTTCGAATTCATCAAACCAATACATTTGACTCGCTCGGTGTAAGTCATTTATTACCCATAAGTGAAAGGTACAAAATAAACATTCAACAGCAAAAAGTTTAAATTATTTCACATGCCTTTATTTCTACAAAACCTGTCTGTTTCCCACATGGAGCTAAACTTAATCTTCTTTTATAAAACATAAATTAAATACAATTTAACAAGATAAAATATACACCCATTGACATGTAAAAAAATCAATACATGTATTTAAATGTCAGATCTACATGTATAAAAAGCAATTAAAAAATTCTTTATAACTCTATAGCACATAACAATCAAAAATATCAGTCAAAACATTGAATAACAAATTCTATAACGAAATAAAATATCAATATTCTAGTTCAAACAACAAACTAAATATAGACCCATTTTAATATTACCTATCCTTATATAAATGATCAATTAACAATCCTAGGTTTAAATGTTTTCTTTTCACTGATATAATTAAAACCTCATAAAAAATCAATTTGAACTCTTGCTATAATATTATTCATTATTTATAATTGAATCTGAGAAAAAAACTTATTTATATTTTTTTTACCATGGTAAATGATGAAACAATTGTGTCGTGAAAGACACTGTTTAAGAATAATTGGATAAAAACTCATTTTTAACCAATATTACAAACAACAAAAACTTTATATATTTTACAAAGAAAAACAATAATTTGCATCAAATCTTAAAAAAAATTCATCTATAATCATTTATAAAAAATCAACCTCTTTATCAGTAAAACAAATACCCTTTGTCTGTTATTGATTAATTAATCTTTGATTCAATAGTTGCATAGTTGAATTAAAGTCAAGATTCATGTACATTACATATGCTGAAACAATACTCCGTTAACATGCCTTGGCAATTCTGTTTAAAATTTCTGATTTTAAAATGTATCAAGTGTGTCGTTCCTATTATTTCTAGTGCAATTCTTTTCACATCAATTTTTTTGGCATACTTTAAAAACAGCTCATGCTGGCAAGAGTTATTTAAACACCTTAAAGATTATTTTTCTGGATTTAAAAGACAGAATAAATAACTTCATTTTGGCCATCTTGGATGTAAAACAACTTTTTCGTACAATATGGATTTCATTTATGATTTATCTGGCTACCATAAACAAGTTAAATAGGAACAACATTTCATTGATGACTCATGATCTTTCCTAACTACAAAAAGATTTGGGGACATTTCTATTCTTGCATGTGCTATCAAATTTGTTTAAAAAGAAATCAACTGGAAAACAGTACAATCCCCTTCTGATATTTTTAAATGTTGTCACACGAATCAACCTTTAGCTCTATACTGTGTATTTACTGTAATAAGAAGGTACAGATGACCAGACTAAGTATAGATGTCACTGTACTTAGAACCTGTACTCCAGCTCCTTTAGGACTCTGATCTACCTGTTGGGAAAATACAAATCCTCCTTCTGTCAACGCTTCCCTGGAAATATAAACAATGTTAGTTTTAACAAAGACTCTAGCATTATACTACACACTTACTTCATCAATATCACATTCAATAATAAAATTGAGAATGGAAATGGGGAATGTGCCAAAGAGACAACAACCCGACCATAGAAAAAAACAACAGCAGAAAGTCACCAACAGGTCTTCAATGTAGCAAGAACTTCTCGCACCCGGAGGCGTCCTTCAGCTGGCCCTTAAACAAATATATACTAGTTCAGTGATAATGAATGCCATACTAATTTCCAAATTGTACACAAGAAACTAAAATTAAAATAATACAAGACTAACAAAAGCCAGAGGCTCCTGACTTGGGACAGGCGCAAAAATGCGGCGGGGTTAAACATGTTTGTGAGATCTCAACCCTCCCCCTATACCTCTAGCCAATGTAGAAAAGTAAAGTAAGGTTTAGAAGTAAGGATGAGTAATAGAGAGAAAACTAACATAAAAGAGGTCTTTTTTACATTTTTTTTTTTTTTAAACTACCATCATAAATAATTTTTAGAACCAACTGATAAATAGCAAATAGATGGTGTCTGGGAGTCAGTTTAACAAAATAACTTATGACTTGATCGTCAGTAATGAACAGTTCAGTGTATTTTTCAATCAATCTTAGTTGTAATAAAATTGAGAAAGGAAATGGGGAATGTGTAAAAGTGACAACAACCCGACCATAGAGCAGACAACAGCCGAAGGCCACCAATGGGTCTTCAATGTAGCGAGAAACTCCCGCACCCAGAGGCAGTCTTCAGCTGGCCCCTTAAAAAATATGTTTACTAGTACAGTGTAATGGACGTCATATTAAACTCCGAACAAAGGCCAGAGGCTCCTGACTTGGGACAGATGCAACATTGCAGCGGGATTATAAATGTAAAAAATGTAAGGTTTTTGAGTAAAACGACTCCTGAAGTTTCTCCATGAGTTATTTTTTTATCAATCACCTACTACATAAAGTATAAAAACAAAACTTCTCATATAAAAGCTCTTACCTTCCTGTGTGAATGTATCTGTATAAAAATGACCATTAACTTGTTTTGAAAATTCATAAGCTCTGCAAAACCTATATCATGACTTCAGCAAACATTGGAAAACTATGGAAACATATTTTCATCTATTCAAAAATTTCTGAAAATATTTGTACTTGACAATATGATAGTCGGAAAAATCATTTTTGGTAACGTGGAAATGTTCAATTTGGCCCTGGTGTTTTAAAAACAATCAGATAGCAAACCTATAATTTATGACCAAGGACATTGTGATTTCAACAAAAATAATGCTTTCTTTAACTAGTTATATTTCAAGATAATTCAATGTTTTTTCAAGTGTTATATATACCTACCTATAATCCATGACCATTGATCTAAGGCCAGCATAGACATGTTTGTTTCCTCTAAAATAATGTTTTCTGTGAGCAGTAATACTATCTATCAAGTCCTGGTTCAACCTCCTATTGGCAGTGCCTCCAGCAAATGTGAAAACCTAACAGAAATTTCAAAGATTAGTCTACAATCTAAGGGAAATAACTCAATTTTGTCTCTAAAATATTATTCTAAAAAAAAAAAAATTCCAAGCTCCTGTTAAAAAAACCCAACAACATATCTTTCTTTGTTTTTGGGGCTTTTTTGTTTAACATTTGCATTGAATGAAGTGGTTTCATACATTGAAAATTTTCCTCAACAAAGAAGGCTTTTTGTTTTTTGACATTTTACAGGATAAAATAATAAATTGATAAATTACCAACATGTTCTTTTGTGTGGTTCAATTAATGTTTTAATGACATTTCCCAATATTAATCTTTTTATCATAAACAAAGTCTGGAAATCTCAAAAAAAATTGAAACGGACTTCCACAGACTTTTGTGCAAATCTTGGACATATTTTCCAGAGCAATAGAGATCACCCCTAGTTTTTGGTGGGATTCGTGTTACTTAGTCTTTTGTATTTAGTTTTCTATGTTGTGTCTAATGAACTATTATTTGACTGTTTGTCTTCTTTTTTTTCATGCAATGATTTTGTCAGTTCATTTTTTTAATCTATGAGTTTGACTGTCCTCTGGTATATTTCGCCCTTCTTTTGCATAAACCAACATGACAAAACCAAAATAAACATACTGCTCCTTCTTCAGCTG
Source organism: Mytilus galloprovincialis (assembly GCF_965363235.1). NCBI lineage: Eukaryota > Metazoa > Mollusca > Bivalvia > Mytilida > Mytilidae > Mytilus > Mytilus galloprovincialis. The sequence continues at coordinate 9,332,535 of NC_134847.1, read as the reverse complement.
AGTAAGCAATGATAACATCCTCGTTACATTCTCCGAACCTCCATTTGTTATTCTCAAGGTCAAATGCAAACTGTCGTAGAGCTGCAAGCTTCTCATTGTTATCAACTGGACCAGGGCCACTGCAAAGAAAAATAAAATATCAGGTAAACTAGAGTTGTCCCCCATTGTTCAGTTATCCTAAAATGACTCAATTGAACAGATAATTTATTTTGACAATCTGTTTTTGTATTTGTATATTGCAAATATCAAATTATCAACTGGTATTTATTCTTTCTGCATTGGTATTTACAACAGTAAAATTATTTGATTTGATTTTTAAAATTCAAAATGTGGTCTTTCAATTTGAGACTAGATTCATTTGTTATAAATTATTTTTTTAAGTGCACACAAAACGCAGCAATTCACTGTCAATTATATCATGTACATGGTAAAAAGTAACTTTGGTTTTCACCAAACTCTTATGTTCAATATATAGGAATTAAACATGTTTTCTTTATCCAATTTGACCTAATGGCTTCGATTACAAGTATATGCTAGTAGTCTAGTAAGAAGACATATGTTGATAATATGAGGCTGTGTCGGATAGAAATTGACCTTATGCAAAAAAGATATCAATACATCTGTTTACCGATTTTTGATTGATTAAATCTATACTGATATATATCTTAAGGTGGTACCCAACACTTTTACTAAAATTAATTTGGCTCGTTTGATTTTCATAAAATTTTGTCAAAGTATTTACTTTGACCCTTTAACAAAGATATAAAAATTTCAAAAATTTACACTGGTTATATAGCAGTTTGACAAACACCAATTTTGATCACTGAGAAGCTTAATATTCCTTTTACAACACAACGTAATTAAAACGTTGAGCTGACTTTACAGAGTTATCTCCCTGTAGTGTTAGGTACCACCTTAAATGTTTGAAAATTGAGTTGTAATAAGAACCCTACAAAACAGATCAAAATTCAACTTTTATTTTGTATTTCAATTTTCTAAAATTAATCAAAGACTTAGATGTATGTACATGTATACCTTCATTTAAATAAGGTCTATTTCTACCCGATGCAGCTCATATAGCTATTCTTTATAACAATCACACTCTGCATCAAAATCTTTTTCAACTTCTAGTTCAAAGACTAGCATTTTTCTTTCTTTCTTATGTGGCTGAACAAAGTTTTGCAAAATCTAATTACTAGTCTCAATAAAATTTTATTCATCTGGAGAATAGGACCATTGGCTAACAGAACAGACTGAAATCACCAAATATTCCCGAAATTTGCATTTCAATGAGCTGAAATAGCTTTACTTTGAATTGAAATGTTAACAAAAAGTTCTCTCATTCAAATTTTTTTTAAAAAAGGCCAATTTTTTAAGTATTAAAGGCAGAATAAGGGAAATTAGTCTAAATATAACATACATTGTAATACATAGTTGACAACTCTCCCATCAGTGTTATTCAAAGTACTTGTAAACAATGAAGGGTAAAGATTGCTTTAATTTATCAGAGGGAAATAAAATTAAGTAATTGCATTGTATAAACCAATGATTGAAGTTGATTCTACTACAATTATGCAATATAGACAAAGGAAGACAACTCTAATTTTAAAGACTAAACAATTTTTAAGACAAAATATATGCAATGTCCTAGTACCACACTTACGTCTTAGGAATGTTAAGTTTTTTGACTAATGCTACGGCAACAACATATCCTGATTTCTTTGATTCACATTTCCAGGCAGAACATGGACACTTGGTATCATTAACTACTCCTTTCAACAACCAGTCCAGGGTATCAGCTAAAATATAAAATGATATAGGACTATTGTTTTTTTGTTAACAATTAGACATGCAATAATGCAGAGCATGGTCAATTTGCTTCATACTTATGTGTGTGTATTTAAAAAAATAAGAAGATGCGGTATGATTACCAATGAGACAACTCTCCACAAGAGACCATTTGACACAGAAATTAACAACAATATGTCACTATATATATATATTGCCTTCAACAATGAGCAAAGCCCATTCTGCATATACAGTCAGCTATAAAAGGTCATGCAATTACAAATATATTAAAAGGATTTGAAAGAGAAAACTAACGCCCATTTTAGGTACAAATAAATAATAATAAAAAAAATATGATTCACAGCTAATTTAAGTGAGGGATTTAGCCAGTCAAACTAAGTTTAAACCTCGAACTAATTGCAACAGAAAATGTTTTAGTTCTAAACTGTAGCATTAAGCCCCTCAATATACACAGAAAAAAGTCCCATAAAGTCTAACTTCAGGAAAACTCAAAATTGTCATTTTTAATTTCTTATGGCAATTAACATTGGAAAGGGAGATAACACCACTTAAGTTAGTCCTTTTTTGTCAGTTTTTTATTGGTTTTCTTAAAATTCATGTAAAGTATGATACTTAGATGAGGTTATAAGTTTGTATATGACTATACTAATTAATCTTCTGCTCATGAAATGTACAAAACCGAAGTGTTATGGGTAAAAAAAAATTTTTGCACATTTTTCATTAAAGAAATTGCCAATTTATGGCTTTGTGACTATTGTGAAAAAATCATGTGAATATTTGGTACTGTTTATTTTTGCCATACTCTGTATGCAAAGCTTATGGAAAATTTGTAATTTGTTGAACATTTGAATTTGTGGTTAACTTGTATCCTCGAAAAACACGAAAAATTAGTATACAATGAATATTCATATATTTGGTTGTTTCAATTATTGTTTTGTACATCATGAACATAGACATGATAAATCTGAGGCCCTGAATAGTTGTCTTGAATTATTTCATATTTGTCATTTCAGCTTGCTATGCTTTATAGGTTTTGCTCATTGTTTAAGGTGACCCATAGTTGTTTAATTCTATGTCATTTGCCTCTTGTGGAATTGTTGTCTAATCATGCTAATAGGAAATCCTAAGACATGTTGTTTTTAATTTTAAAGTGGTACCTAATACCACAGGGAGATAACTCTGTAAAGTCAGCTAAACGTTTTAATTAAGTTGTGTTGTAAAAGGAATATTAAGCTTCTCAATGATCAAAATTGGTCTTTGTCAAACTGCTATATAACCAGTGTAATTTTTCAGACAAAACGGTTGGTTCAAAAAATTTTAAATTTTTATATTTTTGTTAAAGGGTTAAAGTAAATACTTTGACAAAATTTTATGAAAATTAAACGAGCCAAATTAATTTTAGTGAAAGTGTTGGGTACAACCTTACTATCACTTGAAAATCTTATACCTTCTTTTGTATTGAGAAGGCCATTTGGATCACAAACGAGGGACTTTTCATATCTCCCACATGTGGTCCAATCTCTGGCTGGGTTAGGATAGTCTGCAGCGGTCCATTCTGACAGGACCTTGTTACTGACAGCCATTCCTCCATCTATGACAAGCAATGCTAGGATGGTTGTTAATACAGCATACATCTTGTTGGTATTCTAAAAAGAAATCACAAAAAAATATGAACACTTAATAGTGATTATTAGTATATGTGCTTATAATTTTAATTTTCATTTCAGTTCATTTACATGATTTATATGTTTAGGAATTAAGTATGACATCCATTTTCACTTTAACTAGTACATCATGTACATAGTTTTGTTCAGGGGCCAGCTGAAGTTGGGGTGCCTCTGGGTGCAAGATTTTCTTGCTGTGTTGAACACCCATTGGTGGCCTTTAGTATGTATTTTTACTCTTTGGTCATGTTGTTTGTCTCTTTGACACATTCTCAATTTTATTATAAGATCATGAAGATTGCTACATGTTATATACATGTAAATGCAATTTAAAATGAAAATAAATGTCTTTTCATCTTTTTCTGTTATAGCCATGATCATGATGATAGTGTTCATTGTATGCTGTTGTCAACATCTCCTTTAAAATATGTATTCAATCATATAAATAATCTTTTTAAAACATGTCACAGAAAATCCTTACCAATTACTGAGGAAAAGGAGAATTTTAAGTCACAATTACTATATTTTAAGTCCTGAATCTCCAAAGATACACATCAACATGCAATTTCAAGTAGTTTTAACCACAAAAATGTATTTGAAATAACTCAATCAACTACGCATACATGGTACAATGGTAAAAGAGTGACCTTCAATATAAAACTGTGTGTAGGAATCTGATCTTAGTACATTTACATGAATCATTAGAGTCATTACACACATGTACACTTTCATCTGCCTACACACTGTATGAATTCATGTGTACCTATGCACAGTGCTGTTTATTTATTAGATAATTATATAATATGAACAATATTTTTTACTTTATATACACAATGCATGTGACATGAAAGGTTTTATGATCAAAGGGAGATAACCTAGACCAGTGACAACATTTAAATAAAAAATAAAACAATTTAATTTTTCGTTTTTCATTTTAAAAAAACATTGTGGACTTTTTATCAATTTTTTTTTTTACAATTAAAAAAAAAATGTTACACCAATAGCATGTTAATAGATGTGTATGGTTATGAACGGAGAATTTATAAACAATTAGAATTCAAAGCTCTTTGAAATCTTTTTATAAGAAACTGTTTACACTGGTCATGGCTAAGAGATATATAGCCTGTGTAGTTGCTTAATTATTATAATACTTATTAAGTGTTTATAGTATAATATACATGCAATTACAAAACTAAAATTTTTTTTATCATATCAAGTACAAGTTAATTTCAGTCTATACTTAAGCAGGCATTATAATCATGATAAAAATAAGGCAAAGTTTGTTCTACATGTACTGTACATATTTGCTATACACTTACATGTAAAACATGTAAAAATAATATATAACCAGTTTTGTCCTTTGATAATCCAGATACTATATATGTAAATGGTTTTAATTTGACCTTTTTATGCACTAAAGTGTGTTTTTTTCCCTTCAGATTCCTCTGCTTTTTATATACTTACTGGCTCACTGATTTATATACATGTAAATATATGATGAATGGTGAATCAATAAAATAATCCAAGTTTGAAAGTTCCTTTCATTTTTCATTTTTCATCATTCTTAGGGCATTGTACAATGTACATATGTAAAGAACAAATAAATAAAATTTAAACCCAAATAGGCATGTACATGTGCTGTACATCAGTTGTACATTATTCAATGAAGTTCAAGATTAAATATAATCCCTACCTTTAACATGTTTAATGTGTCAATTCTCTTGTGATTCACATTAAATTATACACAATATGTGTGTCTGGAGGCAGAATAAACAACAACAAGATATACACCTTACCTTTAGGCTTAGTTATACAGTCTTATTGTACACACTCAACCATTTAAATAAGATTTTATTTAACATCTCACTCCTGTTTCCTTTTTTTTGTAAATTAAATGTCCAAAACTCCCCTCCTCCTCCCACAAAAAAAAAAATGAAAAAAGAAGCTTGAATTTACTTAAAAGAGTGAGATTTGTTATGCCTTTAAATATTTGATGTATGACATTCAATAATTTCCTGTCATTAAAATCACATTTACCTACTTTCACCAATATTTATTATTTTTTGTTTGTTTTTTCTTGTTTGTTTATATTCAGATTGTACACAAAATTATAATTCTAGATTGTAAATAAATATTCAACTCTCAAAAATTTATACATGCATCCTTTATACAAATTGATGAAATTTTATTCTCTTACGGTGGTGGCCTGTTATTTATTTTTTGCAAGAAGTGATTGATATACATAATGTATCTCTGCATGGTTTATTACAAAATGTGCAACAATCTACAAGGCAAAATATAGTTGATCTATTGCTTATAGTTTCTTAGAAATAGACTTGACCAAGAAAACTAAACATTGACCTATGAACCATGAACATGAGGTCAATGTCAGATGAAGCATGCTAGACAGACATATATATGCACCTTACAATCAAACTATGCATGAAATATAGTTGACCTATATATTGTTTAAAGTATGATCTAAGAAACCAACTCAACCACGAAAACCTAGTATTGACCACTGAACCATGAAGATGAGGTTAAGGTCAGATGACACCTACAAAATGTACCAGTAGTAAGTTTTTTGGTGAAACTGACTCCAGATTCTGCTTATTGTATTGTCAGAATCCTGTATCCTGCTTATCATTATTATATGCGTGGTTCAATGTGAATTGTAATTTCACATATACAGCTGGACACCCTTTCCCCTTTTCAATGAAATTCATGCAAAATAATTTGACATTTCACATGTCACACTCACAAAATATTGACCAATCCAGCAATATGCTTACATCCCAATGAGAACCCCTTAAAGGGCCCCTTTCAAGACCGTATATTGATTCCATGGTTAGTTTGTCTTTAACATGTTTAACTGACGAGTTATACCAGCGTATATATCTGACGTACGCGGCGCATGTTAAAAAATCATATACGCTGCCAATACACATGATACACTAGTAGTTTTGGATGCATTTTACTTGTCAATCATATCTGTATCGTGTGCACAATGAGTTTTAAGTGTGTATTGGACGTACAAGAAGCGTACCTTAGCAATTATCGGGTGTTCAAGTAGAATGTCTGGCGTTTGTTTAACGTAGATGACATGCATGATATGAAGGGAATTTTTTTACTTGAACGTATTTGAGACGCATCCCGGAGGTAATCTGCTTGCTGCGTGTCTGGGAGTTTTAATTATGGGGTATTTGTTACAACATACCCACATATGTTTTAGTAATTTAATGGAACAATCTTGAAGCGTATACAACATGCCCTTAACGTGTCTCAAGCTTATCTGAAGCATTTTCAACGCGCTTGTAGCATATATGTGTTGTACATGCTTGTAGCGTTCAGGTATACACTTGGCAAACGCTTAAGCTGGATGAAAATTTTTATGTTGCTTGAAAATTTCTTGGAGTAATAATGTTCATCTAGCATATATATTTGCATTTCAACGTACTTCAAACTTATGAAACCCTTGTTTAACGATTGCTAAGGATTCCTCAAGCGTGCAACTAAAGTAAACGGATTTTGTCTTTTTTCTCTGTACGTCTGGTGCACGCCAGTTTATAAGCCAATGTGTGATTTTGTGATAATTTTTTAGTGACTGTGTGATGGGCGCTATTTTCTTCATTGCAGAAGAAGAGTAAAAACAACACAGATGTAAAGATTTGAAAATCTTCAGTCTGAATCTCAAGGTGTGAATTCAGCCTGTTGAAAGATGTATATACATGTAATTGCAGCCAAGACAATGCAAGAGCTTCAAATCTAACAAAACTTCTTGGTTCTCACTTGTTCAGAAATTATTAGAATTTTTCAAAATTAAAAGAAGTAAAATATTTGGACAATATAAATTTTTGAATATTACATGCATCTAACAAATCAATTCACACTAAAATAAATATATGAACAATTTGTGTGTTAGCCAAACAAATTCAAATTATTTCAAATTTAAACAACATTTTGGCTATATATATATATGAGAATTATCTCTCTTTGGTTAACCCTTTTCTCCATAATAACGCATTTTGACGCCTGTGTGGTAATTCAGTTGAGACGCTTTGACTACAAAATGTCTGCATCAGTGAGACTTAATAAAATTTGTATCCAATATGAAAAGGATATTCATGAGAATATCTCACTTAAATTCATTTGGTGAAATATTTGTTTTTTTGCAATGCATTTATACCATGTATAAGTGTTTAAAGCATATTTTCAGCATTTTTATTGAAATTATTTATATATTTATTAAGCTGTGAAGACAATCAGGTTCTGAGAGGAATGGTCGAAGGGTTCCTGATCCCAAAATCCCCCACTTAAAAACATGAAATCTTAAAGAAATTAAATCTTAACATCCCGAAATTCGAAAAAAAGAATACACAGATCTCAAAATCCTGGGCTTGAAAAAAAAGGTTACTTTAATTTTTTTTATGGGACGCCTACCTAGTCCAAATAATTATGACTGTCATAATTATCTAGGCTAGACTCAGACATGTTTTAATTTCTCATAATATATGAAATCCCACCATCCAGAAATTCAAAAAAAGAATTCCCGGATCCCGAAAGAGTCAATCCCGAAATCCTGAGCTTAAAACACCCGATCCCAGAGTCCCGATAAAGGTCCTTTCACCCTATATATAATATATTATATACTATAAACCTTTTTTTTTGTAAAGGTCTAATTGCATATGTAAATGTATGTAAATTCTCTGTATCTATGTGGTAGTCAATGTTATTTTTACTTATCCGGCTTGTAATCTCTATATGTCCCTTATGGGCCCTTATATATTATTGTAGCCATTTTAGTTTGACAGTATAATTATTATTATGTAAGATATCTTTTTATTAATATATTTGGGTTAAATTACATTTCTACAGGGCAATGCCCAGTATTTTTATTTATTTGAACGGTATCTATATTACTTAAATTCACCGCCCGGTATCTTAAGAACCGCCCGGTAACCCCATCTTTGAAACTGTCAGGGAAACGCCCGGTAGCCAATCTTAAGAACCGCTGAGGTACCGCCCGGTATCTTTAGAACCGCCCGGTACCCATCTTTGGAACCGTCGGGGTACCGCCTGTAATTATGTATATAAGGGGATGCGAGAGAGATCAGAGTGTAAGAGATAGAATTGAGATTGTTAGTTAGAAGTGTTGAGAGTAATATTGTGTTAGTGAATTAGGATTATTGTTCAACTGTTTTATTATGTCAAACTGATATACATTTCAGATTACATAGTGATTTGATTTGAAACTTTGTGTTGTGGTTTGTTTTCTTTGTGCCATTTGAATATGGATTTTACGTAATTTACGCTACCAAAATAACACATCGACAAACACGAATCCATACAAAAACGACAACGCTACATTATTGGCAATTTGGTATACGTAAAATACATGTATATCTAGTCCAAATAATTATGACGTATGGCAAGGCTATTTTATTTTTTTCTGGAAAGCCTTCCTACGTCCCAGAAAGAAAAAAAAAAGCCTTGCCAGACGTCATAATTATTTTGACTAATGTCTAATTAGGTATCTCTGTATTATATGTAAAACATTATTCATGTGCATATTAACTAGCCTACACATTTAAATATAATACACAATTGTCGAAATGTTTAGCTTGTGAGGAAAGTCTTCAACTTCTACTTAATCAGTAACTGCAGTCCTCCTACTCAAATTTCTTTGCAGTTTGACTCAACTTTGGGAGTGCATCTGTCATTGGTTATTATCTGCGAATAAAATGCAAATTTACGCTGTTTTGAGATTTTAAAGTTTCTGAAACAAATGTTTTAATAAATTGTGAATTCTGCTATTTTGTTAAACAATCAGGTTATATTACTTAAATCGATTATCTTACCACAGTTTCCTAACAAGGCGAAAGAAGTCAGCTCATTCATAAAATACAGCGACACCTAGCGGATACTATTTACTATTGTACGGTTCGTCTTATAACCATATGTTGGGTTACACTAAAGACCTGAAAGTGGACCTGAAAAGACCTGAAAAGACCTGAAAATATACGATTAAAATTATTCAAATTGCAATAACTTTTTTATTGTTGGGTGGAATTTCTTCAAATTGGAATTTTATTAATTGTTAATATTCATATTTAATTAAAATTTAAATGTTTTAAATTAAAAAGAAATTTTTTATGCTAAAAGTTGGACCTGAACGGAGAAATGAAAAGACCTGAAGGGACCTAAAAATCTATGGTCGGACTAATTCTAACTTCAATAACTTTTTTATTATTCAGTGGATTTCTTTTCAGGTCTTTTCAGGTCCACTTTCAGGTCTTTAGTGTAACCCCCATATGTTATATTTAGATTTTAAACACATGCATGTACCTATTTGATTTAACGGATTTCGGACATCATATATTTTACCTGGGACATGATATATTGACCCCCATATAGTTCATCATTAATGACAATCTGATAAAATATCAGTTTTTTTTGGTGGCTGATTTTTTCATACAATGGCTTTGGAGCAGAACAATCATAATTTTCTTCTTCTTCTTAATAATCATGACATTGCAGTTATATGGCTTCTTGCACATGGAAAAAAGGAATAATATTTTCGTTCATATAGGGAACATGTGAAGAGGATCATTTTGTACTTGAATGTTCCGTTCTGTAGTGATAAGTTGGCATTGGACTCAGTTTAGTCCAAAGCCATGTGATTACTGGGAATGTACCATGTTCTCTGCACATATATAAGAACCCGGTCAATTGGTTCCCTGGTGTTTGGTTAAATTTTTGCCCTTATTCAATATAATTTCATTATCATTTTTTTTTTATAAAAAGTTAACATGTATTTATCATTTTTTTTTTCAAATCAAATCAAATATTTTATTGTCGTAGAAACTTTACAGTTTGTGACCAACATATATTAACACAATAAACGCAATAAACATATATACATAAAATTGAGAATGGAAATGGGGAATGTGCCAAAGAGACAACAACCCGACCATAGAAAAAAACAACAACAGAAGGTCACCAACAGGTCTTAAATGTAACGAGAAATTCCCGCACCCGGAGGCGTCCTTCAACTGGCCCCTAAACAAATATATACTAGTTCAGTGATAATGAACGCCATACTAATTTCCAAATTATACACAAGAAACTCAAATTAAAATAATACAAGACTAACAAAGGCCAGAGGCTCCTGACTTGGGACAGGCGCAAAAATGCGGCGGGGTTAAACATGTTTGTGAGATCTCAACCCTCCCCCTATACCTCTAGCCAATGTAGAAAAGTAAACGCATAACAATACGCACATTAAAATTCAGTTCAAGAGAAGTCCGAGTCTGATGTCAGAAGATGTAACCAAAGAAAATAAACAAAATGACAATAATACATAAATAACAACAGACTACTAGCAGTTAACTGACATGCCAGCTCCAGACTTCAATTAAACTGACTGAAAGATTATGATTTCATCATATGAACATCAGGCACAATCCTTCCCGTTAGGGGTTTAGTATCATACCATCATAACATATATGAGAAGAACATAACCCGTGTCATGCCAACAACTGGTTTTTGAATAAATGTGTTTAGTTCCGATGCAAAGACCCTATAAGTGAATCAATATTAACGCCAAAATATGCAATCTTTAATGACCTGACAACAGTATCGTAACTATATCCCTTCTTAATAAGTCTATTCAAAGGTTTTGTTATTTTTTGAGGTGAATACTGACACCTTTGTGCTTTATAAAGAATATTTCCATAAAAAATTGGATGTGAAATACCTGAACGTATAAGAAGTCTGCATGTTGAGCTATATTTACGAATGATGTCTTTATCAAAAAGGGACGAAAGATACCAAAGGGACAGTCAAACTCATAAATCTAACACAAACTGACAACGTCATGCCTAAAAATGAAAAAGACAAACAAACAACAACTCACATGACACAACATAGAAAACTAAAGAATAAACAACACGAACAACATACACAATAAAACAGCATCAAAATTTATAACAACAAATAGGCTGTTAAGAGTCCCATGCCCTTAGTTCTAATGAATTTTTAAGAAGGATCCTAACTTATTTGTTAGTAAAGTCGTTGAGGGATTTAGTAAATAATGATTTTTTTCTTCTTCAGTTAATTATTAAAGTTATTATTTTCAGTACATATGTGTTGAAAAAATGCATTTCTTAGAATTTTATGATAATCACAATAGAGTAAACAATGTTTCTCATCCTCAAGTATTTTACATGTATTAATGCTACTTCACGGTTTCACGTTTTGCTTACCAGGGACTGAAGTTAAAAATAGTGGATTTTTTTTGTTCTGGGAAGCCCTGTTAAAATAATAAAAAAAAAAACCAAGATTCTTTAATCATTAATTATATTTGAAATCTTCTTTTTAAGAACAATCTCCATGTTGATATGAACAGTAATCGATTTCTTTCGCATTTTTTTGTTGCTGTTATTCAACATCAATTGATCAATGCTGAATAAATGCAGCTAAACTTTCATTTATTTAATTACTTTTTAGCTCACCTGGACGAAAGGGCAAAGTGTTTCACATCACTTGGCGTCCGTCATCCGTCATCATCATCCGTCGTCCTCTGAAACTACTGGACCAAACATAACCAAACTTAGCCACAATCATCATCATTAAAGTATCTAGTTTAAAAATGTGTCCGATGACCTGGCCAACCAACCAAGATGTCCACCATGACTAAAAATAGAACATAAGGGTAAAATGTAGATTTTGGCTCATATCTCTGAAACCAAAGCATTTGGAGCAAATCTGACAATTTTCAGACAAATTGGACAGCCCGTTATTGGGTTGCTGCCCCCTAAATTGGTAATTTTATGTAAATTTTGCAGTTTTTGGTTGTTATCTTGAATATTATTATTGATGAAGATAAACTGTAAACAGCAACAATGTTCAGCAAAGTAACTTAGAGACTTACAAATAAGTCAACATGACCAAAATGGTCAATTGACGCATAAGGAATTATTGTCAGTCATAGTAAATTTTTAACAAATTTTGTAAATTTTTATAGTCTTACAAAAATCTTCTCCTCTGAAATTACTGAGACAAATTTAACCAAATTGTTCACAATGATCATTAGGTTAAGTAGTTTAAAGAATGTGTCCGATGACCCCGCCTGCCAACCATCATGGCAGACATGGCTAAACATAGATCAAAGGGGTCAAATGCAGCTTTTGGCTTATATCTCTGAAACTAAAGCATTTAGAGCAAATGTGATATATGTTTAGACATGTTCATCAGGTTAAGATATATCTGTTCTAAAATCAAGTTATTAACCACCGAGTGATTGTGGCAAAGGTTCGACATTGATATACATCCCCCTTTTCTTTCTTTAAAAAAATAATATTGTAATGATAGATCAAGTGTATTCGTTCAGTAAATGTTTACTTGTTTTTTTTAATATGTCTTTCTTATCGAGCTAAGCAATTTCAATTGATATCCTATAATGTGTTTTTCTGTGTTGTAAATACACTACTGTTTTTAGGTTAGAGTGAAAGTTGACCATGTTGACGTCTACTAAAACATTTAAACTCGGAGCAATTATATGCACTTTTCCTTAGTCAGGAGCTTGTAGTTTAGCGGTTGTCGTTCATTGATGTGGTTCATAAGTGTTTCTCGTTTTTTATGTAGATTATGTACCGTTTGTTTTCCTGTTTAAATTGTTACCTGTAGGTCTATGTTAAAGAAGCTACCATTTGATTTCTATGGGGGGAAATGGAGGGGGAGGGGGCTATGATGACAAATTTTGTCATGCATTTTTTATTTAGTCGTAATCTCTGTCCTGCCTTTTTTTCACTCTATCCGATTGTGACTTAAGAAAATGTAGTTTGATAGGTTCTTTGTTTGGGCGGGGTAACGTCGTTTCGGTGTTTAGACCATTCCGAAACAATGAAGATACTGCATGGGTTGCCTTGGAATGATTAAAATAATGCTGTCATTTGCATGCTTTTATGATTCACGGTGTAGTACGTTGACGGTTGCTATTCGAAAAAAAACGCGTCCGCTGTTGCTATCCGAAACTTTTACGGTTGCTATCCGAAAAAACCCACGAGTAAACATGGTAAGTGTTTGAATTTCATCAATATTATGTATTAAAAAAACTTTGATCTTGTATGATATCGTCTTCACGGAATATAAGACATATTTGTCTAACGATTTCAGTTCAGTTTGATATTTTATACGGGTATTTGGCATGTGTGATCTAATTTATTCATCTCGCTTTCAAAGACGAGACCTATTTTCCTTGTTAGGGGTAGACAGTATTCGTTGATAATATCTATAGTATTCCGTAAGACCAGTTTTATTATATATATACACAAATTACCTGCGCCTGTTGACGTTTCTTTGGGCTGCTCCATCCTAAATTGCCATTTTATTTCGAATAGCAACCGTAAAAGTTTCGGATAGCAACAGCGGACGCGTTTTTTTTCGAATAGCAACCGTCAACGTACTACACCGTGTGATTGACAACTGCAGGTTGAGTGACCGATGATTGATAGATAAAAAGAGTATTGTCTATGACTTCATATACATGGCAGAGGCAGGATATAATAAGAAATTATGAAATAAGTTGATAAATATAATCGCCTTAATTTTTTTTTACCATAATATAATTTTACATGTCATGGCGTACGCAGAATTCAAATATATTTGATGTTTATTTTAAGTCAGTAAAAATATTACGTTTTTTGACATCAGTCAGACTCCAACAGATTTTCCTGTTTCATTTATTTTACACAAGTCATTTGGAAGCTCTTTATAGCTTGTTGTTTGGAGTGAGCCAAGGCTTGCTCCATGTGGAAGACAGTACTTTTACGTGTACTTTTACACATTGTAACTTGGATTGACAGTTGTCTCATAAATGAGATACTATGTTTCTGGTTCTATTTTTATTATTCTATTTTCCTATTTAATAAACATTATATCATATTCTTTTAACATAAAATTGACATCATTACACTCAATGCCTCTTATCATGATTATATCCTACATTGCTCATATTTTCACTCTATCACTTTGTGTATAATTTATGTATTGTATCACTAAAAATGTTTATCATTATCATTGTATTAATATGATGTTTATGTGTCTTGCCCGACAAGGGCATGGTATAATGAAATAATGTCTAATGTCTAATAAAAGATGTCACATTAGCACTCATACCACATCTTCTTATTCATCAAACACATATCATGAGATATGTGTGTTGATTGGCTTAATTCCTTCCATAACCAAAAACATTTAATCACATATGAATAAAGTTAGAAGTTGTTAAGGGATGACTATGATCCACCAAAACTCGTAAAGAGGTCAGCATAAGTCTCCAACAATAGACAAAAACTGACCATTTTGTCGGAGGTAGTGAATACAAAGTAGAATAAGTTCACGTGACCGGAATTAACCCTACCATGGCCATTTTTCTCAATATTTACTTCATATTTAATACTCCTTCGTTTATTCTCTAAGCGCTATAATACCCTGTTGCAATAGTAATAGATCCTAGACAAGGCCACCATACATCCATCGTAGATTTTTAGTTAAGTCAGAAATTAAGGAAAGTACATGACATAACACTGTCCTAGAGTGATTGATTTTAACATAATATTATGACCTCTAGGAACATGTCAAGGACGTCTGACATGTCAACAACCGATAGTCTTCCTGATATAAGATACATTTTTAATTGAGATTTCATTCAGAATGAGCTTTAAGGATGTCTGCTTGTCATGTTTTGGAATTTTTGTCAGATTTTCAGAATCCTCTGGTTTTATTCATTTGAATGCCTTAAAAAAATTTCCCCATGAACACCTATTTTTCTTTTTATAAATCTTTTACATGTATAATTATAAGTCATTTGTAAAAGTCTTATAAAATTTTATTTATTTTTTAATAGTATTTGAGAAGTTTAACTGGTCAATGATAAAGCTATGAAAAATCAAGAGAGGACATTTTCCCGCCAAAATTTCAATGGCTTATATCATGAAAACAAGGACATTGACCCCTATATTTTTTTTGCTTTTTTGATTCCTCAATTTATTCCCTATCGATACATACTAGTTTTATGAAAAGTTATTTATTTTGAAACTGAGCAGCAAACAGCTTTTAGTACCAACTACTTGTCACCCTGAAATGAATAACTAGTATGTAATTAAAACCGTACAAGGAAAAGCTGAATTTTTAGAATTGACTATTAGCAAATTAACAATAACTTAATTTTATACATATGCAGGATAAAACATATATACACATTACATATGCAGGATAAAACATATATACACATTACATATGCAGGATAAACCATATATACACATTACTTATGCAGGATAAAACATATATACACATTACATATGCAGGATAAACATATATACACATTACATAAGCAGGATAAAACATATATACACATTACTTATGCAGGATAAAACATATATACACATTACATATGCAGGATAAAACATATGGATTAAGGCAGTGAGGTCGTTGATACAAATCAGAATTAAGAAACTGAATGGGTCTATCAATGCCCATGCTACGTCATGCAATCTTTAAAGACCCAAATGTTGCAAAACACCTATCGTACCTCCATGACAAATATGTTGTTGTCCCCGCAGATAAAGCCCCAAACAACATCGTTTTTGTGTGTAAAACTCATTACATTAACTGCTTGCGAAATGAATTAGGTATTGACAATTCACTTGGAAACTCAACATATACCCTCACGACACTTACCAAAGAGGAACTCCTGGATAATCATAGGTCTGTTCTGTGTTCCTTTGGAATTTCAACCAAAGATGAAGAACTGGATCTGCCATCACTGTATTGGATACCTAAACTACATAAGTGTCCTTACAAACAACGATATATTGCTGGGTCTTCCAAGTGCTCCACAAAACCTCTTTCTAAATTATTAACATCTATTTTATCAGCAATCAAAGACGGGCTTCAAAGTTATTGTGAAACTGCCTATTCTAGAAGGGGCGTGAATCAGATGTGGACACTTAAAAATTCCAAAGATCTTTTAGAGTACATACAATCTAACTCTTTTTCATCTTGTAACAGTATTAAAATATTTGACTTTTCTACTCTTTATGCTAGTATTCCACATTCCAAACTAAAAGACAAATTGAAAGATTTGGTATTGCTTTGCTTCGTAAAAAATTATAATGGCCAACGTAGATACAAGTATCTTGTTTTAGGGAGGGATAAATCCTACTTTGTAAAGGATCACTCTGATTCCAACAAAAAAATTCTCTGAAACTGATATTATCAAGATGCTTGATTTCTTGATTGACAACATATTTGTTACGTTCGGAGGACGTGTTTTTCAAAAGACTGTCGGCATTCCAATGGGAACAAACTGTGCCCCTCTACTTGCCGACTTGTTTCTTTATTATTATGAGGCTGACTTCATGCAGGAACTTCTTAGGAAGAAATATAAGAAGTTAGCAATATCCTTTAACTCCACTTTTCGCTATATAGATGATGTTCTTTCACTAAATAATTCAAAATTTGGCGACTATGTGGACCGCATGTATCCAATCGAGCTAGAGATAAAGGATACTACAGATACAGTTAAGTCGGCCTCATATCTTGACATACATCTAGAAATTGACACTGAGGGTCAGTTGAAAACAAAACTTTACGACAAAAGAGATGATTTCAGCTTTCCAATTGTGAACTTTCCATTTCTAAGTAGCAACATTCCAGCAGCACCTGCATACGGGGTATATATCTCCCAATTGATACGATATTCTCGTGCTTGCATTTCCTATCATGATTTTCTTGATAGAGGGTTGCTGCTCACAAGGAATCTATTAAATCAAGAGTTCCAAATGGTGAAGTTGAAATCATCCCTTCGTAAATTTTACGGACGCCATCACGAGTTGGTTGACCGTTATGGAATAACCGTTTCACAAATGATATCGGACATGTTCCTTACGTCGTAACTGCAATCCCCTTCCCTTTCATGAATGTGATTTACCGAATTAGACTATTTACCGGATTTGTTATCACATAAGCAACACGACGGGGTCACATGTGGAGCAGGATCTGCTTACCCTTCCGGAGCACCTGAGATCACCCCTAGTTTTTTGGTGGGGTTCGTGTTGTTTATTCTTTGGTTTTCTATGTTGTGTCGTGTGTGCTGTTGTTTGTTTGTCTTTTTCGTTTTTAGCCATGGCGTTGTCAGTTGTTTTGGATTTATGAGTTTGACTGTCCCTTTGGTATCTTTCGCCCTTCTTTTACATATGCAGGATAAAACATAATACACATTATATAGCAGGATAAAACATATATACACATTACATATGCAGGCACATTACATATGCAGGATAAAATATATATATATACATTACATATGCAGGATAAAACATATATACACATTACATATGCAGGATAAAACATTTATACACATTATATATGCAGGATAAAACATATCTACACATTACATATGCAGGATAAAACATATATACACATTACATATGCAGGGTAAAACATATATATGTTCCGGACTATATGAGTATTTGGACCATACGCGTATGGTCATGACCATATGCGTATACTCATATGGTCCGACCATACGCGTATGGTCCGACCGTTTGCGTATGGTCGGACCATATGAGTATAATACTTGTTTGGTTATTAACGGGCCGGACCATATGAGTATTGGGACGATATAGGTATTTTGTTTTAAATTACATTATTGAAGTTTCAATAAAACAAAAACTTTATCTAAAAAAAACCAATGATGGTTAGATAACAAATTTTTGAATGTATTATTTTTATAATTTAAATACTACGTAAAAATTAAATATTGATGCCATAGTTAGTTTTCATCGCTAATTACATTCTTGCATACAGGCTAGAGGTGACATTTACTTCCACACGGTATTATAGCTTTTTTGCATTTGCAAGTCTTGGTTGTGCACGATCCTTTTCATTTTGCACCTTTTGTTTGCGAGTGAAAAGCTAACCTTTTTGTAGCTGCGTACATTGACTTGGGCCATTCCGATATGTCTACGGTGTTTTTTTTAAGAAGCTCTAGATCTCAAATATCGTAGCGTGACTGCAATACACCATACTCACAAGATAACTTCAATAAACTATGTTACTTTCCATTGACTTCTTGTGTTACAGTTCATTAAGAAATTTTTGGAATTTATTTTTTTAAGTCGACATATTGCCATTCACTCGTAATAACAAATCGGTAATGGCCATCGGTAATGACCATCAGTATAAAATGTGTTTATTATAGTTTTCAGTGACAAGCAAGTAAAATTAACTGTGTGAAACTTCTAATTTTTTATTTAGCTAATCGTTTTATTATAATATTATAATAAAATCACCTAATAAATATATGATAGCGTCTTTTGAATGATGAGTTTAGAAGTATCAAAAGTCAACTGTAACAGAGTGTTAATTACCCCGACAATACGCGTATGGCCCAAATACTCATATGGTCCGGAACATATACACATTACATATGCAGGATAAAACATATATACACATTACATATGCAGGATAAAACATATTTCTAAAAATTCAAACAAAAATTCAGCTTTTCCTTGTAAGGTTAAAAAGGTGACCATAGCATGTAATTTGATAGGTTAAATATTTATGAAGAAAGATTATGATATATATTATATAAGTTTATAGTCTTTGATGCTTTAAGAATATATTTTATACGAATATCTTGTGACAGAATAAAACAATCAAATTCAAACCTATCCAATCAAATGTAATGCAATTTAAACAAACCAATCCAAACCAATCCAATCTGTTTCCATGGAAACACAAAAAATGTAAACCAAACTCAATATGATACAAAGTTAATGAAGCATTGTCTGGCGTATGTACATGTAGATGTGCAAAGCGACTTTAGATTTCCCAAAATGGTAACAATGAAAATTGAAACACGCTCCAAATTTTATGAAAATTTACAGATAAAAGTGTAATTTATATATGAAAGTTGAAGTCATAACTGATTTGAAGAGTTTTCTTTCTGAACCAAGGTCTACTCCCTTATATTAAAGATATACAGCAAGAGGAACTAAAGAGATGGGATTACAGTTATCCTACTATATCTTTTTCAGGATAACATGTAAATTTTCATTTAGCTTAGTAGATATACTTGGCAATTTGAATAGATATATATTTGAATAGCAAGCACAAATGACATCAACACATAATTATCGAACACTCTTCTTAGTCTTTAAAGGGACATAAGCTGCCAAATACATGTTCACAAATTTGACTCAAATTCCCATATTTGATTTATAACATTCTAAAACGTGTATCAAAATTACAAAAAAAAGTCTAAAATAACCTACATGTATTAGCATTGCCTGTACAATTTAACATATATCTGCATTTCGTGTGAATTTTTGTCTAGATGTCATTTAATTAACCATCGAGTTGACCACCGAGGACTGCTGATGGTCATATAACCCGATGTAAACATAGATATAAATAGACAGCGACCACATGCAATTGAATCTTTGTAGTTCTGTTTGATTACATTTTGTAGGTTTTAAGTATGTTTATCATCGTTTTTACTTGTATAGAAAACACTATTTTGCACTAATCAGTCAATCATATTACGTTTATCCTTGTTTCACTTTTAATGCTAACATTTCCTTTCCTTTTAAGCAGAATACTTTGGTAACCCATTTCCAACTCAGGGTCTGAACTGAAGGTCACATGAAAACGGATTCAATGAGGTCGAATTGTTCACTTGCAAGTGAGTAATTCTTCAGCGTTGGTTCTAAGCTTTTTTTGACAAAATTGAACCAAATTGACCGCAAAAATCTATGATTTGTATATCACTATTACTTTCATTAATGATCAAAACAAAATAATAATCATATCTTATTTTGTATCTCGTAGCTAATACCCCTTTTAGTTCCATTACTGAAAAAAAACATTCCTTTAATACAGCAAAGGAGCAACTGTTTCAGTCTAATGTTTCAACATAAAAGCAATCAAAAAAAGTATTTGAAGTTTTTTTTGATAAACAATAAAATAATTAACTAGTCCTCAAATAAAAGAGGGGCGAAAGATACCAGAGGGATAGTCAAACTTATAGATAGAAAATAAACTGACAAAGCCAAGCCTAAAGTAGAAAAGACAAACAGACAAATAGTCGTTCACAAGACACAACATAGAAAACTAAAAACAACAAATACTGATCTCAGGTGTTCCGACATGATAAGCAGATCCTGATCCACATAAACATTAATTCTATAGTAAAAAGTAGAAATGGTCAATATAAACATGATAAATATTGTTTTAAATATTGACCCGTACATTTTTATGAATTGAAAAATATTTTAAATATACCCCCCAAAAAATGGTTTCCAAATAAATTTCCGAATAGCAATTATGTGCTTATAGCATTTAACTTTCTACAGAATTATATAAAAAAAGTAAAATCACAAAAATACCGAACTCTGATGAAAATTCAAAACGGAAAGTCCCTTATCAAATGGCAAAATCAAAAAGTTCACACACAGCAAACGAATGGATAACAGCAGTCATATTCCTGACTTGATACAGGCATTTCCCTATGTAGAAAATGATGGAATAAACCTGGTTTATAATTAGCTAAACCTCTCACGTGAATGACAGTCGCACTAAATTGCATTACATTACATTACATTACATTACATTACATTACATTACAAACAGACATAATAGGTAAAAATGTCAAAAATAGGGGTACTTAATCGCACTCGTGGTTTCTTTTCTTAAAATCCTTTCTTTTAATTGGCTCTTAGTTAGAGGGATTAATTTATAGTGGCTCTGGTGTTTCACTATTTTGTTATCAATCATGTATACATGGCTATTGATAACTATGAGTAATCAAATATTCAGTTACTCATACAATCTCTACATTATACTCTACGCCATTGAAGTTTAGCGTTGGTTTTTATGTTAAATGACTACTTTTATTTATAATTAACTTGAAAAATTATGTTCATTAAGATTACTTTTCTTTAAGATATGTTGATTATTGTTATTTTTCTTAGTTTCTTCTGTTTCGTATTCTGATATCGGATTTGGAATTATTTTAAAACTAGAAAGAAACCAAAGGAACAGTCAAACTCATAAATCGAAAACAAACTGACAACACCTGGCTAAAAATGAAAGAAGACAAAAAGAAAAACAATAGATCACATGACAAAACATAGAAAACTTAAGAATAAGCAACACGAACCCGCGCGTTTTGCTGTGAATTAGGTTATTCCACACAAACTAAATGTATCAGGGGAGGGTTGAAATCCCACAAAAGATGTTAAGTGACCTATAATGATTTACTTTTATAAATTGCGACTTGGATGGAGAGTTGTCTCATTGGCGCTCATATCACATCTTCCTACATCTATTAGGCCTGCCGCAGTTTTGCGTCTGTCCTAAATCATAACCTTTGGTCTTAAATTATTAGTCTTGTATTTTTTAAAATTTTGGTTCATTTATATGTTTCGAAGCATTTGTAGCGTTTAATTCGCTGATCTAGTATACATAATTGTTTACAGGCCAGCTGGAGTCCATAATTTGAAATAATAATGGAAATATTTTTATTTCTTGAACAAGTGAATTGAAATTTGTTAATGGCAGTAACTTAAAATTTCTCTCTTATATAATACGGCAAAATGTTGATGGCACGTTTGAGTACTTTCATGTGAATATGTACGTAAAGGACCAACTGTCGTTCTTAATACATGTTTTCATCATATATCATATGATTTTCAAATTGCATTGTTGATATGTTTGATTTTCATATTGATTGAGTAATCAAATTCTAATTTCATCACCTTTATGTAACTATGGTGATAAAATTAGCCTTTGAATGAATACTTTAAAAAGATATCAGCTTAACATCTAATAACCCTGTTCATGTTCAATTGATGATTTGTACTGTTATAAGTTTCAAATAATTCTATTTAAAAAACATTATCTTCGAGTTGTTGTCTCGTTGACACAGTCCCCATTTCCATTGTATATGTTCAGATAAAATTATAATTCCCTAAATACATACTGTTTTGAAAACATCTGCTACGTTGTAGATAATGCACATTTAAGTCTTTTTCTTGTCGTAGAACACACCAAAGGTTGCCAGGATTGATCAAAAGAAAGACCAACCGATCCACTCGAGAAAACCAGGATAATAGTCGGACACTAAACCTACCGTGGAAAAGCTTTATCTGAAGAGCAGAGATGCAAGACACTATGTTATACGTTATCGTTAGCATTTCAAAAACAGATTCGTTAAGATCAACACAGACAAAACACATTAACCAATTCTTTATTTGGATTTCGTGAAAACATGAATTCGTTGCCAACCTTTTCCTCTATAGAGTTGTTTCCAATTTGTAGTTAAATATGGATACCTTATTTTACCATATACTCTATGGGCATTGAAAACCAGTTCTTCATGGTCGTGACTATACGGAATACCTATAGTCAGAGAGCCACCATTCTTCGTAACACACCAAGCACGAGCTATTGCTATAATATCTCCCCACGGATTTAATGCGTCACCATATCTACCTAATCCCGAATGCTCTATAGAACTATACGTAACAATAGCATCAAATGTTCCCAAAGTATTGTTTAAATAACGCATACGAAAATCAAACGGGACTATAGTTTTCACTTTCGGATGTTGGGATATGATACTACCGTATTCCAATGTTAATACTTCGCTTGCACCTGCTTCTAGGACGCATGCCTCAACCCAAGGGATTTCTGATCCAATAACCATTACTCTGCCATTTTTTATATGTGGCGCGTTTTTTAATCCATCTCTCAGACGATTTGTGTCCTCAGTTCCGTAGGTACCAGATAACTTTCCTTGTTTTGCCATATTAATCCAGTCTTCAATCAATTTCTCAGACCACACTGGTTTCATTGCTTTCTTACCCAAATATGGTGGACTATCAAAGTACCATTTGTTTACCGGAATCCGGTAATTCATGGTAAATTCATTCATCATATTTTTAGGAATTGTTTTGGGTGTATGCAGTAATCCATGGGCACGGTCTATATATTCGTTCCTAAATATTTTCCCACAGTTTACTGAAGATGTTATGTGATCGAAAAATGGTCCTGGTGAACCTTTTCTGGTTGTATTGCATAGTTGGCCACAGTCCATACGAATGGCATCGAAAGGGTCTAACGGTTTCGTAGGGTCCGGAATATATCGTATGGATGTATTTCGTTTGTTATTATACATATCTATGAGAAAAGTTGTTGAGTTTGCTATTGGCTGCACAAAGTATTTAGGGATTACAGTGCATAAAATAACAATAACAAATATCAAAACACCAAACGGTTTCCTGTGCTTCATATCCAACATTTTCTAAAAAAATACAATAAATGAATTAGCAAACATTGTAACCAGCAGCTATGGTGTATTTGTATCAGAAAATAATTAGAAAGCATCTTTTCAAATTAGATGTTAAAATCTTTTCAATCTAGTATGAAATCAATGTACTGTTTGTAGACGAGACGCGCGTCTGGCATATATACAAAATTTAGTCCTGGTATCTCTGATGAGTTTATTTACAACCACTGGGTCGATGCCACTGCTGGTGGAGATTTATTTCCCCGAGGGTATCACCAGCCCAGTACATTTTAGTCATCACTTTTTGTGCTGACATGAATTATCATTGATATGGTTATATTTATAAATTAACTGTTTACAAAATTTAGAATTTTTGAAATACTAAGGCTTTTCCACCTGAGGCATAGATTACCTTAGTTGGATTTTGCAAAAACTTTTAGGAATGCTGTTCAACTTCGTACTTTATTTGGCCTTTTTAACTTTTTTGGATTCGAGCGTCACTGATGAGTCTTTTGTAGACGAAACGCGCGTCTGGCGTATACACAAAATTTAGTCCTGGTATCTATGATGAGTTTATTTTAACAGTTTTGTGACATCGTCTTGTTTCAAAACAAAATATAGTATGTACCACTGAAGAGAGACGAAATATACACCCCCTTCAAATAAAAAATAAAAAAAATCAGTCGAAAATGACCAAAGAACATGGTGAAAAAAAAAGAAAATGACCAAAAGACACACAACTGTATACAAAACACAACTTATAATACATAAGACTGAGCAATACGAAACCAGCAAATAACTGGAATCGATCTCAGGTGTACCGTACGCGTAAGCAGGGTTCCACATGTAGCACCCGTGATGTTCATGAAAGTACAAACCGGGGGAAGAATGGAATTCGGTAGGTCACATTTGGAGAAAATAGGAACATGATTGTTGTTATGAAGATCGGAACATATCCGTCTTCATCATTGAAATAGATGTTTCGTTACGGTCAACTTACTCGTGATATCGTCCGTAAAATGTTTAAGGTATTATTAACTTGGCCACATTGAACTCTTGAATTAGAAGCTTGCTTGTAAGCAGCAATTGTCTATGAAGGAAATAATGGTATGGAAAGCAAGCCCTGGAATATCGTATCAACTGGGAGATTGATGCTCCATATATCGAAGCTACTGGGATGAGGTTACATAGAAAGGAAAATTCACATATGGTGTTATCTTTTTATATTTAGTATAGGAACACAGGTATGTTTTGTTTTCTTTTTCTTAACATTGCCATTTGATTCACTCAGGTTTTGATTGCCTCTTGGGTTTGTCTTCCTAATCGTTGTATTATTGTCTTAATTTCAGCTCTAGTTGTTACAAACGTATGACTGTCATAAATTTTTAACTAAACAATCGAAATACTTTTTTTTTACAATTACCGATCCGTTTATATAGGATAACGAACTCGTATTTCAATAGGCCAATTTCGTTGCATTTTCTTCAAAATCTTTGATTTTAGTGATCATTATATTTAGAGGAATGGTCCCTTCTTTCCCATGTTGAACGATTGACAAAATATGATGGCAAATCAAATTCTTATAATTGATAACTAGCATTGATGTTATTAGGGGGATTTGTGATTAAGGTCCTACGGAACAACACTTATTTCTAGTTGACCCTGGATAGTAACGACCACGAAGACTTAAAGACGAACAGGCAATTCCCTATTTCTAGTAAATGACGTTCAAATGGCGTCGAACTTCTCCGGTGAAGGACATAACTCGGAAGTAGTCTATAAGTATCAATATTATAGAGAAAAAAGACTTATCGTTAAATTAGTTTTCCCAAACTCTGAATCCCTAATCTCGAATTATGTAAAATGAACACATCGTATTCATTTATTATACACATAAATTAAGTTTGTAGATGATTTGCTACTTAAAAGCTAAGTTGTCCTTTTATGGGCACATGAAGAAGTTAGTCATTGACACTGATGATATGAATATCAGATTTTTCATAAGACATCAAAATAAAGCAAATTAACAAAAGTAACATTAGGAAAAACACCACTTATATTTTAATAGCATATTTACCTTGAATTCACTTTCTTCCAATAAAGTTTTGAAAACGTGTCTTTGTAAACCGATTTCTATAACAACTCACCCAAGGATATATAGCGATTACGTATACATTATAACATCCAAATGTACTATTGTGGGACAACACTTGCTTCTAGTATACTCTTATATGTATATGCTATCATAAACAAGAATAATCAAACAAAAAACACAATATTTGATATAAGACGTGTTAAAAAAGAGAATTGATTTAATATGATATAATACAGATATGATTATGTTCGGTTGATTGCAATTCAAAAGTCACATTATGAATATTTTGTAGCATCTTGAAATACATGTATAACACTCTATAGAAAATCACATGGAAATAGTCAAATACCGTTTTGTCAATAAAAAAAAATCAATTTAACTTGCAAATATAGATATGTATGAGCTTTTTCACAGATGTGCTTGTTCTACTTACTTAAAACTACAAAAAACGTTCCCTAAACTTGTAACTTTGAAAATAACCAATAAAATCACATTCAAAATAATCAAATTCAATTATCAATAATAGGTGATTTACCTTGATATGTTATTAGGATCGTTCCTTGTAATTCCGTCAATGTTGGTTTTCTATGAGTATTCTTTATAGAAAAATAATCGTTACCTTCCAGCAATATTCATGCAACTAATACGATGCAGTTTCTGTCGCCTTTTTACCTTATGCGTTTATACTTTTTTGCTCAGATATAACGAAGGGTCACATATGGTTTATAAGTAGCGATCATAATTGCATAGAACCTTATAATATCCTTCAATGAATTGTTGTATAATCAATACCATTTGTAGTAGTTGAGTTAAACTAGCTTTTAGGGAACACTTCCAGTCAAAATTATTATTAAAAATCCTTGTTAAGAAAACCATACTTTTAAGTTTTGTCAAAATCGTGAAATTGATGGGCTTTTTGGTTAAATATTCATGAAAGATGAAATCGAATTAAAAGAAAGATAACCATGACGAATGTTAAAAGAAGTCGTTTACCTTATCGGGGCCTTTTATAGCTCACTATGCGGTATGGGATTTGCTCATTGTTGAAGGCCGTACGGTGACCTATAGTTGTTAATGTCTGTGTCATTTGGTCTTTTGTGGATAGTTGTCTCATTGGCAATCATACCACATCTTCTTTTTTATATTTAACATAAAACCCATTGGTAAACTTCAATGTGGTAGACTATTGTAAATTTAATGTCCCCGAGACTCAGATGCGAACATATCCAACTAAGTTAGACATCGCGTGACATTTGTGACGTATACTAGCCGCTTTTGTGTATTCTATTGCCCCATGTAAAATGCATAGGTGCTTCAATAGAGTTTAATTTTCTCATTAACTTGATCCGTTTTCTAACTTTTGCAAATCGATGCTCGATATTGAAACATATTTCTATCAAACAATGTCGGTCCTGGCAGTTTATTTTTTGATTAAATTCTGTCAAAGGGGAATCATAAAAACATGCACTATTTCTCATTTTTCCGTTGACTCAATGCTAAATTACCGATACCCATGTCTACTTGTATAACAAAAAAAAAAAAAAAAGAAATTCCGTAAATAAAAATCAAACTTTGCAAATCATTTAAGTATATTAAAACACATATCTGCCTAAGAATACTACTTAAAACAGTTTAATTTCAGGGCAAATTCTGTTAAACATCGATTCAAAAAAGTGAATTTTTCGGGATTTTTAAAAATGATGAATGTATATGGAAATGTTGCATCAAATCAAGTATTTGTATAGTAAGACTTTCTTTCATTTAATTTTTCATGCAGAATTGCTGATGTTTCTGTTATTTTCGTTGGTGATATTTCGATATGATTGATTTCAAAATTTCTTGATAAAAAAATATTATTTTAAGTGTGACACGGAACATTTATTTTGACAGATATCTAGGATATTCTGTTACCAGAAAATAGTTAACATTAAAATTTATAATATCTTTTTCTCTTCTTTTTTTTAAAGGTGTTTTTCTTGTTTTCTGTATAATTTATCTTTCTTTAGAAATATATTTATACATTCCTTTGGGAACAATAAAGTGTTTTCGTCTCAAGAGAAAAAAAAAACCAAAACAATGCCCAACAATTATTATAGATAAATATTATATACCTTAACAGATGAAATCTGACTGGGATTATAATGTTACATAACAATATATTGTCAGGTAGACAGGCAAACCAAAAGCAACAAGGTGACATTCGATGTTTAACAGAATTTGCTCTGAAATTAAACTGTTTTAAAAAATTTTTAAATACTAAGGATTTTCTACCTCAGGCATAGAATACCTTAGCTGGATTTGGCAAAACTTTTAGGAATTTTGGTCCCCAATGCTCTTCAACTTCGTACTTTATTTGGCCTTTTTAACTTTTTTGGATTCGAGCGTAACTGATTCTTTTGTAGACGAAACGCGCGTCTGGCGTATATACAAAATTTAGTCCTGGTATCTATGAAGAGTTTATTATTAAACATCCTATGTATACATGTATTACCAGAGTGCAAATTTTGTGATATACAAAAGTTTCATAAATGTGCAAATAAATATCTTCTCTTCCCCGTGTCAAATCAGAAGAAGTATTTATCATAATAAACTTTAAGAAAATATGAATATTATTAAAATTTCTTTAAAAAAATTTTTTTTTGCTTAAAAACATAATCAAATATTCATGTTTCAATAATTATTTTAAAGAAATATTATGATTCAAATTTTACTTTGAATGGATTTTTTTTAATTCATAGAATATTAAACGCGTTTTCATTGCAGACCATTGCATATGATTTTATTTTTCATTCTTTTAAAATCAATATTTTAAGCAAAATCCAGGCATGCTCAATAAATCGATATTGAAAGTTTAACTTGTTTGATTTTTTTTTTATTGTATATACTGTATAATATAGACAGAGGCATATAATACAATAGTTCTGATTTCAACAATATTGTATACGCGACAATATTTAACGACAGAGTTATCGGTTCCGAATAGGACTGATATAGTTGGTATGTATTGCCCTCAGGCGTAGCCGGGGTCAATAGTTATATCCGAGAGGACAATAAACTTACTATTCCACGAATGTCCAGTCAGTAAGTATTCTATTATACCGAAAGAGACATCATACAATAAATGTCGGGGCTAAATGAACTATCGTAATATAAAGAGCAGAAACACAAGTAAATTGTTTCATGTTTACTTCATATTCTGAATATTAATGCTACGTTCTGCACTGACGTCAACCCTAAACACAAGAGGTAAAAATCGACACTGTTACTCCCGCGGCATTCTCAAAATTAGTCAATCCCGTAGTTGCATTTGAAATTCCGCGAAATATGATGGCGCTTGCGGTCAAATAGTTTCACCGAAGTGCAATAGTTGGAAACTATTGACCGGTTCAATAGTTCAACGCTTGTAATTTGATAAAATAGTGAAACTATTGTTATTGTATACTGATTTTATATAGAAAATAATGACGGAGGTATAATAAAAAATGAATATTGTTAATGTTCGAGATTGTATGAGTTCTAAATCAACCAAATATTTGAATATTCGCTAAGACACCATGAGATACGTTATTGTTAGTTTTTCAAAAACAGAATACGTAAGACCCGAACGGACAAAGCATAAACCAAGTTTTTATTTGGATTTCGTGAAAATATGAATTTGTTGCCCACATTTTCCTCTGAAGAGTTGTTTCCAATTTGTAGTTAAATATGGATACCTTATTTTACCATATACTCTATGGGCATTGAACACCAGTTCTTCATGGTCGTGACTATACGGAATACCTATAGTCAGAGAGCCTCCAATCTTCGTTACACACCAAGCTCGCGCTATCGCTAATATATCTCCCCATGGATTTAATGCGTCACCATATCGTCCTAACCCGGAGTGTTCTATAGAACTATACGTAACAATAGCATCAAATGTTCCCAAAGTATCATTTAAATAACGCATACGAAATTCAAACGGGACTATAGTTTTCACTTTCGGATGTTGGGATATGATACTACCATATTCCAATGTTACAACTTCGCGTGCGCCTGCTTCTAGGACGCATGCCTCAACCCAAGGGATTTCTGATCCAATAACCATTACTCTGCCGTTTTTTATATGTGGTGCGTGTTTTAATCCATCTCTCAAACCATTTGTATCCGAAGGTCCGTAGGTACCGAATAACTTTCCTTGTTTTGCCATATTTATCCAGTCTTCAATCAATTGCTCAGACCACACTGACTTTTTGGCTTTTTTACCCAAATATAGTTCTGTATCCCAGTACCATTTTCTAACTGTAATCCGGTTATTCATGGTAAATTCATTCATCATATTTTTAGGAATTGTTTTGGGTGCATGTAGTAATCCGTGTGAACGGTCTATATATTCGTTCCTAAATATTTTCCCACAGTTTATTGAAGTTGCTATGTGATCAAAAAATGGTCCCGGTGAACCTTTTCTGGTTGTATTGCATAGTTGGCCACAGTCTATACAAATGGCATCGAAAGGGTCTAACGGTTTCATAGGTTCCGGAATATATCGCATGGAGGTATTTCGTTTGTTATTAAACATATTTATGAGAAAAGTTTTTGAATTGGCTATTGGTTGCACATAATATTTAGAGATGACAGTACATGAAATAACAATAACAAATATCAAAACACCAAACGGTTTCCTGCGCTTCATATACTCCATGTTCTACAAAAGACAATAAATGAATTAGCAAACAATGTAACCAGAAGCTATTGTGTCATTGTATCCGAAAATAAGTAGAAAGCATCTTTTCAATCCAGTATGAAAGCAATGTACTGTTTTTATGGTTTTGTGACACCATCTTGTCTCAAAACAAAATATAGTATGTACCACTGAAGAGAGACGAAATATACCCCCCCCCAACAAAAAAAATCAAAAAAAAAATCGTTCAAACTCATCAGTCGAAAATT
Source organism: Mytilus galloprovincialis (assembly GCF_965363235.1). Taxonomy (NCBI): domain Eukaryota; kingdom Metazoa; phylum Mollusca; class Bivalvia; order Mytilida; family Mytilidae; genus Mytilus; species Mytilus galloprovincialis. Next base: position 9,301,682 of record NC_134847.1, on the reverse strand, counting down.
AACAAACAACATGGTAAAAAAAAAAAGAAAATTACCAAAAGACCAACAACAGTATACAAAACACAACTTAGAAAACATAAGACAGAGCAAAACGGAACCAGCTAAAAACCGGAATCGGTTTCAGGTGCACCGTACGGGTAAGCAGAGCTCCACATGTAGCACTCCAATCTCCGGCGCAGAGTCCATATCCGTTCCATACATGCTCCGCAATACTGTACTTAATATGAGTGTAGCGTTACAAAGTATTGAACGGAACGGATATGTGATCTCTGCGCCGGAGATTGGTAGCACCCGTGATGTTCATGAAAGTACAAACCTGGTGACGAATGAAATTCGGTAGGTTACATTCAGAAAAAATGGGAACATAATTGTGGTTATGAAGATCGGAACATATCCGTCTTCATCATTGAATTATATATTTTATTACGGTCAACTTACTCGTGATGACGTCCGTAAAATGTTTAAGGTATGATTAAATTGACCACATTGAACTCGTGATTTAGTAGCTTGCTTGTAAACAGCAATGGTCTATGAAGGAAATAATGGTATGGAAAGCAAGCCTTGGAATATCGTATTATCTGTGAGACTTATGCTCCATATACCGAAGCTACAGGAATGATGTTACATAGAAAACGAAATTTCAAATATGGTGTTATCCTTTTATATTTAATATAGAAACACAAGTTTTTTCTTTCTTTTTTTTTTCTTAACATTGTCATGTGATTCACTGAGGTTGTGTTTGCCTCTTGGGTTTGTCTTCTTAATCGAAGTATGATTGTCTGAATTTTAAACAGTTGTAGTTGTTACAAACGTATGACTGTGATAATGATTTAACTTAAAAATCGAAATACTTTTTGTTAACAATTACCGATCCGTTTATAAAGGATAATGTTGCAGTCTTGTAATTGACTGCTCCCTAGGCTTACATGCAAAACAGCTGATCTTTGAAAATAAAAAAATAAAAAATGCTACATAAAAAAAAAATTTCATGTACATATCATGTATTTACCAATGTGAAATTGTGATTTAATCGAAAAAAAGTGGGTCTTGCCAGAAAGAATAAAAAGTTACGTAATCCTGAAGTCAAAACATTTTTTTTCTACTTTCTGCTTGCTGTTTTTACTAGGCCGCACCACTTCCATTAAACATGATATCATTTCACTTTTCTGGATTGATATCCCCCAAAAGATGCAAGATTTGTTTTAAGTCTATATATATGTTTCAATTGGCGCGCATTATGTCGATTTTTTCCGGTGAAAGACATAACCCGAAAGTAGTCTATTAGTATCAATATTATAGAGAAAAAAGACTTATCGTCAAATTACTTTACCCAAACTCTGAATCCCCAATCTTGAATATGTTAAATGAACACATCGTATTTATTTATTAAACACATAAATTAAGTTTGGAGATGATTTGCTATTTAAAAGCTTAGTTGTCATTTTATGGACACATTAAAGAAGTTATTCATTGATACTGACGATATGAATATAAGTTTTTTCATAAGACAACAAAATATACCAAATTAGCAAAAGTAACATTCGCAAAAACACCACATGTATTTTAATATTATTTACCTTGAATTCATTTACTTCCAATAAAGTTTTGAAAACGTGTCTTTGTAAACTGATTTCTATAACAACTCACCCAAGGATATATAGCGATTACGTTTACATAATAACATCCAAATGTACTAACGTGGGACAACACATACTTCTAATATACTCTTGTATGTATAGGCTATCATAAACAAGGATAATCAAACAAAAAAACACAATATTTGATATTAGACGTGTTAAAAAAGAGAATTGAAGACTGCGCTATTGTTAAAAAAAAAATACCGATACTTTATTGAATTGTAGACAAAAAAAGTCTAAAATAACCTACTTGTATTAGCATTGCCTGTACGATTTAACATATATCTGCATTTCGTGTGAATTTTTGTCTAGATGTCATTTAATTAACCGTCGAGTTGACCACCGAGGACTGCTGATGGTCATATAACCCGATATAAACATAGATATAAATAGACAGGGACCACATGCAATTGGATCTTTGTAGTTCTGTTTGATTACATTTTGTATTTTGTATTGATAAATATTGTTTTAAATATTGACCCATACATTTTTATGAATTGAAAAATATTTTAAATATACCCCCAAAAAATGGTTTCCAAATAAATTTCCGAATAGCAATTATGTGCTTATAGCATTTAACTTTCTAGAGAATTATATAAAAAAAGTAGAATCACAAAAATACCGAACTCTGATGAAAATTCAAAACGGAAAGTCCCTTATCAAATGGCAAAATCAAAAAGTTCACACACAGCAAACGAATGGATAACAGCAGTCATATTCCTGACCTGATACAGGCATTTCCCTATGTAGAAAATGATGGAATAAACCTGGTTTATAATTAGCTAAACCTCTCACTTGAATGACAGTCGCACTAAATTGCATGACATTATATTACATTACATTACATTACATTACATGACATGACATGACATGACATTACATTACATTACATTACATTACATTACATTACATTACATTACAAACAGACATAATAGGTTAAAATGTCAAAAATAGGGGTACTAAATCGCACTCTTGGTTTCTTTTCTTAAAATCCTTTCTTTTAATTGGCTCTTAGTTAGAGGGATTAATTTATAGTGGCTCTGGTGTTTCACTATTTTGATATCAATCATGTATACATGGCTATTGATAACTATGAGTAATCAAATATTCAGTTACTCATACAATCTCGAACAATAACAATACTACATTATACTCTACGCCATTGAAGTTTAGCATTGGTTTTTATGTTAAATGACTTCTTCTATTTATAATCAACTGTAAAATTATGTTCATGAAGATTGCTTTACTTTAAGATACTTAAGTTGATTATTGTTATTTTTCTTAGTTTCTTCTGTTTCGTATTCTGATATCGAATTTGGAATTATTTTAAAACTAGTTTAAAAGAGGGACGAAAGATACCATAAAAACTCATAAATCGAAAACAAACTGACAATTCCTGGTTAAAAATGAAAGAAGGCAAACAGACAAACAATAGACTACATGACACAACTTAGCAAACTAAAGAATAAGCAACACGAACCCGAGCGTTTTGCTGTGAATTTGTTTATTCCACATTAACTAAAGGTATCAGGGAGGATTGAGATCCCACAAAACATGTTTAATGACCTATAATGATTTACTTTTATAAATTGTAACTCGGATGGAGGGTTGTCTCATTGACACTCATACCACATCTTCCTACATCTACTAGGCCTGCCGCAGGTTTGCGTCTGTCCTAAATCAAGAACCTTTGGTCTTAAACCATTAGTCATGTTCTTTTTTTAAATTTTGGTTCATTTATATGTTTCGAAGCATTTGTAGTGTCCAATTTGCTGATCTAGTATACATAATTGTTTATGGACCAACTGAAGTCCATCTCCGGGTGCACATGTTAAACATAATTTGAATTAATAATGGAACTATTTTTATTTTTTGAAAAAGTTAATTGAATTTTGTTAAAGGCAGTAATATTTTTTTCTCTAAAATAATAAGGCAAAATGTTGATGGCACATTTAATTACTTTCATATGAATATGTACGTAAAGGACCAACTGTCGTTCTTAATGAATGTTTTCATCATATATCATGTGATTTTTAAATTGCATTGTTGATATGTTTGATTTCCCTATCGATTGAGTAATCAAATTATAATTACATCACCTTTATGTTACTATGGTAATGCAATTAGCCTTTTAAATGAATACTTTAAAAAGATATCAGCTACACATCAAATAACCCTGTTCACGTTTAATTGATGATTTGTACTGCTATAAGTTTCAAATGATTCTATTTAAAAGAACATTATCTTTGTTCGTGTTGTTGTTTCGTTGACACATTCCTCATTTCCATAGTAAATGTTCAGATAAAATCAGAATTCCCTAAATACATACTGTTTTGAAAACATCTGTTAAGTTGTAGATAATGCATATTTTAAGTTTTTTTCTTGTCGTAGAACACACCAAAGGGTGTCAGGATTGATCAAATGAAAGACCGATCGATTCACTCGAGAAACCAGGATAATAGTCGGACACTAAACCTACCGTGGGAATGCTTTATCTGAAGAGCGGAAATAAAAGACACCATGAGATACGATATCGTTAGCATTTCAAAAACAGAATAGTTAAGATCCGAACGGATAAAGCATCAACCAATTCTTTATTTGGATTTCGTGAAAACATGAATTCGTTGCCAACCTTTTCCTCTATAGAGTTGTTTCCAATTTGTAGTTAAATATGGATACCTTATTTTACCATATACTCTATGGGCATTGAAAGCCAGTTCTTCATGATCGTGATTATACGGAATACCTATAGTCAGAGAGCCACCATTCTTTGTAACACACCAAGCGCGAGCTATTGCCATTATATCTCCCCACGGATTTAATGCGTCACCATATCTACCTAGCCCCGAGTGTTCTATGGAACTATACGTAACAATAGCATCAAATATTCCCAAAGTATTGTTTAAATAACGCATACGAAAATCAAACGGGACGATAGTTTTTACTTTCGGATGTTGGGAAATGATACTACCATATTCCAATGTTAATACTTCGTTTGCACCTGCTTCTAAGACACATGCCTCAACCCAAGGAATTTCTGACCCAATAACCATTACTCTGCCGTTTTTTATATGTGGTGCGTGTTTTAATCCATCTCTAAGACGATTTGTGTCCGCAGTTCCGTAGGTACCAGATAACTTTCCTTGTTTTGCCATATTTATCCAGTCTTCAATCAATTTCTCAGACCACACTGGTTTCATTGCTTTCTTACCCAAATATGGTGCACTATCAAAGTACCATTTGTTAACCGAAATCCGGTTATTCATGGTAAATTCATTGATCATATTTGGAGGAATTGTTTTGGGTGTATGCAGTAATCCATGTGCACGGTCTATATATTCGTTCCTAAATATTTTCCCACAGTTAATTGAAGTTGCTATGTGATCAAAAAATAATCCTGGTGAACCTTTTCTGGTTGTATTGCATAGTTGGCCACAGTCTATACGAATGGCATCGAAAGGGTCTAACGGTTTCCTAGGGTCCGGAATATATCGCATGGAGGTATTTCGTTTGTTATTATACATATTTATGAGAAAAGGTGTTGAGTTGGCTATTCGCTGCACAAAGTATTTAGGGATGACTGTACATGAAATAACAATAACAAATATCAAAACACCAAACGGTTTCCTGTGCTTCATATCAAAGATTTTCTAAAAAACACAATACATGAATTAGCAAACATTGTAACCAGCAGCTATTATGTCATAGTATCAGAAAATAATTAGAAAGCATCTTTTCAAATTAGATGTTAAAATCCAGTATGAAATCAATGTTCTGTTTTTATTGTTTTGTGACACCGCCTTGTCTCAAAACAAAATATAGTATGTACCACTGAAGAGAGACGAAATATACACGCCCCCCCCCAAAAAAAAAAATCAAAAAAAAATCATTCAAACTCATCAGTCGAAAATTAATTAACAACCTGGTAAAATAAAGAAAATTACCAAAAGACAAAACAACAGTTTACAAAACACAACTTAGAAAACATAAGACTGAGCAAAACGGAACCAGCTAAAAACCGGAATCTATCTCAAGTACGGGTAAACAGAGCTCCACATGTAGCAACCGTGATGTTCATGAAGGTACAAACCCGGTGACGAATGGAATTCGGTAGGTCACATTCGGAGAAAAATGGGAACATGATTGTTGTTATGAAGATCGGAACATATCCGTCTTCATCATTGAAATAGATATTTCATTACGATCAACTTACTCGTGATGGCGTCCGTAAAATGTTTAAGGTATGATTAACTTGACCACATTGAACTCTTGATTTAGTAGCTTGCTTGTAAGCAGCAATTGTCTATGAAGGAAATAATGGTATGGAAAGCAAGCCCCGGAATATCGTATCAACTGGGAGATTTATGCTCCATATACCGAAGCTACTGGAATGATGTTACATAGAAAAGGAAATTTCACATATCGTTGCTAGGCTTCTAAATGTCGTATATGACCTTTTTGGCTAAAAATACTTTTTGACACCAATGGTCTGGGCGGGAGAAAATCTTTGGTATTACAAAATAGCATACAGTTAGACCAATCAAAATGTGTAAAATAAGACATATTACAAAATTGCCAATGTCAGTTGTTTGTAAAGTTTGCTTCCCAAATGTTGTATGAAAACTTGAAAATCGTTGTAGAATGGCTTTGGGAAAAAATAATTGTACATTTCTTTATTTCTGTGAAAATAATTTAAGTTCTTGGATAATCCAGAAATGTCAAAGTGATTAACTTGACCACATTGAACTCTTAATTTAGAAGCTTGCTTGTACGCAGCAATTCTCTATGAAGGAAATAATGGTATGGAAAGCAAGCACTAGAATATCGTATTAACTGGGAGATTTTTACTACATATGCAGAATCTACTGGAATGATGTTACATAGAAAAGGAAAATTCACATATGGTGTTATCTTTTTATATTTAATAAAGGAACACAAGTATGTTTTTTTTTGTCTTTTTCTTAACATTGTCATGTGATTCACTGAGGTTTTGTTTGCCTCTTTTGTTTGTCTTCCTAATCGTTGTATTATTGTCTTAATTTCAGCTCTAGTTGTTACAAACGTATGACTGTCATAAATTTTTAACTAAACAATCGAAATACTTTTTGTTTACATTTACCGATGCGTTTATATAGGATAACGAACTCATATTTCAATAGGCCAATTTCGTTGCATTTTCTTCAAAATCTTTGATTTAGGGGAATCGTCCCTTCCTTCCCATGTTGAACGATTAACAAAATATGATGGCATTTTACACGAAGTATTTGACAAATAAAATTTTAATACTTGAGAACTGCATTGATGTTATTGGGGGGGGGGGATTTGTGATTAAGGACCTACGGAACAACACTTATTTCTAGTTTATCCTGGATAATGACGACCACGAAGACTTAAAGATGAACAGGTAATCCGCTATTCCTAGTAAATGACGCCATAATGGCGCGCATAATGTCGAACTTTTCCGATGAAGGACAAAACTCGGAAGTAGTCTATTAGTATCAATATTATAGAGAAAAAGACTTATTGTCAAATTACTCCACCCAAACTATGAATCCCCAATCTCGAATTATGTTAAATGAACACATCGTATTCATTTATTATACACATAAATTAAGTTTGCAGATTATTTACTACTTAAAAGCTTGGTTGTAATTTTATGGACACATTGAAGAAGTTATTCATTGATACTGACGATATGAATATCAGTTTTTTCATAAGACAACAAAATATAGCAAATTAGCAAAAGTAACATTCGGAAAAACACCACTTGTATTTTAATAGCATATTTACCTTGAATTCATTTACTTCCAATAAAGTTTTGAAAACGTGTCTTTGTAAACCGATTTCTATAACAACTCACCCAAGGATATATAGCGATTACGTATACATAATAACATCCAAATGTACTAACGTGGGACAACACATACTTCTAGCATACTCTTATATGTTTATGCTATCATAAACAAGGATAATCAAACAAAAAAACACAATATTTGATAACTTTCTCAAATGCAAAAATATTCTTGCGAAGAAAGATTTATCTTTGTGGTGTTTGATAATGAATTGTTGGAAAATGTTAAGGATTTTCTGATCCTAGGCACATATATTACCTTAGCCGTACTTGACACAACGTTTTGTAATTTTGGGATTTCAATACTTTTCAACTTTAAACCTGTTTAGCTATTTTGATCTGAGCGTCACTGATGAGCAAGAAACGCGCGTCTGGCGTATCAAATTATAATACTGGTAGGCTTGAGAACTATTGATACAGAAAGCTAACAGTTAAAGTCTACTCCAAATGATAAGGTGTTTATGGGCAGTTTATATATTTAATTATTATACCTCACATTAAAATGGATAAAAATGTATTGGCTAATAAAATATCACGTGTTATGAACTAATAATTGCAAATATAAATAGGTAGGTGTTTTTGGTCTCGCTAAATTCACAGTATGATGATTTTGCAGATGTGGTTTTGTTTACAATCATAAAACTATTCAAGTCGTCTTTTCTATAAATTTCGCAAAAAAAATGTACATTCAAAATAATGACAATGAAATTATTTATAGTGTATTATTTGATAATGAAATCTTTACCATGACATGCAGTATAAGAATTTTTCCTTGTCATTCCGCCATTTTGGATTTCTTTGAGGATTCTTTTTTTAAAAAGTATTCGTCTCTTTCCTAGGAAAATTCATTCAACTTATAAGATGCTTTTACGTAAAACGGCACTATGAATTTTGTCACGATATAATGAAGACTTACATAATTATGTTTGTTTTTGAAGTTATCATTAATACGAACTTGAAGAAATATCTTTCGAACATGCTGTTAGTAATATTTCATACTTATTGACTGGGTATGAATTGAATTGTAAGTTTATTGTCACCAGGAGCAACTATTGTCCTGAGGAGCAACAGAGGGAAATAGCTGTACCCGAGGGACAATAAACTTACTATTCCACGAATATTCAGTTAGTAAGTGTTTTATTATATCGAAAAAGACAACAGACAATAACTGGCGGTGATAAATCAAATATCGTAATATTAAAAAGAAGAAACAAAACCATAACATTTACTTCATAGATATGTCCAAATGCTAAGGCTACGTCTTGCACTGACGACAACCCTTTACTAGATACAATAGGTAAAACACGACGTCGTTACTCCCGCGTTATTTTCAAAATCATCCAATCGCATAGCTGCATTTAAAATTCCGCGAAATATAATGACGTTTGCGGTCAAATAGTTTCACCCAGGTCCAATAGTTGGAAATTTTTGACCGGTCCAATAGTTCAAAGATTATAATTTGCAAAGTAATAAAAATATTGTGTACTTATTCTATATAGAAAATGATAACTGAGGTATAATAATTGATCCTACCTTTCAACATTGAACTATTGAAGAACCTCGCGTTTTGTGTTAAAAGTTATGTAACATATTTGGAAATGTTATTCTTAATTTAATTAAATACTCACATAATCAATTTGATATGATATAATACAGATATGATTATGTTCGGTTGATTGCAATTCAAAAGAGTCACATTATGGATATTTTGTAGCATCTTGAAATACAAGTATAACAATATATAGAAAATCACATGAAAATAGTCAAATACCGTTTTTGTCAATCAAAAAAGAAGAAGAAAAAAATCAATTTAACTTGCAAGTGTAGATATGTATGAGCATTTTTGCAGATGTGCTTGGTCTACTTACTTAAAACTACAAAAAGCGTTCCCTGAACTTGTAACTTTGAAAATTACCAATAAAATCACATTCAAAATAATCAAAATTCAATTATCTATAATAGGTGATTTACCTTGATATGTTATTAGGATCGTTCCTTGTAATTCCGTCAATGTTTGTTTTCTATGAGTATTCTTTATATAAAAATAATCGTTACCTTCCAGCAATATTCATGCAACTAATACGATGCAGTTGATTTCATCTTTTTACTTTACACGTTCATACTTTTTTGCCTCGATATAACGAAGGGTCACATATGGTTTATAAGTAGCGATCATCAATGCACAACACCTTAGATATCATTCAAAGAATTGTTGTATAATCAATACCGTTTGTGGTAGATGAGTTAAACCAGCTCTTAGGGAACACTTCCAGTCACAATTATGGCTCAACTATTCAAAATCCTTGTTAAGGATAACAAAGTTTTAAGCTTTGCCAAAATACATGAAAATGATGGGCTTTTGGTTAATTCTTCATGAAATATTAAATCGAGTTAAAAGAAAGATAACCATGACGAATTTTTAAAAGAAGTCATTTAACATAAAAACCATTGGTAAACTTCAATGTGGTAGACTATTGTATACTTATTGACTGGGTATAAGTGGAACAATAAGTGTATTGTCCCCGAGACTCAGGTGCAAAATTGACCTCAGGCGTAGCCGAGGACAGTAGTTATAATCGAGAGGACAATAAACTTACTTTTCCACGAATGTCTAGTCAGTAAGTGTTTTATTAGACCGATCGAGACATGAGACAATAAATGTCGGGCTAAATGAACTATAGTAATATAAAGAGTAGTAACACAATCATATTGTTTCATGTTTATTTCATACATATTCTGAATGGTAATGCTACGTTCTGCAATGACGTCAACCCTAAACACAAGAGGTAAAAAGCGACGCTGTTACTACCGCGGCATCTCAAAATTAGTCAATCCCGTAGCTGCATTTGAAATTCCGCGAAATATGATGGCACTTGCGGTCAAATAGTTTCACCGAGGTCCAATAGTTGGAAACTATTGACAGGTTCAAAACTTCAACGCTTGCAATTTGATAAAATATTGAAACTATTGTTATTGTATACTTATTTTATATAGAAAATGATAAATGGGCGTCAAGTTGGTTACCTATTCCCTATTCCCTATTCGTTACCTATTCCCTATTCCCTATTCGTTGCCTATTCGTTACCTATTCCCTATTCCCTATTCGTTACCTATTCGTTACCTATTCCCTATTCCCTATTCGTTACCTATTCGTTACCTATTCCCTATTCCCTATTCGTTACCTATTCGTTACCTATTCCCTATTCCCTATTCGTTGCCTATTCGTTACCTATTCCCTATTCCCTATTCGTTGCCTATTCGTTACCTATTTCCTATTCCCTATTCGTTGCCTATTCGTAACCTATTCCCTATTCCCTATTCGTTACCTATTCGTTACTTATTTGATTTTTAAAATCCTTCCCCCTTTTTAATTATGGCATGGAATAGTTTAATATGGCTGCCGTTACCATGGAAACGGCACAATTGTGAAAAAAATGAGTTTTTGGTTTTTGGTGAATTGTTTGGATATGCTTCAACTCAGAATCATCATATTTTAAAACAATGTAGGTGCCCACTATATACAGGTGCTTGATGATTTTGGCGATCATTGGAACTACTATGTTGCAATGGAAACTACACCAAAATTTTCAAAATTCAAAAAATGCTCAAAACTTCATGAAACTTCACAGTAATGATGAGCAACATTGGAGTTGGAATTTCCAAAATAGGTCTTGTTACCATGGAAACAATGCAAAAAGGTCAAAAATTTCAAAAATAAGAATTTTCCGCAAACTGGATGAAACTTTACAGGAATGGTAACTGGCATAGGCAGAGTTGGATTTTGAAGTTAGAATTTTCAAAATGGCCGCCGTAACCATGGAAACAGCAAAAATATCAAAAATTCAAAATGTTCAAACTTAATGAAACTTTGCAAAAATGTTACTAGACATCTTTAGATGCTCTCTTTGACTTTGGAATTGTCAAAATGGCTGCCGCTCACCTGGTAATAGGGGGAAGGGGTGCCTTCCGTTATTGCTAGCAATTACAAATCTAGTTGTTAATAGTCTTACATATGGTAATAGTGATCTTTTTATGACCTATTTATATGGGTTTGTGCTCAACCGATCCTTTTACTTCATGTTCGATACGCATTTGTTCCTTACTTGTTTTTTATACGTTCTACCTTTTAACTGCTTTATGTCCGTATGTTTGAAGATGGATCTTGGTTCGACGGGATGAAATCACCGTGTTAGCGCTTGCGTAAAAACTAAGATGTGGTATGATTGCCAATGAGACAACACTCCACATTAGACCAAAATGACACAGAAATTATCAACTATAGTTCACTGTACGGCCTTCAACAATGAGCATAGCCCAAACCGTGTAGTCACCTATAAAAGGACCAGACATGACAACCTCATACAATTCAAACAACAAAACTGACGGCCGTATTTAATATACAAAAAAATAAACGGAAATATGTAACACAAAAACAAACGATAACTACTTAATTTCAGGCTCTTGTCTAGGGACAGGCACATACATACATAATGTGGTAGAGTTAAACATGTAAGCAGGGTGTACATCGTTTCGGAGCATGCTATTACCTTGTTTAATTCGTTCCATCACTCGCTTATAATTCGCTTATAATACGTGTATCTTACGTTGCACCTTTTAAAACATGATTTTCAATTGTTTTGTTGTCTCTGGTGGAAGATTTGGGCTCTTAGAGGTGATATAACTCTATAAGTGCATTTGTATCCGTTCCAGCGGTCGGATAATACCCTGTTAAATATTCGTTACTAATTCGCTTTTAAAAAGTTTGTTGTACGTTGCACCTTTTAGAAAAGGATTTCCAATTGTGTTCATATCTCTGGTGGTAATAATGTGTTCTTATAGATGAAATACCCCTATAAGCGCATATGTACTCGTTCCAGCGATCGGTTAATACCCTGTTACCTATTCGTTACCTATTCGTTACCTATTCACTTATAGTACAATTGTTGTACGTTGCACCTTTTAGAAAAGGATTTTCAATTAAATTCATATCTCTGGTGGTCACAATATGTGTTCTTAGAGATGAAATGACCCCATTAGAGCGCATGTACCCGTTCCAGCGCTCGGTAAATAACCTGTTACCTATTCGTTACTTATTCGCTTTTAATGCGCGGGGTATGCGGTGCACCTTGAAATAAATCGTTTTTTAATTGTGTTCAGGTCTCTGGTGGTAAGAATGTATTCTTAGAGATGAAATTACCCTATTAGCGCGCATGTAGCCGTTCCAGCGCTCGGTTAATACCCTGTTACCTATTCGTTACCTATTCGTTACCTATTCGCTTATAATACATTTTTTTATACGTTGCACCTGTTAGAAAAGGATTTTCAATTATGTCCATGTCTCAGGTGGTAACAATGTGTTCTTAGAGATGAAATGACCCCATTAGAGCGCATGTACCCGTTCCAGCGCTCGGTAAATAACCTGTTACCTATTCGTTACCTATTCGCTTTTAATGCGCGGGGTATACGGTGCACCTTGAAATAAATCGTTTTTTAATTGTGTTCAGGTCTCTGGTGGTAAGAATGTGTTCTTAGAGATGGAATGACCCTATTAGCGCGCATGTACCCGTTCCAGCGCTCGGTTAATACCCTGTTACCTATTCGTTACCTATTCGTTACCTATTCGCTTATAATACATTTTTTTATACGTTTCACCTGTTAGAAAAGGATTTTCAATTATGTCCATGTCTCAGGTGGTAACAATGTGTTCTCAGAGATGAAATTACCCTATTAGCGCTCATGTACCCGTTCCAGTGCTCGATAAATAATCTTGTTACCTATTCGTTACCTATTCGCTTTAATGCGCGGGGTATACGCTGCAACTTGAAATAAATCGTGTTTTAATTGTGTTCATGTCTGGTGGTAACAATGTGTTCTTAGAGATGAAATGACCCCATTAGAGCGCATGTACCCGTTCCAGCGCTCGGTAAATAACCTGTTACCTATTCGTTACTTATTCGCTTTTAATGCGCGGGGTATACGGTGCACCTTGAAATAAATCGTTTTTTAATTGTGTTCAGGTCTCTGGTGGTAAGAATGTGTTCTTAGAGATGAAATTACCCTATTAGCGCGCATGTAGCCGTTCCAGCGCTCGGTTAATACCCTGTTACCTATTCGTTACCTATTCGTTACCTATTCGCTTATAATACATTTTTTTATACGTTTCACCTGTTAGAAAAGGATTTTCAATTATGTCCATGTCTCAGGTGGTAACAATGTGTTCTCAGAGATGAAATTACCCTATTAGCGCTCATGTACCCGTTCCAGTGCTCGATAAATAATCTTGTTACCTATTCGTTACCTATTCGCTTTAATGCGCGGGGTATACGCTGCAACTTGAAATAAATCGTGTTTTAATTGTGTTCATGTCTGGTGGTAATAAATCGTTTTTTAATTGTGTTCAGGTCTCTGGTGGTAAGAATGTGTTCTTCGAGATGAAATTACCCTATTAGCGCGCATGTACCCGTTCTTACCACCAGAGACCTGAACACAATTAAAAAACGATTTATTTCAAGGTGCAACGCATACCCCGCGCATTAAAAGCGAATAAGTAACGAATAGGTAACAGGTTATTTACCGAGCGCTGGAACGGGTACATGCGCTCTAATGGGGTCATTTAATCTCTAAGAACACATTGTTACCACCTGAGACATGGACATAATTGAAAATCCTTTTCTAACAGGTGAAACGTATAAAAAAATGTATTATAAGAGAATAGGTAACGAATAGGTAACGAATAGGTAACAGGGTATTAACCGAGCGCTGGAACGGGTACATGCGCCCTAATAGCGTCATTTCATCTCTAAGAACACATTCTTACCACCAGAGACCTGAACACAATTAAAAAACGATTTATTTCAAGTTGCAGCGTATACCCCGTGCATTAAAAGCGAATAGGTAACGAATAGGTAACAGGTTATTTACCGAGCGCTGGAACGGGTACATGCGCTCTAATGGGGTAATTTAATCTCTAAGAACACATTGTTACCACCTGAGACATGGACATAATTGAAAATCCTTTTCTAACAGGTGCAACGTATAAAAAAATGTATTATAAGCGAATAGGTAACGAATAGGTAACAGGGTATTAACCGAGCGCTGGAACGGGTACATGCGCGCTAATAGGGTAATTTCATCTCTAAGAACACATTCTTACCACCAGAGACCTGAACACAATTAAAAAACGATTTATTTCAAGGTGCACCGCATACCCCGCGCATTAAAAGCGAATAAGTAACGAATAGGTAACAGGTTATTTACCGAGCGCTGGAACGGGTACATGCGCTCTAATGGGGTAATTTAATCTCTAAGAACACATTGTTACCACCTGAGACATGGACATAATTGAAAATCCTTTTCTAACAGGTGAAACGTATAAAAAAATGTACTATAAGCGAATAGGTAACGAATAGGTAACGAATAGGTAACAGGGTATTAACCGAGCGCTGGAACGGGTACATGCGCCCTAATAGCGTCATTTCATCTCTAAGAACACATTCTTACCACCAGAGACCTGAACACAATTAAAAAACGATTTATTTCAAGGTGCACCGTATACCCCGCGCATTAAAAGCGAATAAGTAACGAATAGGTAACAGGGTATTAACCGAGCGCTGGAACGGGTACATGCGCGCTAATAGGGTAATTTCATCTCTAAGAATACATTCTTACCACCAGAGACCTGAACACAATTAAAAAACGATTTATTTCAAGGTGCAACGCATACCCCGCGCATTAAAAGCGAATAGGTAACGAATAGGTAACAGGTTATTTACCGAGCGCTGGAACGGGTACATGCGCTCTAATGGGGTCATTTCATCTCTAAGAACACATTGTTACCACCAGAGACCTGGACATAATTGAAAATCCTTTTCTAACAGGTGCAACGTATAAATTTTTTTATTATAAGCGAATAGGTAACGAATAGGTAACGAATAGGTAACAGGGTATTAACCGAGCGCTGGAACGGGTACATGCGCGCTAATAGCTATATAGGGTAATTTCATCTCTAAGAATACATTCTTACCACCAGAGACCTGAACACAATTAAAAAACGATTTATTTCAAGGTGCACCGTATACCCCGCGCATTAAAAGCGAATAAGTAACGAATAGGTAACAGGTTATTTACCGAGCGCTGGAACGGGTACATGCGCTCTAATGGGGTCATTTCATCTCTAAGAACACATTGTTACCACCAGAGATATGAATTTAATTGAAAATATTTTTCTAAAAGGTGCAACGTACAACTATTGTACTATAAGTGAATAGGTAACGAATAGGTAACGAATAGGTAACAGGGTATTAACCGATCGCTGGAACGAGTACATATGCGCTTATAGGGGTATTTCATCTATAAGAACACATTATTACCACCAGAGATATGAACACAATTGGAAATCCTTTTCTAAAAGGTGCAACGTACAACAAACTTTTTAAAAGCGAATTAGTAACGAATATTTAACAGGGTATTATCCGACCGCTGGAACGGATACAAATGCACTTATAGAGTTATATCACCTCTAAGAGCCCAAATCTTCCACCAGAGACAACAAAACAATTGAAAATCATGTTTTAAAAGGTGCAACGTAAGATACACGTATTATAAGCGAATTATAAGCGAGTGATGGAACGAATTAAACAAGGTAATAGCATGCTCCGAAACGATGTACACCCTGCTTACATGTTTAACTCTACCACATTATGTAAGTATGTGCCTGTCCCTAGACAAGAGCCTGAAATTAAGTAGTTATCGTTTGTTTTTGTGTTACATATTTCCGTTTATTTTTTTGTATATGAAACACGGCCGTCAGTTTTGTTGTTTGAATTGTATGAGGTTGTCATGTCTGGTCCTTTTATAGGTGACTACACGGTTTGGGCTATGCTCATTGTTGAAGGCCGTACAGTGAACTATAGTTGATAATTTCTGTGTCATTTTGGTCTAATGTGGAGTGTTGTCTCATTGGCAATCATACCACATCTTCGTTTTTACGCAAGCTCTAACACGGTGATTTCATCCCGTCGAACCAAGATCCATCTTCAAACATACGGACATAAAGCAGTTAAAAGGTAGAACGTATAAAAAACAAGTAAGGAACAAATGTGTATCGAACATGAAGTAAAAGGATCGGTTGAGCACAAACACATATAAATAGGTCATAAAAAGATCATTTTACCTCAACCAATTCAGAACTATTACCATATGTAAGACTATTAACAACTAGATTTGTAATTGCTAGCAATAACGGAAGGCACCCCTTCCCCCTATTACCAGGTGAGCGGCAGCCATTTTGACAATTCCAAAGTCAAAGAGAGCATCTAAAGATGTCTAGTAACATTTTTGCAAAGTTTCATTAAGTTTGAACATTTTGAATTTTTGATATTTTTGCTGTTTCCATGGTTACGGCGGCGATTTTGAAAATTCTAACTTCAAAATCCAACTCTGCCTATGCCAGTTACCATTCCTGTAAAGTTTCATCCAGTTTGCGGAAAATTCTTATTTTTGAAATTTTTGACCTTTTTGCATTGTTTCCATGGTAACAAGACCTATTTTGGAAATTCCAACTCCAATGTTGCTCATCATTACTGTGAACTTTCATGAAGTTTTGAGCATTTTTTGAATTTTGAATATTTTGGTGTAGTTTCCATGGCAACATAGTAGTTCCAATGATCGCCAAAATCATCCAACACCTGTATATAGTGGGCACCTACATTGTTTTAAAATATGATGATTCTGAGTTGAAGCATATCCAAACAGTTCACCAAAAACCAAAAACTCATTTTTTTCACAATTGTGCCGTTTCCATGGTAACGGCAGCCATATTAAACTATTCCATGCCATAATTAAAAAGGGGGAAGGATATTAAAAATCAAATAAGTAACGAATAGGTAACGAATAGGGAATAGGGAATAGGTAACGAATAGGCAACGAATAGGGAATAGGGAATAGGTAACGAATAGGCAACGAATAGGGAATAGGGAATAGGTAACGAATAGGGAATAGGGAATAGGTAACGAATAGGTAACGAATAGGGAATAGGGAATAGGTAACGAATAGGCAACGAATAGGGAATAGGGAATAGGTAACGAATAGGGAATAGGGAATAGGTAACCAACTTGACGCCCATAAATGATGACTGAGGTATAATAAAATGTAATATTGTTAGTGTTCGAGATTGTATGAGTTCTAAATCAATCAAATATTTGAATATTCGCTAAAACACCATGAGATACGTTATTGTTAGCTTTTCAAAAACAGAATACGTAAGATCTGAACGGACAAAGCATCAACCAATTCTTTATTTGGATTTCGTGAAAACATGAATTTGTTGCCCACATTTTCCTCTATAAAGTTGTTTCCAATTTGTAGTTAAATATGGATACCTTATTTTACCATATACTCTATGAGCATTGAAAACCAGTTCTTCATGATCGTGATTATACGGAATGCCTATAGTAAGAGAGCCACCAATCTTCGTTACACACCAAGTGCGTGCTATTGCTATAATATCTCCCCATGGATTTAATGCGTCACCATATCTACCTAACCCCGAGTGTTCTATAGAACTATACGTAACAATAGCATCAAATAATCCCAAAGTATTGTTTAAATAACGCATACGAAAATCAAACGGGACGATAGTTTTCACTTTCGGATGTTGGGATATGATACTACCATATTCCAATGTTATTACCTCTCGTGCCCCTGCTTCTAAAACGCATGCCTCAACCCAAGGGATTTCTGATCCAATAACCATTACTCTGCCATTTTTTATATGTGGTGCGTGTTTTAATCCATCTCTCAAACCATTTGTGTCCGATGGTCCGTAGGTACCGAATAACTTTCCTTGTTTTGCCATATCTATCCAGTCTTCAATCAATTGCTCAGACCACACTGGCTTTTTGGCTTTTTTACCCAAATATAGTTCTGTATCCCAGTACCATTTGCTAACTGGAATCCGGTTATTCATGGTAAATTCATTCACCATATTTTTAGGAATTGTTTTGGGTGAATGTAGTAATCCATGTGTACGGTCTATATATTCGTTCCTAAATATTTTCCCACAGTTTGTTGAAGTTGCTATGTGATCAAAAAATGGTCCTGGTGAACCTTTTCTTGTTGTATTGCATAGTTGGCCACAGTCTATACGAATGGCATCGAAAGGATCTAACGGTTTCTTAGGGTCCGGAATATATCGCATGGGGGTATTTCGTTTGTTATTATACATATTTGTTAGAAAAGTTTTTGAATTGGCTATTGGCTGCACAGAGTATTTAGGGATGACAGTACATGAAATAACAATAACAAATATCAAAACACCAAACGGTTTCCTGTGCTTCATATACTCCATGTTCTACAAAAGACAATAAATGAATTAGCAAACAATGTAACCAGTAGCTATTGTGTCATTGTATCAGAAAATAAGTAGAAAGCATCTTTTCAATCCAGTATGAAATCAATGTACTGTTTTTATGGTTTTGTGACACCGTCTTGTCTCAAAACAAAATATAGTATGTATCACTGAAGAGAGACGAAATATACACCCCCCCCAAAAAAAAAAAAAATCGTTCAAACTCATCAGTCGAAAATTAACAAACAACATGGTAAAAAAAAAGAAAATTACCAAAAGACAAACAACAGTAATCAAAACACAACTTAGAAAACATAAGACAGAGCAAAACAGAACCAGCTAAAAACCGGAATAGATTTCAGGTGCACCGTACGGGTAAACAGTTCCACATGTGGCACTCCAATCTCCGGCGCAGAGTCCATATCCGTTCCTTTCATGCTCCGCAATACTGTACTTACTATTGGTGTAGTGTTACAAAGTATTGAACGGAACGGATATGTGATCTCTGCGCCAGAGATTGGTAGCATCCGTGATGTTCATGAAAGTACAAGCCTGGTGACGAATGAAATTCAGTAGGTCACATTCAGAGAAGATGGGAACAGAATTGTGGTTATGAAGATCGGAACATATCCGTCTTCATCATTGAAATAGATATTTTATTACGATCAACTTACTCGTGATGGCGCCCGTAAAATGTTTAAGGTATGATTAACTTGACCACATTCAACTCGAGATTTAGTAGCTTGCTTGTACGCAGCAATTGTCTATGAAGGAAATAATGGTATGGAAAGAAAGCCCTGGAATATCGTATTAACTGTGAGACTAATGCTCCGTATACCGAAGCTACAGGAATGATGTTGCATAGAAAAGGAAAATTCACAAATGGTGTTATCTTTTTTTATATTTAATATAGAAACAAGTTTGTTTTTTTTCTTTTTGTTTTTTAACATTGTCATGTGATTCACCGAGGTTGTGTTTGCCTCTTGGGTTTGTCATCTTAATCGTTGTATGATTGTCTTAATTTGAAACAGTTCCATTTGTTACAAATGTGTGACTGTCATAAATTTATAACTTAAAAATCGAAATATTTTTTGTTAACAATTACCGAACCGTTTATATAGGATAAAGAACTCATATTTGAATAGGCCAATTTCGTTGCATTTTCTTCAAAATCTTTGATTTTAGTGATCATTACATTTAGGGGAATCTTCCCTTCCTTCCAATGTTGAACGATTAACAAAATATGATGGCATATTACGCGAAGTATTTGGCAAATCAAATTCTTATAGTTCAGAACTAGTCTTGATGTTATTGGGGGAATTTGTGATTAAGGAACAACACCTTTTTCTGGTTTATCCTGGATAATGACGACCACGAAGACTTAAGGATGATCTTTAATAGTACAGGGATACAGGCAATCCCCCATTCCTAGTGAATGACGTTCTAATGGCGTGCATAATGTCGATCTTTTCCGATGAAGGACATAACCCGAAAGTAGTCTATTAGTATCAATATTATAGAGAAAAAAGACTTATCGTCAAATTATTCTACTCAAACTCTGAATCCCTAATCTCGAATATGTTAAATGAACAAATCGTATTAATTTATTATACACATAAATTAAGTTTGTAGATGATTCGCTACTTAAAAGCATAGTTGTCATTTTATGGACACATTGAAGAAGTTATTTATTGATACTGACGATATGAATATCAGTTTTATCCTAAGTTAAAACATTGTTGTGACGTCATTCTATTGTTTTACCTGTTATTTCTTTCAGTGATCTTTTACCTGTAAGAAATCCTTATGTCACCTTTAGCTGTCCAATATTTTTAAGAATAGCCCTCTTATTTCTTAAAAAGTTAGCATAACTGATACTTACAGGTAAATGATAGTTCAATGACTGAAATAAAAAACCATCAATTACCCTAATTGTTTTCATCATGTAAAGAAAAATACAATCAAAGAACAAATGACAATTAAAAAAAAAATAAAGTCAACTTTCAATACAATAATTATGTCATTCATCAAAACGGGTTCTTGAGGCAAAAATTACGTTATCTCTTCGCACTAATTCAATATGATAATTATGCTCGTTGTAAGTCTTTTTTTTGTTGCCTTAATGAATTTCTTAAAAGATTTATCCTCGTCCGTCTTTAGATAATCGGAATTTACCTCTTATGTTGCTCTTATTCTTCCTAGTATCATTTTCAAGTACAAAATGAAACTAGAGGCTCTAAAGAGCCTGTGTCGCTCACCTTGGTATATGTGAATATTAAACAAAGGAAGCAGATGGATTCATTACACAATTGTGCTTCGGTGATTGTGATGTATTTGTATATTTTACTTTACTAAACATTCTTGCTGCTTACAATTATCTCTATCTATAATGAACTTGGCCCAGTAGTGGAAAATGTATAATAAAAATTTACAAATTTTATGAAAATTGTTAAAAATTGACTAAAAAGGACAATAACTCCTTAGGGGGTCAATTGACCATTTCGGTCATGTTTGACTTATTTGTAAATATTACTTTGCTGAACATTATTGCTGTTTACAGTTTATCTCTATCTATAATAATATTTAAGATAATAACCAAAAACAGCAAAATTTCCTTAAAATTACCAATTCAAGGGCAGCAACCCAACAACGGGTTGTCCGATTCATCTGAAAATTTCAGGGCAGATAGATCTTGACCTGATAAACAATTTTACCTATGTCGGATTTGCTCTAAATGCTTTGGTTTTTGAGTTATAAGAAAAAAACTGCATTTTACCCATATGTTCTATTTTTAGCCGTGGCGGCCATCTTGATTTGATGGCCGGGTCACCGGACACATTTTTTAAACTAAATACCCCAAAGATGATTGTGGCCAAGTTTGGATTAAATTGGACCAGTAGTTTCAGATGAGAAGATTTTTGTAAAAGATAACTAAGATTTACGAAAAATGGTTGAAAATTGACTATAAAGGGCAATAACTCCTAAAGGGGTCAACTGACCATTTCGGTCACTTGACTTATTTGTAAATCTTACTTTGCTGAACATTATTGCTGTTTACAGTTTATCTCTATCTATAATAATATTTAAGAAAATAACCAAAAACAGCAAAATTTCCTTAAAATTAATTCAGGGGCAGCAACCCAACAACGGGTTGGGTGATTCATCTGGAAATTTCAGGGCGAATAGATCTTGACATGATAAACAATTTTACCCCATGTCAGATTTGCTCTAAATGCTTGGTTTTTGAGTTATAAGCCAAAAACTGTATTTTACCCCTATGTTCTATTTTTAGCCATGGCGGCCATCTTGGTTGGTTGGCCGGGTCACCGGACACATTTTTTAAACTAGATACCCCAATGATGATTGTGGCCAAGTTTGTTTTAATTTGGCTAAGTAGTTTCAGAGGAGAGGATTTTTGTAAAAGTTAACGACGACGGACGACGACGGACGACGGACGACGACGGACGCAAAGTGATGGGAAAAGCTCACTCAGCCCTTCGGGCCAGATGAGCTAAAAAGCAATTAAGTAATGCTTAAAATTTGATAGAAAATGCCGCAATACAAGGGCCTCGAACAACCTAAACCTTATCATGTGTATAAAGTGCGAATCTAGAACTTTGATTATGACCGACGATGAATATGGGAAGCAGAATAAAGGAAGTCATCACCCCATTTTATCTGTTAAAAAACAATCGTGTGTCCGATTCGCACTTTGTTCGCAGTGATCATTTTATAAAAAAAAAATCATAAAAAAATCGAGACAGAATTATGTTTCTGTAACATTTAAAAAACACAAGGGACTCAATACACAAATACACGAAAAAAGAGCGATACGACCTTGCAGAAAGAAAAAAAAAACAGAAAGGGGGTAGGAGGTTCAGGTGGTACTGTTTGGGTAAACAATAACAGTCTTTTGAAAATTCCAAAAAAGAGTATTACTGATTGCATGTTGTTATCTCTTCGTTTGTTCATATTAACTATGTATTTGAAATAAAATCGACTGCGGTGCACTCGATATGGTTCAGCAAGAACATGTCCTCGTATGCTATTCTTTTTTCTCATTAACCCTGTAAAGAATAAAACTCGAGAAGAAACAAGAAACTAAAAGGAGAGAACTACATTTTGAAATAAAATATATATAAAACTTGCCATTATTTGCTGCTTTGACTATATCCTCTTTGTAATCCACACTTAAATAATGTATCTGAATACACATTTGATTTTTATCCAAAGTTTGAAACAACACAATCACTAATAACGACATCTCTGTCTTTGTTTTTGCATAAGGAATATACTTTCATCACTTTATCAGTTTTGAAACACAAAACGCATGTAAAGGTATTCACGGAAACTATGACTATGAGCGGAAACTATGAGAGGTCTTTTCGCACGCAAAAATCATGATACGCATATCCTATGGCTTATTCTTCATATAGCAATACATGTTGTAGCTGTACTTTTTTAGTCAATTTTAAGTTGAGCTACTGTTTAAAGAGGCCAACATGTAGGATACATTTTAATGAAAAGAAGTTTATTTACAAAACAATTTTCATACTTTATGAAAATAAATCTGTGCTTGCTTTTTCTTTTGTTTTACCTTTTAGACGTGTTAAACAATGTTTTAAGTAAGATATAAGCCTCTAACAATCCATTCTTTAAAATATTGAACAGGTCTTCGGCCTTTCCAATATTTTACAGAATGGATTTATTTTCGCGACTTTCGCCAGTAGAAAAATAACGCGAATTTAAATCGTCGCGAATATGTAAAACTTGGATCTTTCCTTATTTAACTACATCAAGTTAATTAGAAAATCGCGAACTTAAATTGCCACGAAATGAACCCGAAAGGGCTAAACGCGAAGTAAAGTATCCGCAAAAATAAGTTGGTTTACAGTATATGCCTTACAAAACAAAATATAATAAATCAGCAAAAGCAACATTCGAAATAAAAACACTTATATTTTTAAATCATATATACCTTGAATCATTTACTTCCAATAAGATTATGAGAACGTGTCTTCATAAACCGATTTCAAAAGCAAACCACCTAAGGATATAACGAGTACAGGTACATAATAACATTTAACAGTACTACAAGAGGTTTTCCGATTTGCCACGTATCAAGTACGGTTGGTTCAATCTCAACGGTTAGTGCAGTTTTGGAGATATCAATTAATGCATGCGAGCATTTTATATCTAATGACATTGAATTCTCTTAATACTGTATGTATACTGTTATCTGAAACTTTCTTAAATATTTGTTATTCTAACTTGTAAAGTAAAGTAAATCATGTTTTACTATTTTAATGAAAATGCAGGAAAGTATATGGAATGTATAGATAACGAATTTCAACTACTTACAATACTAAGTTATTTTATTGAATGCAAAATTCATACTGATTATGTAATTATTAAAATTTGTTGCTTATATTTTGTTAATCTCCACCTGCTCACTTGCTCCTTTTTTTATCTTTATTATAATCCCACTTCCTTTATACATATCACAGCTTACAAATACACATTTATCAAACATTGATATCAATTTTGTACTGAAAAGAAAGTTTAGCCATGGCGTTGTTAGTTTATTGTCGATTTATGAGTTTGACTGTCCCTTCGGTATCTTTCGTCCCTCTTTTCACTTGTGGAATCCCTGTCACAAACAGATGTTGCCTATATCAGTCTATGGAAGAAGCGATTCGATAAAAGCTTTTCTTATATCAACGAGCGATATTGTCTTATATCAACGAGTTGCATTGTGGGAAATTTCAGACGAATATTAGCATTTGTACGAAGAAAAGCAGATTTCTCGGTATAAAGTAATGATTTTTTTCTTAAAACAGGGTGACATTTAACAAGACATACGTCTGCTGTATAATTTCCATGAATTATTTTAAGTTATACCAAAAGCAAGGTGTATTTAAACGAGAAAATTGAATTGTTGAATAAATGAAACATAAATGCACGATTTATCATTTTGTAGATGTACAAATTCAATAAATTTCATGTAGCAAATTATGTGGAATGCAAATAGTTATCAAAAGTACCAGGATTATAATTTTATACGCCAGACGCGCGTTTCGTCTACATAAGACTCATCAGTGACGCTCATATCAAAATATTTATAAAGCCAAACAAGTTCAAAGTTGAAGAGCATTGAGGATCCAAAATTCCAAAAAGTTGTGCCAAATACGGCTAAGGTAATCTACTCCTGGGGTAAGAAAATCCTTAGTTTTTCGAAAAATTCAAGGTTTTGTAAACAGAAAATTTATAAAAATGACCATATAATTGATATTCATGTCAACACCGAAGTGCTGACTACTGGGCTGGTGATACCCTCGGGGACGAAACGTCCACCAGCAGTGGCATCGACCCAGTGATGTAAATAGTTATCAAAAGTACCAGGATTATAATTTTATACGCCAGACGCGCGTTTCGTCTACATAAGACTCATCAGTGACGCTCATATCAAAATATTTATAAAGCCAAACAAGTTCAAAGTTGAAGAGCATTGAGGATCCAAAATTCCAAAAAGTTGTGCCAAATACGGCTAAGGTAATCTACTCCTGGGGTAAGAAAATCCTTAGTTTTTCGAAAAATTCAAGGTTTTGTAAACAGAAAATTTATAAAAATGACCATATAATTGATATTCATGTCAACACCGAAGTGCTGACTACTGGGCTGGTGATACCCTCGGGGACGAAACGTCCACCAGCAGTGGCATCGACCCAGTGATGTAAATAGTTATCAAAAGTACCAGGATTATAATTTTATACGCCAGACGCGCGTTTCGTCTACATAAGACTCATCAGTGACGCTCATATCAAAATATTTATAAAGCCAAACAAGTTCAAAGTTGAAGAGCATTGAGGATCCAAAATTCCAAAAAGTTGTGCCAAATACGGCTAAGGTAATCTACTCCTGGGGTAAGAAAATCCTTAGTTTTTCGAAAAATTCAAGGTTTTGTAAACAGAAAATTTATAAAAATGACCATATAATTGATATTCATGTCAACACCGAAGTGCTGACTACTGGGCTGGTGATACCCTCGGGGAAGCAATTGAGATGAATTCAATTGTTGGATAAGCCAAAATCGCCTATAAGTCAAAGATACTGCTATATTTTAAAATATCAATGCGATGTTTGTCTTATATCATAGCGATATTTTTTTAATATCAACAATTTATGAATGCGATACTTTTCTAATATAACTGCCCTAGTTTTCTAATATAAAATTAATACGATGACACGTCACAATGCATGTCAAAAGAACCGCAAACATAATTCACAAACTTAGTTCATGACCGGCTTAATGTTTGAGGATCAATATCACTAAAATTTCGTATCTGTAACAAAATTAACGCTTACATGAACTTATCATTTTGAAAATGTTGCTTGACCCTATTGATATTTGAAAGTGTTAACAACTTGTTCAGTCTATTATTTTCAATCACATGGTTTAACCGACGAATTCTGTTTGAAGTGATGATGCAATGGTGGAATTTTAATGCGGTTGTAAATAGTCTACCAACCTATTAGATTCTAATATAGGTCCAGTGGCCAATCAATGCATTTGAATGGGGATATAAGGTTGGACCCCACCCCCTTATCCTAGATTTGGAACCCCCCTTTTGAAAACGGCTGGATCCGTCCTTGAGGTCACACTGCTATAGCCTATCCACATGGGTAATATCGAAACAGACAAAAACTAGATATGTCAAAGCGACACGAATTGTCCCGTCTTAAAATGTTGAAAAATCTGCAATTTCAATAAAAATGTAGACACAAACATGATGGTAGTCTCACATGTCAAAAACCAGCTCAAAATCTAGAGGCGTATAGAAAAAGAGTCTGTATAACTGTGTTTTCAACAATTTTCGAAGTTGTTAACCCTTAATTTAGGCCAAAATTAGCGGAGCAAAACAAATTTAAATTTCATCTTCAAATCATCATAGTTAGCTCACATACAAAAAAAATCAGTCCAATATCTGAAAGCATTTAGAAAAAAAGTCAATATAAATGCGATTTTTCAAGTATTTATCAAAGTCCAAAGCCCAAAATTACAGCAAAAATTAGCCAAGTGAAACAAAACTTAAACTTGATCTATAAATCATCAGGGGTAACTTACAAAACAAAAAATCAGCCCAATATCTAAAACCGTTTAAAAAAAAGTCTGTATAACTGTGATTTTCAACAATTTATCAAAGTCCCTAGCCCGTAATTGCGGCAAAATTAGCAAACCAGAAAAAAACATAAACTTGATCTGTAACTCATCATGGTTAACTCACATAACAAAAATCAGCCCAATATCTGAAAGCGTTTAAAAAAAAGTCTGTATAATGGTTTGAAACGGAATGACGGAATTCCGAAATTACGGAATTTTAGAATGACGGAATTTTGGTATTATGGAATTTCGGATTTTCGAACAAGGGTATAGCTATATGGCACCTACAACTTCGTTGTGGGCCATACATATCATTAATAAAAAGAAAAAAAACTCTGTATAATGGTTTGTTACGGAATGACGGAATTCCGAAATTACGGAATTTCAGAATGACGGAATTTCGGATTTTCGGAATTACGGAATTTCGTACAAGGGTAAAGCTATGTGGCACCTACAACTTCGTTGCGGGCCGTATATACATATCATTACTTAAAAGAAAAAAAACATTCATTCAAACAATCCAATCCAATACAGCTCCAAATAACAATGAATATTCAAATGGTAAAATAAATATTCCAAAAAAATTAAAATGTACAAATGCTGATGTCCCGAACTTTGAAGATACCAACTGAGTAGCCTCAGACTATAAATTGAACAACTTCAGATACAACGAAAATCAACAATCTTGTCAAACACGTTACAAAATTTGTATTTATTATTTACATAGAAAAAATATTGAGAAGGAAAACAGTTCTTTTTTTATATCAAAGACTTTCCCCGTTGGTAAATCGATATCACTATGAACATAATCAGCTCGCCGCCTTGACGCTCTTTCACATCGCGATGACCGTGAGGGCATTCCGATGTATTGTTACCACTGATATTTGACTTGCGTTTTTGACTAGTAATCGATCGTAAAAATACGCAAAAATTTCTTAGTGCAAAATAACAATCCGTATCGCTTGTTATAAATTCATTTCTTCTATGAATACTAAAAAAAAAATTAAGAAAATAAACGAATAACATGTAAATGTTTGTTGACGTTAGATATAAATGTGTATATATTTTTTCTATATTTATACATTTAGATCGTTCAGTGCTGTTTATTTGGTGTTTTTATTGACGTTATCGTTCTTGTACCATCATAACTGTCGTTACCTTTAAAGCTTTAGAAGTGTGCAAGTTCATATTGCACTTAACAAAAGATTCAGCACTCAAATGACGTTTTGAAGGACTGGAAAGCAGTTATTTATAAGGAGAAATTTTAAAGATTTATAGATATAAGAAGATGGTGCATGAGTTCGAATGAGAGAACTTTCCACCAAAGTAATAATTTGTTTTAAGGTGGTATGGGTGTCTTTCTCCATCTTGGATTTAAAAAAACAGAGAATCAAAGGTCCAGATTTTCCATCAAGTTAGCAAAATTTGAGGCAGGAATGCAGATGTTTAATGTACATTTTCATTTAAAAGTACCAATTTATAAGAATATAACTTTTAAATATTGATATTTATGCAAATGTTAATTATTGTTGGTTGTTTTTATCTTTTTTTAAAATTGGCATTTTAAGTGGAGGTAACTCTAAAAAAGTGCATTTTCTGAAGGATTCTGTATGGAATTTTCCTATTTTGTATTTTAGCCGGAAAAAACGTACGGTGACCCTATCTTTTCTTTTGATATTCTCAAGGCATTGTCTGAAAGCTATCTTTTCCTGAAGTATTTAACAATTCTATCATTTTGTTTAGTTTCTAATCACAAAATGGTGTTTTTTCCTGTATAATCCATACAAAATGTGTCATTTTGTCCCGTCCTGTGAAAATGGTGGATTGAACCTGGTTTTATTGCGCTAAACATGTCACGTGTATGACAGTATCATAAAATTCTGTCATATTTACAACGATGCATGAACAAAACAGATATAATAGGTAAAATTGTCAAAATATGGATACAGCATTCAAATATTAATACTAATATGTACTAATATTGATATAATAAAAACACCGCTATGATATTTTAAAAGTATCGCATTGATATTAGAAAAAATAGCATTTGTATATTTATGTATATAAGAAAAACACAGCACTTCAAATTTTACACGGACACAAACGTTTGCTTCTTACTAACTTCTGAATGTTTTTTTAGACTCAATAGTTGTTTATATTTGAACAATAAGTTTTAAAATTAGTATTTTCTTAACTTTTCGTTGCCGAAAACAACATTTTCCGCAAGGAATGTCTGCATATTTACAATTGATATTAGATAATATCGCTATGTGATATAAGAAAAGTTTTTATCGATACGCTTCTTCCATAGACTGTATATACCTTGAATTTATTTACTTCCAATAAAATTATGAGAACGTGTCTTCATAAAAGAATTTCAAAAACAAACCACCTAAGGATATAGCGAGTACTATAGGTACATAATAACATTCAAAAGTACTTATAGCGGTTTTCCGATTAGCTACGTATCAAGGACGGTTGGTATTTAACTCAGCGGTTAGTGTTGTTTTGGGGATATCATAATCATTTTATACATCATGATAAAATCAAAAAGATTGAAAGGAATAACAAACAAAAAAACTAGCTTATCCTTTAATTTGATAAAGAGTTAAACGTTTCTAGAACACTTTGTGTATTGTTCTTTATGAAATTAACTATTTGTGCACAATAGAATTTATCAAACAGACCTTAAACGAACTTAGTTTTCCACGCCTTGAAATTCTAACTATATATTTGTGTTTCTGCTTGTTATAGGTATTGGTATTGATAGAAAGAAAAAGATTTTTTTTTTTGAATAATTGAAATAATATCTATGAACTAGTTTTAAAACACGTGTAATTGGTATAGGGTTATACTCGTTACCGTGTTAAAAGTTTGTAGATTTTATATCGATGATTAGTTCTTTGTATGATTTTGAAATTAAATATTCTATTTTGATCGTTAAATGAGAAGATTTGTATGTTGAGATTGTAAGAGACCTGAGATTTCATATTGAGTGAGAAAATGGCAATCTGATTATTTTCTTTTATCCACAACTTAAGAGATTTTTTTTTCTAGAAATGCGTTCTAAAAAAGGAAACTGAAAATATATCAAAAACAAATTCTGTTGTCGATAAAAAAACTACAAATATAAAGACAAAAGTAGATGCGATATGATTGACAATGATACAACCCTCCACAAGAGACTAATAAAACTAACGGTACCAACTTTCTTGCACCAGATGCGCATTTCGAAAATACATGTCTCTTCAGTGATGCTCGTGGCCAAAATATTTGAAATCAAAAGCTTATATAAAAGATGAAGAGCTATAATCCAAAAGGTCCAAAAAGTATAGCCAAAGTAAAGTAAATGACACAGAACATTATAACTATAGTTCACTCTACGGTCTTCAACCACCATGAGCAAGCCGATACCGCATAGTCAGCAATGATACGCCCCAAAATGACAACTAAAGCTCTAAGGGAATACTTCTAGTCATGATTATGGCTCCATTTTTTAAAATCCCTTTTAAGGAAACACATTTGTATGGCTTACCAAAATAACGGGATTTTGATTAAATTTCATGGATTATAAAATCGAGTTTATTGACACGATAAAAGAACTATGACGAATGTAAAAATTACTCATTAACATAAAAACTTCACTAAAATAAATTATTAATAATGTTCGAGATTGCATCAGTTCTGACTATACTTATGTGTGAGTATTCGTGGTTCAACAATAACCATGCTTATACACTTAATGTGAGAAAAGGGGGAAAAAAGGAATTATACAACTGTTATTAAAGATACAATAACCTCCCTTTAACTATTAGAGCCAAGGAAAAGAAAGGGTTCTCATTAGAAGATCCAAGAGAGCAATCTTCTGTCTTATGTTGAATATCAAAAACGTAGCAACAGTACAGTCACTTTATCAATGACAAAATATCTTGGTAAACAGGCAGTGCTTGTGACACTAGTGACACATGTCGTCTTCTGTGTGATAAATCGCAGTTGAAAAAAAAGTTTACAAAGTATGAATTGAATGTAGCTGCAACAGCTGAGAAAATATTAGCACATCACTTTTAAAAATGATTTTGTTTCCATAACTGTCGTACAAGTAGTACAGATTCGAAAACAAATGTGACTGAACATCTTTCTAAAATCTTACGCGTGATACTAACTACCCGAATCCATATGCTATTTAACATTATGAGAATTTGCTTATCAACTAACAATTAGAGTTCCCATGATAACTTTTACCGATTTGTTGTCATTCGTTTGAGGCAAACATCATGCAGCATTATTTTTTAACTTCATTTTCCGCAGCAAAGATGATGCCCTGTCATTGAATAATCCATAGTTTGATATCTATATTGATCGCACTTGAAATAAAAGTACTACAGTTGCAATTAAATCTGCTTAATATGTTGACTAACATCTAGAAATTGACAATAACACAAATATTCCGAATTGGTTGGTTATAAGTTACAAGAATCTAATTTCCCAATGTGAACATTTCATTTCTATGTTGCAACACTCAGTTGATATAATATTTCATGGTGGGTTTGGTTTGCTCATTTTTTTTCTATGTTGTGATTTTACGACTGATACTCGTCTTTTGGTCGTTTGTGGTTCATTGGCTTATCATAGAGTCGTCACTGGTTCGAACAGACGTACTTATAATAAAATTGTTTCTGTAACTGCATCTTACATTTATTTGTATGATCTTCTACGATAGATAATTCAGCTGATCTGTAACAATTCCATCTTCATGCCTTATATATCATGTACTGTGTTATGACACTAGATTGACACAGACGAGTAAATTAACGTTACACCCGGCCAAGGAAAACTTTATTTTTGTAGAGCCGAGATGGTCGAGTGGTCTAACGCGTCGGATACAGTGCAAGGCGATTTGGTGCCACGATATCTAAGTAGCATGAACTCGAATCCAGATCCAGGGAAGAACAGAAATTGGCAAACGCAAATTCACAGATCTGACATTGTTCGGTTGTTATGTAGACGAAATTTAAAAATTAAGTACAAAAAAAGAGTTTTAAAAGCAGCATTGACTAGCGCTTTCATTCATCTTGGGACTTTTCAAGACTATGAACGTCGTTATGGGGAACACATTAGTACTATAACGTAACGTCATTGTTCGTAACATATTAGTAGTTCATGTAACTACTAAGCATTAAGGCGTCAAACACTTTTATGAATTTTCTTTCTAGTACTTTACGGTATTTTTCTGCTGGTTCCGTACATTTAAAGAACGGGAAAAATTTGAATTTTCCTCTCGCTCAAATGTCTAAATGTTCGCTCAACGGAATTAGTCTGTACTCGGGTTGTCGTATTTGTTGTTGATGGATCCTGACCAGTTCACACACACTATTTCCTGTTTGACCTATGTAATTTTCTTTACAGTTGACACATGTTCTACAATAGAGTAAATTTTCTGATTTGCAAGTCATATTTGCGTTTTCTGACAATTTCTTACCGTTTTTGAAATATTTCTTACTGCCGATTTTTAAGTAATTATAATTGTCTCTGGAACATACCCCACAGCGTGAATCGCCACAACTTTGTACGGATGATACGTTTTTAACTATTATATCAAATCGCGCTTTTGTTAGTTGGCGTTTTTATATATATATATACATAAATATGTGTGTGTGTATAAAACGTCTGAATAACAGTCAACGATATTACGCACGAGGGCGCTACGAGTAACGATCCATGTACACAATGAATATATTACATAAACGTCCATAAGTACAAAAAAACACCAATAACAAAAAAAGGAAACTATGAATGGAAATATTTATAAATATTTCGGATAACAGATATCTTTCATCAGTACAGTGGGATTTCCAGTGACACTAGAACAATAGAAAAATCACTCGTCTTATGAAAGAGTTAGAAAAGGAAAAAAAAACCAGGAGAGACGATTTACGCATAAAAACCAATATGCATAGGGATGAATATCTCTTAAAACACAAAACCATTATATAACTTTTATACAACCTCTATAAGTAAAGCATATGTTAAAGCTAAATTTGTTAGTATATGATTTTTCAATTGCCAAACATGCTGTTAAGGTTTACCTTTTTTTTACATTTAGTACATGTTCCAAGGGGAAACTTGATGCAAAGCATTATTTTTTACTGTTTCATTGCATTTGATAGAAAAAGAGGACTTTGTGGCAAATAAATCAAGATTTTTATAGAAAATCCACAGCCCTTAATACAGAGATTTTTGTTATTAAATTGCAAACATAAATTACTCACTTGATTTTCTATGATGTGCTAGTGTTTATTTTTTACAAAAAGTTCCAAGTAACCTGTAAATTCCAAAACACCTCGTGCTTAGTCACTAAAGTCGGGTGCACCCTAAAAGGTGTACTTGATTTTGGCCATATTTATACTTGTCTAAACCAATAACTACATTTATAAACTTGTTTTAAGGAAATCAATGCTAGCACTGCATGCAATAATCCTATATCTATCAGTCATCAAATTGCCAAATATGAGAGTACAAGGATAAAGGCTGTGGATTTTCTATAAAAATCTTGATTTATTTGCCACAAAGTCCTCTTTTTCTATTAAATGCAATGGCACAGTAAAAAATAATGCTTTGCATCAAGTTTCCCCTTGGAATATGTACAAAATGGCCTATCTCTATTATTCATTATATCTGTAGTTTTGATACAATTGAAGTTTGAAAAGTTCGTACAAAAATGGCTACAGAAGGGTACATAAACCTTAATTGAACAATCTATTGTTCAACATGAGGGTGTGTAAAAATCTGCCAGATTTGACTGCATATTTTTTTTAAAATATATATCAAACCTTAATAATGTAGCTTTCTGAGTATTCAATTTTTAACGTGTTCCGAAATGTAGTTTCGTCACAAGAATTTTTCAAAGTTGGGTTGTTTTGTGTATATGAATGTCGATAAATTCGTATGAT
This sequence comes from Mytilus galloprovincialis, assembly GCF_965363235.1. NCBI lineage: Eukaryota > Metazoa > Mollusca > Bivalvia > Mytilida > Mytilidae > Mytilus > Mytilus galloprovincialis. The sequence goes on along the minus strand of NC_134847.1, from coordinate 9,267,736 downwards.
CGAGCACACCGACAAGTGTATCGTTGGGACAACTCGATATAATGTAACCATTATACGTGACAAATAACCTAATGTGAAGTTTATTAAAATCATCATAACATAATTGATCAGCACATTATGTTTTAAAAACATGAGTCTTATAATATAAGACTTTAAAGGTTCATATCATTTACATTCAACGTTTTTATTGGATTTTTTTTAATACAATGTAACATCGAGGTTGAACGTTGATAGTAAAAAAAAATCCCAGAAAATTTTTGAATGATATTGTAAATGATATAAACCTTCGAATTCATATTATATCGGAATAGAAAATATGTGATCCGAATTAACCATGCACGTGTGTTAAAGAAGATTTTGCACTTTTATGATGTACAGGGGGAAAGGTTTTTTCTTAAACAATTTGAAGAATTTTGTTGGCAATACTTTAATACAAACACTACATATAGAAAAGTATATGTCAAATCTCAATGGATTATTATTATGAAAAATGTTTGACTCGATTAAAAAACAAAAACTTCTGGAATCTACTGATAAATAATGCAACACTTATGACACATTTAAGTTTTGGAATGATTTTATTCACAAAGAATGTTTCTCATTGATGTACATTTCTATGCTTTTGTCTTTTCGGAGTTTATATTGGAAATTAAAAATTGCTGCAGGAAAGAGACTAGCCCCACATCTCTATGCATATGATTGTCATATGTACGTGAGAATCATTCCATAAAACATCCGTTTGATATTTTTCAATGCCAGACACTGTCTAGTGGTTTTTCTGCCACAATTACAAGGAAAACCTGGCTTAACTTGTGCTGGATCAGACACTTGAATCTTAATTGATGTTAAGCAATTAGTTTAAAGGGTCATCCGGAACTGTTAGATTTAGTGACAGTCTTCCTTCCATACAGACCATCGCTGCAAAATAATTTGAACATTCAATTAGGTGATTATAATATTATTTAGCAATCCAAAGAGAACCTGAAAATATTAGACCAAGGTTTGAACAGAGATGCAAAAAAAAAAAAAAAAAAAAAAAACCCAGCCATTTTACTGTACAATGAAATTGAAAAAGAGTAGTTAGTTGCATGTCCCATCATCTTTTGGTTGACGACCCCAGATAAATATAATCTAAATTTCGTAGCATTTTCACCCCCCCCCCTTTTTTTTACTGAATTTGTTCAAGGTATGGTGGTTTTACCCCATTTCAGATTTCAGTTTGTCATGTTGTATATCTTTTATAAATTAGATGAATTTCTAGCAAGTTTCAACGATATTCTTTATCATTTGACAAAATACTAAGCATCTGAACTAAATTGTTTACTATTTGAAAAAGCGCGCCTTCTTTTACTTAAATTTACCTCCCTTTTTTCACATAGCAACACAAATTAAAAACTGCCAATCTTTGCTGCATATCAATTTTTCCACCAATAAAAATATATATCATGCAACATAATCAACTTTACAAATTGGGAGAAAATCAAGGTGTTCCGACCATTGGATAGTATTTAAAAAAAATAATGAAAGGATGGCATGATTACAATTTTGAACCCTGACGACACTGAAATTCGAAAATCATCACACATTTACCTATCATATGATGATACGATGAGGTGATGAATAAATATTTTACCCTATTCCTTATCATATTCACAGTATGTTGACACGTCTTAGTTAGTTTGTGCTAGCTCATTTTAAACAAGCTAAACAATTACAGCATCATTCGTTTTTCTTTACCGATTACCTCTAGTCAGAAGATCGCACTGTTTACAGGGGAGGTAATATTTTGTCACCACTGAGTATGATTATGATATTTGTGTGCAACGTACACATTTTTAATGATACCGATGGCGGTATAAAAGCAACCAACATACACTACTGGACGAAAAAACGTCTGTCCATACCAGTAACAGTCGTTCTAAGACTGATAAGGCCTGTTAAAGTTGTAACAGTTGTTAAATTTCACTGCTTCAGTTATTTTGGAACTGTCCCAACTTTAAAAGTGTTTGTCTACAACATAAATCGACTGCAACAACGCCAGAAATAACTGCCACAGACATTAAAGGACTGATACAACTATTTCAAAGTTGTAACAGTTGATTTACAACTGTCCCAACTCGAAAAACGTTGCAACAGTCATAAATAAACTGATTAAACGCCTAAAGAGTTGTCACAGTCGTAATAAAACTGATGCAACTATTTGAAAGTTGTAACAGTTATTTTATTACTGTCCCAACACGGAAAACGTTGAAACAGTCATAAATAAACTGTTTAAACGCAGAAAAAGTTGTAACAGTTAAAATATAATAGCTTCAACCATTGTATAGCCTAGCTAATTTATAAGCGTAGCAACTTCAAAACATTGATATTCGTGTACACTTAAAAGTCACGGATACAAATTGTCTGACAGCCAGGCCCGGGATAAAGGTTAAATTATTTGTAAAACAATTTTACCGTGTAAAATATAAGGTTGTGACAAAGAGAAACAACTTTCATTCCCATTTAAAACATTAATTTTAGATGTATATTGTTTTAAAAAAATAGTTTTTTTGAAATATTTGCCGCTGAACACATTTTTGTATTCCTCGGTTATTTAGTGAATGTGCTGAATTTATATATTTTTTTAACACTTCCTCGCCATTATCTCTTCGAACAAATAAAATCGGAACCAGCCATAGATACCTGCAATTTCACTAGATAAAATATAACTGCCAACAGAAAAAGCGAAAAACGTTACCCAATGTATTTGTAAACCAAACGTATCTTTATAACTGAATTTTAAACAGTTGACAATTTTTAATATTATTTTTTTTTTATTATTAAATTAGTTAGGTGTGAAATCATTCATGCATACACAATTGTTTTCAATACCCGTAGTTTTACTAATCACATTACTTCATAATAACGCTAATATACATGATATACTCTAAACCTAACCGGGAACTCCTTATACACACACTTGTCAAACTTATCCCCATATAAAACTGCTTTATATTTTTTTTAGGGCTTATTTCAGACACTTATTCTGAGCTTTTATTCGGGGCTACATTTTTTTCTTTTAAAATTATAAATATCGCCGTATTAACCATATTGATTTCTATACATGTAAAACATATCTATATATAATCAAAGCTATTACGGACATTTAACACATCTTTAGCGGCTATGGAAAACAAATTTTAAATCTATCCAAATTTAATTTATTTTATTTTATCGTTTTTTATTTTAGAATAGTTCAATATTAACTCGACTTTGTACTGTATATTCTTCATATTGTACGGAATGGTCAATGAGTTCAATTGTAATTGATACACATGATACATAATAAATAGCACGTCAGCATTCACGATTGAGGTGAACAAATATTATCACTCGCGAGAAAAAAATCATATTTTCACCGGATTTTTCGCAAACAATTTACCATACATATTTGTAAATACTAGTAGATGGACATACTGTTCATACAAGACCCGACAAAATAACTAGCGCAAGTGAAAGTTCAAATGTTCAAAACAAGAAAACTCGCATTGTTTCAGACAGGAAAATCAAATCTTCTTTTATATTTTTTCACATCATGGTTTAGAACTTGATGTATTTGGTCAATTCTAAAGACTGACATCGGATTCTCTTACGTGGTTTCAGTTGATCAGATGTCGTACTTATTACGTTTATCCAAAATATTTTCCCATTTCAATTGTTCAACTTCAAATTATTTAATCTTGTAAATGCTTGTACAATAATGACATACTATTTAATTAGTAAAGAAAACTAACAATGTTACTAGATGTAGACAATATTCTGGGTCCCTTAATATGTTTTTTGTTCGGTGTGAGCCGAGGCTCCGTGTTGAAGGCCTTACATTGACTATATTGGTTTACTATTATAAACACCCCGTATAACCCCGATACAAATGAATCCGGACGTTGACGCGTTCGAAGCGATAAGCAGGACAACATTTGGGATGACAATAACTTTGAATGCCTCTCTAGAACTTATTTGAGTATATATAGATATGTCAATGAGCATGTTAGTATCTTTATTCAATTATACAGTTGTTGTAAGTTTTAGATATTGTATAAAACGTTTGATTAAACTGCTAGATGCAAAACGCACAGACATGGTGCAATTTCATACGGTTTACGATGTAAACAATGCTGAATATCTTTTCGTGCATACACCTTTGAGTATTAATACCTTAAACAATACTAAATAACTATACATTGAATTACTACGTGCCTTCAAATGTGCCCTAGAACTTGGAATAAACGCAATATCATACAAAATAAATTTTCTCTGACTGTATTGTTCGTTCCACCAAATGTGTCGCGTTCGTTGTGCGTTTTGAAATAATCACTGTACAGTTCGTTGACAAAAACCGTGACAAACAATTTCTTGTCAAGGTTGTCGAGATGGTGTCGGCGACCCTTTTTCTGTATTTTATTGTAAATGTTTATCTGTTAACTTAGTCAAAGTAGTTGAACTTAAAAAATCTGTCATACAAAGCCAAAATTGAAATATGTAACTCGCGTACATCTGCATGGAATGTTTCTATTGAAAATTGAGACTTTCAATGTTTTTCCAGATGAAATGAACAGTTAATAAATATATTCCAGAGGAAATAAAGTTTCAAAAAGTATAGTACAGTCATTAAAACTTTAATGACTTTCTTTTCACAATTTGAGGCTCTTCCAAATGCCGATGTTGGTCCAAATTCGCCTAGACGAAAGCAGACATACATGAAGGAGCTCGTTGAACTTAATTTGCCGAATGCCATAGATGGCATTCCAACTGCTTTAATTTTTTTATTACTTTTATTTACATGCGGAGCTTTGTAGATGTGGTGTGATGGCCAGTGAGACAACTGTCCATCAAAGTTTAAATGAAGTTGGCGTATAAACTATTATAGTCCAATGTACAACATTTAACAATGAGGAAAATCTATACCATACAGTCGCCTAAAAAAGGCCCCGATATGAAAAAAAAAATATGAAAAAAAACGATTAAACTAACGGTTAATAATTTATAATTTATGAAATGACAGATCTATATAACCAATGCACTGCAAGATTCTGACGTTGGACCGACAAAACAAAGTGCGGCAGGTTTAAGCATGTGAGCCCCCAACCCTCTCCTTAACATGGAACACTGGTGTAACAGCACAACATGATAAAAAAGTTCAGTTGCAATTGGCTAAACTCAAAATGTCGGTACAAGGCACAAAAACCATATACATAAAATATCGACAAAGGAGTAATTGTAGTAACTGATAGTTATTTCAAAGCGAATTACAACTAAGAAGTAAATCGTGTGTCCAAATTGTTTTAATCAGTATATCCTACGCTTTTAGGTAAAGACGTAATAAAACGCACGAACTTGTGCAATGCCAAATATGAGCAGTATCGAAAGGATGTACGGTATATAAGTTCTCATAAGTGTGCGTAAATTATGATAATGTTAAGTGATGTTTTGATTTAACAGGTAGAGCAAAACTTTCTATATTGTGGCCAATTGTTTTTTTTATTTATGAAAGAATTTGGTGAAGGGTGACTGGGAGATATACTATAAATTATGATCACTTTGGTCTTTTTCCGATCGGCAGTAAAAACTGACTGAAGTTGGCCACCCATTTAGTTGTGTGGGATGTAACAGTACACAGTCACGTCCTGTCCGAATGGGAATATAAAATCCAAAGTCTCGTGTAAAGAGAGTACCTCGCTAACTACACAGTACTAACCCCTGCAAAAACTTCAAGAGAGGTCTATAAATAGCCTGTTGAAAGGCACCATTTGTGTCTTTATGAAATATACATCATTTTATCCAGTGGCAATCCAAAAGTCCCTGACGTAATTCCGGAGGGTCTCCTCACAGGACTTACATGTATGTGTTGCTTCTTTGTGCTTATCCTGAACATGCATGGCATATTTGCAAGTGATCGTTAAGCAACCAACAATCAGCCATTACGTACGCGTGTCATAAACAAATAAAAGGGTCTATTGTTAAGTACCAACAGTAAAGAAGAAACACATCAAATGTCTAAGGTTAGGTTGGTGATTGATGCTTTGCTAACCCATAATTTACCAATGACGCCAAGGGTAACTGGGGATTATAAATATGGTCCCTGTGGTCTTCTGTGAAATTAATCAAAATTTGAATGAAATGCATATGGGTGAGTATAGACTTTAAAGGTGTTTATAATAACCAGAATGACCTGACCAATCATTTAGATTTTTGCACCACAGTAGAAAGACTGTAATGTTCGAGGAATTTAAGCATTATCTTTATACCATAAAAATTAAACAAACACAAAAACATAATTAAAGAAAGCAAACCAGTTAATATTGAGTGTTGTCTCTTCATCTTTATATCTTCACATTGAAGTAACTGTATTACTATTGATGGCTATCAGTTACATGTTCCTTGCATACACCTATTCTTGAGCCTTAATGTAACTCTATGGTAATCTATGACCACCTTGGACCCGCCTCTGAGATTCAGGCCAAAAAGGCTTAACCTATAATCCATTGAATATATTTGATTACTTTCTATATCAAATAGAAGATGCGGTATTGAAACAGCTCTTCGCAAGAGACCAAACGAAACAAAAATGAACAACTATAGGTCACCGTACGCCTTTTAAGGTTCATGTGGACCCTATGGCTAAAATGGCCGTATTTTTATCTCAAAATTTTCTCTGAGTACAGGCACCCCTGTGTATCTGGAAAAGTTTTAAGGCATAGCATGCCCTAGATAAATAGAATTCAAATGCATTGTATGATTTAGAAAATTCATAACTTAAATGGATTTTGCCGTACACTTTTTTTCGTATCTGCAGAAGATGATAAAATTAACAAACAGTTGAGTTTACCTTGATATTGTCCACTCAGGTACACAGTTTAAATAACCAATTATTGTCAGGTATCTATTGTCCATCTAATGTCCATGTCAATTAAAAATGTTCACTTTAATTTTTACCTATGGGGAAGTTCTCAAACCTGTTTCCCAACTTAGTTTATTTTGGCACCTTCTGGAGGAATGAAAAAAAGTGCACGGCAAAATCCTGGTAAGTTTTTATTTTTCTAAAACATACTTAGAGTTCATTTATCTAGGGCATGCTATGCCTGAATTTTTTTACAGATGTGCAGGTTTGTCTGTACTCAGAGAAAATTTTGAGGTGAAAACACGACCATTTTAGCCATAGGGTCCACATGAACCTTAACAATGAAAGAGCCCACACCACTATTAAGCACACCGAAATAACAAATGTAGTCAGTGCATACGAGAAAACTAATGGCTCAATTTTTGCACAAAAGTCACACCGGTGAACAAAAAAATATATACAACCACTGAATTACAGGCTCCTGGCTTTGGACAGGCACATACAGAATATGGCAGGATTAAACATGTTAGCGGGCACCCAACCCACCACCTAACCGTTCATTGACTGTTGTATGGTTAACACTTTCAAATATGCTATGAAATTAGAAATCGGACGTGTATATCTGTATGCTTTGTCATAGTTGCATCTGTCGAGTTATTGTATTTTCCTACCAATTCAAACTTTTGTATACATGAGGATTTTTTTAAATGTAAAAATTTCCTCCAAGTGTTTTTCGACAATACAACTGACATTATGGGTTGCTGTCTGCATGTTATGATGGTAAATTATTATTTTCAAACATGCATATTGGTTATAATCATATCAAAGCATAATCTAATACATGCAAAATTCATTGACAGGGCCGTAACTAGGATTCGAATTCAGGCGAGGCAGGGGTTTGGGGGCCGCCGATTGAGCCCCCTTTGATAGGGTGTAGGGGGCGAAGCCCCTCGCCGATTTTTTTTTCTCTAGAAGTCATTGGCTAAAAATTACCCGCTTCCCTTCGATTTCCTTACTTTGAGAAACATCAGTATTGCTTGAATCTGGAAGCAACTTTTATGCAAAAACAAGCTGAGATTACTGTTCGGGTGAGCCAAGGCTAGCTCCGTCTTGCAGGCTGTACTTTTACCTATAATTGTTAACAAAAAATATATTGTGACCGTGGATTTTTTCTCAAATGATATGGCTAAAATTACCCGTTTTCCTTCGATTTCCTTACTTTAAGAAAGATCAGTTTTGCTGGATCCTTGGAGCAATTTTCATGCAAACAATTATTATCTGTATTTTCTGTATTTAAAGATATTTTTTTTAGAAACTGGTAAGTTTAAAAAAACATATAAAGCAAGATTATAAACGCAAGATTTTTTTTTTATCGAGGATCTTGAATTTCAATATTGTTGAAAGCTGCACAGACATGTATATAGCTACAACCAGGGACTTTCTATACTAGTCTAGTATATACTTAGTATAGAAAGTCCCTGGTACAACGAATGAGAGTGTTTAACTACTGAGGCATTGACCATAATGTTATCGTACGATCGGGAAACTTAAAAAAAAACATCCAACAGCTGATTCAGCCGGTAACGAATTTAAAAGATTCACAATACAAAAGGAACTTCCTCTGCTTAAATAATTGAGCCCCCAACTAAAAGTGAATAGTTAAGTTTTTATTCAAAATTATCGAAAGCAAAGTTTCATGTGTTTTCTCATTCGAATACTGACCCCCTCAATACTGAATAACAGACGGACGGCCACACGAAAAATCTGAAAATAAAACAAGTACTGAAACGGTTTACTTTCGATCAAAAATCCGAAAAATGACTGATATTACGTATCATGATAACACTGTTAAAACTGTTAGCTTGTGTTGTTTATAATATAAATTCAAGTTCTTCGTGTACATATTGTCAATATTTTATTTTTTTACTTCAAAAAAAAATTTTGGTGTAGAAAATTCAGGGGAGGCAGTTGCCTCCCCTGCCTCATAGGTAGTTACGGCCCTGATTGACAAACGCAATATTTTGTCAACGAAGCGTACAGTATAAAAAGGTGTAATGACAACGAAGCGTATACAACATGAAAATAGAGACATTTTAAAACGTGTATTTTTTTGTTTCTAGATACAACATAAACAAACGATCTTTATAAGTTTGTTAATTTATACTATGAAGTTTTCAAAAATGTAAGTTTTAAAAACTATGAGGTACGAGAAACATTAAGTTTTGAATGTTTAAAAATACCAAGCACGTTTTATCATTGATATCGTCGTGCGTTTTTTTATTTTTGTATAAAAAAATGTCACATTTTTGAAAAACCTTTTAGTAACTCATAAGTATTATTGCAAATAATATATTGGCGCAAAATATACGAAGAATAGATATTGGATTGTCTTTAAAAGTATGAATTCCTTACTGTCTGAACTCAGTGCTATACGGTGTGCTCAACTCGAACGCGTCAACGTCCGGTTTCATCTGTATCGGGGTTATACAGGGTGATAAATTGTTATTTGAATGGAGAGTTGTCTCATTGGCACACACACCCAATCTTCCTTTATCTATGACAGTACAGTAATGGAAATTTTAAAAATGGTCACATTTATAAATTACGAAAATGGGTCCCACATTCTGAATTCATATATACACCTTAGAAAAAACAAGTGAAACTGCGAGCTACAGTTACTGCTCACTGATGATACCCCGCCGCAAGTGGATAATATAAATAGTGTAAAAATATGCAAGTGTTCGGTAAACAGGAAATTGTCGAGTGATGAATCTGAAAACGCATCGCACGGTATAGCTGACTTAAATAAATCCTGAAACCAAATTTCAGAAATCCTTATATTGTAGTTCTTGAGAAAAGTGTGACGAAAATTTTCAACCTGGCTTTCATGTGTAAAATCATACAAGTGTTCAGTTAACAGAAAGTTGTCAAGTGATCAATCTGAAAACGCATCACAAGATATACCCGACTTAGATAAACCCTGAAACCAAACTTCAGAAATCCTTGTATTGTAGTTCCTGAGAAAAATGCAACAAAAATATTCATGGAAGGGACTGACTGACGGACGGACTGACGGACAGACAGAGGTAAAACAGTATACCCCCCTTTTTTTAAAGTGGGGGTATACAAATACACAGATTCAGTGACTTGTGACTCGTTTCATCCCGGATGGCAACTATTAAAGAACCTACCAAGTGTATTCATTGTAAATTGTTTTTGTCCTGAACATGCATGTAATATTTGCTACTGGACAATAGCAAATTAAAACCCCAAAAATATGCTTCCAAACATAAATATTATAATTAAATTACAACAAACAGCTCACTATTAGAGCATTAGGACGGTACGCACAGTATTGGTGAACCCTACTAGTTCCGCGTTTTTTCTTCCTATTTTTAGCATGCCTTATTAGAATAAATGAAAACTGGTATGATATGTTATGTCTAAACATAGACTATAGTTTTATAGTAATATCTTTAAAATAATAAAATTATAACATAAAATTAAATCAAATAACACTCAAGGGAACAAAACGTCAAAAAATATGAGCGTAACTTGTAACATGGAAATCGAGTTTTTTTAGTAATTTGAATCAGAAAATCTTATTTTTGCACGCAAATTAGCAAGAAATGCTATGCGAAATTTTAGCACAATTCGCTTCGACGTCGCATCCGACGTTTTGGGCATTTTTTCAAATATTCGAGTTAGAAGATGCATTGGAATGTTCAAAAGATGATGTAACAAGTCATATGAAATAGGGGGAAAATTACAATTGATTCTACGGTAAGAAATTTTATGGAATGCAATAATATGTAAACGAAAAAAACAACATATATTCTTAATGTGCTTTTAATACCGTTTACAAATAGTACAAAAATATGGTTTGGAAGTGGAATTTTCTAATCGAATTTTAACTTTATGCTTGTCTAGTCCATTTTGTTACCGTGTGCTAAATGCACAAATAATGTACGTTTTTGTAAAGATGTTGTACATTCGAACGTAAATATAAATCAATTGTGTATCTTATTATTGAGTTTATGTATTGTTTTTGTAATGTGTTTTTAAAAGTCTTTCTCATATAAAAGGAATTTTGAATAAATAATGAAAGACAAAAAAATAATAAGAAAATCGAAATGTCTAGTCTGATTTGTTACCGTGCAATCTTGTAACGTTTTTCCGTGATTTTCAACGTAACGTTTATTTTACGGTGTTTATTTTGTCATTTTAATTTTTTATGCATAAACTACGTTCTTGTAGGCCAAAACAAATTTAACCACCACTGAAAGAATAAGATTAAATAAAGAAAGAAAGGAAAAAAGAAGAAGAGAACAAAAAGCGGGATGCTAAGATTTAGATGCAAACGTTAACACCAAACTCCGGACAGTGATCTTTTCCGTTCCGGAACTTTTTTCCCTTACTCCATCAATCACTGCCACCGGCTTTCGAAATTCGTTCCAAATTTTGGAACGATTATCTACGCAATAAATTTCCTCAGAACCATTAGTTACCGGCTTGAAAAACGTCAATTTTATAATTTCTTCCCAAAATTTAAATAACTTTTCCTAGATATAAAAAATGAGCAATAAATTTACGTCCCACACAGGACCTTTATTATGTGTGTGCATTCATATCTCAGTTATCTTCCCCAGCCCTTTGGAAAGTAAATATGGAGGGAAACGTGAATCAGATAATAGAAATGTATGTTAGGCGCATAGTCCCTCCTAAGTCCAAAGAGAAAACAAGCCTAAATGCTGCAAAATAAACTTGGACAGGTACAAATGATGATTTGAATTCGAATATGCGGTTGTCAACGGAGGAAGTTCATTGAATTTTGGTCTACCAAATTATGCAAGCCTTTCCACGTTTCCTTTTCAAAGGGACACCTTTTATCCATTTATAGTTGGATCTAGGGTGGCTTAGTCCTCCTTTTTCCCCTGGAAAATGTTTGGTTATTATATAGGGAATCACTGAAGCATGACTGGGACCAACAACTCCCCACCCCCACCCCCCCCCCCCCCATATTTAGGTCAGTCAGTGCCCCTTCCCATAATATAAGACTTTAGGTTCATATCATTTCCGTTCAAGGTTTAACATTGTTAGTTAAATAACATAAAAATGTGTCATTTTCATTCTTTTTACATATGTACTTTCAATACATGCATGTCAACAGGTCAATACATTCTCAGTATGAAGTAAAGAGGTTGTCAGTAGACTACAACCCTACATATATAAACTTTAAAGTTTGCATCCTGGACACATAGTGAAACACATTGGTGACTAATTAACAAATGATCATGTTAACTTTCCCTTCAATATGTTCACTAACTTGATAAGCACATAGTATATTGGCCATTTGATTTTTACACAATAATTGGGACAGAAACTCTTTAACACATTTTAAAAAAGTGCTGTAATACATATATGATCATGATTATTAAAATATGGAGTTCAGGAATGATTGGTAATGTGACTATCCACCAAAGTTCAAATGATATTGATTTAAGCAACTTTAGGTTATATGGTATAACCTGCATGTGCTACAGTCTTATTTAGTAATCTCCGTCATTTTGTCATGTCAAACCTTACAAAATGTGACATATTTTCACATGTGTTCCAGATCTTCTTACCTACAATAGCAATTATAATGTTTATTCAGTTTTATTTTATTTGTAACAACCACACATCCAAGAGTTATTGCAGGCTTGAACTTTTTTCTGACATCATCAACTCAAGTTTGAATATAGTCAGTCTTTCATTTCATCAATCATGACAGAGCTTGAGGTGTAATAAAAGTTTAAAACAAGAAAATCCATGAAATCAGCATTTATTTACGTTGTATCTATAATAATTTTTCCAAAAGTGAATTGTTAAAATAAGTTTGCTCCTTCCAAAATATAATGCTCTGTTGGCATGGTTGGGTGCTGCTATATACTACCCCGAGAAGGAACCCTGAACAATAATGGACACAACATTCAAGCTTGATACAGCTCTCAATTTGGATTGTGATTATCATGATTATATATTTATTTGACATAGCTTGATTTCTGGCACAGATTAAATGTGGATTAAGAACTTTAAATTTTAAAACTGGATATTTCCCTTATAATATATGTACATGTAATATGGTATAATATTCAAAACATAAATACATGTTGAGAATCAGAAGAATTGAACTTTTAATGAAAGCTAACTAAGTTTAGTTTTGAACTGTTAGGACTTCAATGTGGACTAATTTGATAATGGGGCTCAAAATCTAAATTCATGGTTAGATTCAGCATAACAAAAAACCCTTAATATTTTTTTTTATAAAAATCAAAACAACTTTAATTTTGGACCGGTTGGACCATCTTGTACAGATCCGTTCTCTTATACTTTAGTTATTGTCTAAAAACTAAATGTCTCCCAATGATGACATCACCCTACCATTACACAGCCACACATTTCAAGCAGTTGATTGAAAAAAATTATCAATGCAGTTTAAAGTTATGTGACTTCCAAGAGAGAAAACAAACCTGCCCCCTTTTAATAGATGAATGGTACATGTAGATGTAATGGTCCTAATAACTATAAATCCTATTCTTGTTCAAGCATTTAACCTAGACACCTATGAAATAATTCTTTGAAATACTGAAATACTGAACCTTGCTGCATTAATTTGTATTGTATTTTTATTACTGCTCATCAAAACATTATCTTGACCACTTCTCTCTTACATTATTGTACATATATACTCTTTACTTTTACTGCACATTAACTAATTTCAACTATTTAATATACATGATTGGGGACTGGGTTTTAAGCTAACAGATACCTTGGTAGCTGTTACACCCAAATTATGTCCTGATACTCTTGGCATTAACAATAATTGATATTGGAGTTGTGTGCATTAAATTTAAACCAGTAATGAATATATGTACTGTAAATCAATTGCTTATATTTCAAAAACTTTGAAAAGGAATCAGGTCCAATTGCCTGTTTGTCACTGCTAAATTATTGTCTCACTAGAAATTAAAATCTCATAATTTTTATTCAGTTAGGAAACACAAGAGTGCACACGCTGAAATGTCTGGCCTTCTTTACTAATCATTGATATTATGTTGATAGTCCTAAAGATAAAGCTGTATTTCAACTGTCACATAAACTTAACATTAACCAATGAACCATGAAAATGAGGTCAAGGTCAGATGAACCATGCCAGGTAGACATGTACAGCTAACAGTTTTTCCATACAATAAATATAGCTGACTTATTGCTTATACATGTAGTTTGAAAAAAAGAACAAAACACAAACTTTAACACTGAGCAATGAACTGTGAAAATTAGGTCAAAGTCAAATAAAACCTGCGCAACTGATATAAAGATCATAAAATATTTCCATACACCAAACATAATTGACCTATTGCATATAGTATTAGAAAAAAAACCTCAAAAACTTAACTTTGACCACTGAACCATGAAAATGAGGTCAAGGTCAGATGATGCCTGCCAGCTAGACATGTACACCTTACAATCATACCATACACCAAATATAGTAGACCTATTGCATACAGCATAAGAAAAAAAGACCAAAACACAAAAACTGAACTATTACCACTGAACCATGAAAATGAGGTCAAGGTCAGATGACACCTACCAGTTGGACATGTACACCTTACAGTGCTTCCATACACCGAATAAACTCGACCTATTGCTTATAGTATCTGAGATGTGGATTTGACCACCAAAACTTAACCTTATTCACTGATCCCTGAAATGGTCAAGGTCAAGTGAACACTGTCTGATGGGCATGAGAACCTTGCAAGCTACGCACATACCAAACATGGTTATCCTAAGGCTTTTACTTATGATAAGAGAGAATTTCACATTACAAAAAATCTTAATCGTTTTTCAAGTAGTCACTGAACCATGAAAATGAGGTCAAGGACATTAGACATGTGACTGAAGGAAACTTTGTAACATGACGCATCTAAATAAAAAGTATAAAGCATCCAGGTCTTCCACCTTCTAAAATATAAAGCTTTTAAGAAGTTAGCTAATACAGCTGCCGTCGCCAGATCACCAAAAAACTGGAAGCTACATGGAGCTTGAATATCTCATATGGTAATATATGCCATAATTATTTCAACATCAAATTCTTGACAAAAATTGATGTCTTTGTAGTAAGAGCAGTTGTAATACTGCATTGTTTTATGCATAAAATCTACTATTTAATCAAAAGTGTTTATAATGTATCCATTTTAAGATCGGGTTAACCCGGTTTGCACAATAATAATTCATTTGCGAGATAATTTAATTCCTGTTTTCTTTTTGTTGATAGCAGATTTGTATTTGTTGGGCTATAAATTTGAATATATTCACACTTTTTGATGAATGATGGCCAATTGAAAGTTTTAAACTATTCTGTTAATTGTATTCAACTTTAAGTATTGTGTTTTGTGTTGTTGGGATGCTGTCCAATGAACCTATACCCCACATCTCCTTGTATCATATGTTCATATATTTGGAAAAAAGTTAAATCATATTTAACTGTATTATTGGGCTAAAATTGAGTCTGAGATAAAACTATTCTTTATTTCTATTTTAATTAATAACAACAATACATGTATGTTCATGCTTAATTTATGAAGACATGCAATTTTTTGAAAACAAAAATTTAATCAAACGAAAATAAATATTTAAAAATGCACACAAATTTCCATGCGCAGCTAGTATGCACTTCAATTCACTCATTGAAACGTGAATAATCCTTGTTTGAGAGTGCATTAGTCTTGTTATTTGTAAGTGTGAGTCTATTCCATTTATGTATACATGTAGAACCTCTACAGGCTTTCAATGCGTCTCATATGACTTGGTAAACTTCAAATGATTAGGTTGACATAATTGTGATCTGAAAATATATAAACATTTTTTTTTTAACTTTGTTACTTCTGGTTTGATGTACAGTAGGTAAGGGATGTATATGATATGCCATTGTTTGTCCATCCATCCTTTCAAATGACAACACTTTGTTCAATATCTCAAAGTAGAAGGGGCTAAATAAAAAAGGTTTTACACCATTTTCAGAAAATAATGTTTTTTTTTTACCAATTTAAGAGTTACTATGGCAATAAACTAAAACAAAATTTGTAAAATTCTTGATTTTCCTTGTTTTTTTGGTCAAATAAAAATATAGTTTAGACTTGATATGTGTGCATCCAAGAAAGTTATACATTTCCAAACATAATGTGTCTTTTTGAAATAGTTGACAAACATTTTATATTCTTGGACCAAAAATAGTCCTTAAATATTATAGTCTTCTTTGCTTTGAACAATTTCTCATGAAATTTTAACACAAAATTTAGATTGAGTTCACTTTTAATTTTGATTTTTTGGAGTCTGTTGTTCAAAAGTTGCAGGACCTATCAGATTTAGGGTTATTTTTCACACCTCATATTAAGCTTGAGTTTGCTTAAAGTCAATAATCTCATATCTGTACTGAATGTCTTTCAGTTGTTTGTATACTTGTACCGGGCATGTCCCCTCTTTTTTTTGGTTAAATGTATTTCTTTTTGTATCCATCTGATGAGTTAATACTTTTTCAACTTATTTTATAATTTGTTCTTATTTTGTACTGTTACACTTTCAGGTAAGGGGGGGGGGGCACCAGCTTTCATGTTTAACCCTGCCACATGTTTATGTCTGTCCCAATTCAGGAGGCTGTAGTTCAGTGGTTGTTGTTTGTTGTATCACATATTGTTTTTTTTGTTCATTATTTTGTACATAAACTAGGCCAAATTTCTTGTTTCAATTGTTTTACATTTGTCATTACAGGGTCTTTTATAGCTCTCTGTGTGGTATGGGATTTACTCATTGTTTAAGACTGTGTGGTGACCTACTTTAGGCTACAGTTGTTAATTGCTGTCATTTTGTCTATCATTGGATGAGTTTTCTCATTGGCAATCATACAACATCCTCTATTTTATACAGTGTAGTTGTATCTAACAATTTGATCATATAATTAATATCACCATATATATAGGAAAAATAGTAATATTTAGAAAAACTTTTGTATTTGTTTTAATATATAATTTGGTCTTGTATTATATGCTCAAATATATCTAGCATTTGTCTAGTAAAAACTAAATTTTGTGAACAACCAATTTATAACTTTCATAGAAGATATACTTACGGTGTATCAATTGATTCATATTGAAGCTACATGTACACTGTACATGTATATGTAAACTTTTTCACAGTTTCATTCTGTCTGGTTCCAAGTCTTAACAATTACTGTTAAAGTCTCCAAGGAAACTAATTCAATAACTGTGTTAAAAGTCATTCTGGTTGACATAGCTGAAATTAATAAAGAGATAATAAAATAAGTTTAACTAAAAATAAATTGTTGCATTATTTATTAAACATATATGACAGAGTTAAAATGACTTTCAGATGTGTTTAGGTTTTTAATGCTTATGTTTGAGACTCAAAGAATTTATCATTAATTATGTTTATATTATATATTTTACTTGGACAATAAGTTAATATATATCCAATTGATAATGGACATTTTATAATCAAAGTGACAATAATGCCTCAGGGCTTAATCCTTTATCCTTCTTAAATTAGGGGCAGAATCAATTTGCGCCAATTGCAGTTTTGAAAAGGTATTAATTGCGCCACTCTCTTTTATTTTGATGGTATTAATTGCGCCAATAAATGAAATGAAATTGCGCCACATTTACCTGTAAATATTTTTTACTTATATCATACCTGTACATGTTTTACCTATATCATACATGTACTATAATCAACTTTTCCATTTAAGTTTTAACTATACACTCTATCATCAAATTTAAGAAAACTCACCAAAAAATAAATTGTTAAGTAATAGAATATTTTGTCACGAGTCAAGATGTATTCTATACCATTAAAAAAATAGAGTCCAATAGAGGAAAACCGGTCATCATGTTAAAGAACACAAATTTCGTCAGGCATTGTAAAGAAAACTGAAGATATAAGGTAGAGATGTACAGTTAAGTCCTGTTGTGCTAGGCTATTCACAGATGAATCGTGTGCAATTATTTTGAGAATTAGATCATATTCACGAAACAAATGCAAAAGAAAAGCAAGCGATATGTTGTCGGAGCGACCTTCAAAATTGATAAATTCAGAGCTAAATAAAATAAAAAATAAATAAAAATGGCGGAATTAAATGATTATTTTATTGGTGCAAATGATACCTATAGTTTTGAAAATTAGGTGGCGCAAAAGAAGTATTGGCGCAATTTAAGTTGTGGCGCAAATGAGTTACTTTTTGGCGCAAAAAGATATCGCCCTAAATTAGAGACATTGCTAAAAGAGTTGTATTAATTATTTATCTTTCTTTATCTGGATAATAACTTGTTTATATTTGTCAACACATTATGTAATAATTGATTTTTATCTTATTGTTTAATTCTCATATATATATATATTGTACTATTTTGTAAAAGATATAAGTTTGGAAGTCACAGGCTTGGTGACAAGTTCCAGTCTTGGAAATAAATTATATACTAAGTGGAATTAATCTTCTGTGTATTACTACTAGTTTATGGTGCATGGTTACTTAGGTTTAACATTTAGTTGTGACCAAATCCTCATATCAGTCTCCTAGTTTTAGACTGTGGATTTCTTGGTTACACATATATGAATAGATAGTTCGAAAAATATGGGGGAGGGAAGTATAATTGACAATTAAAAACTGAATCCAACCTTTTTTATAATTCATTCACTCTGTATTATCTTACTATACTAATTAAAGAAAGTTATTGAGTGTTTAACTGTCACATACATTTGTAACTGTAAAAAAGATTTGTCTACATTAATCGATTTGATAAAATATGGTTTCTTGTCAAACTCAGTTTTCATTTTAAGAATTAATTTGAAACATTGAAGTATTTTAGAAGATCAATGTAAGTACATGTAATATATTTATTCCATATGACAGCGAGTCAGGATAATTATCTAAAAATAAAATAATACCTAATATATACACTTTTTGTTTTATTCATCATGTTCATTATGATTCAGTCTAAACATTGTGCTGTTTTGTCACCATCTGTAAGATAAAAAAAAACAACATTAGAACTGATCACTGGCGTCCTAGAATTATAGTCAACAGTACATTTTTTGCAGGAATAAAAGATTTATTAGGTGTACATGTATATATATAAGGCCAAATTAAATAATATCTATGAAAAAAATTGGGAATTTACTTTATTCAACATTGGAAGAGATATTATATTGTAAAATGCTTATTGAAAAGACGACAAAAAAACTCTAAGGCAGGCAGCTATTTGTAACCTTAAATCATATACATAGGGTAAATGGGGAAATAGGAAATACACATATTTTTTTATTTGCCCTTAATGATTTTACTTTGGGGGGGGGGGGGGTATTATTACATTGTATAAATTGACCGGATAATAATTCAATAAAATATTCTTGAAATAAATAGTAATACCAGGGATTGAAGTAAAAATTTTAGCATTGTAGCCCACAGCTTAAATTTTATAGCCAACATATATATAAAATAATATATATTAAAAAATTTTTGAAGTAGCCCACACTTAAATGCTTGTAATTGTAGGGGCTATTGTTTGTGGACTCATGCTAATTTCAAACCCTGAATACTGAAATGAAAATGTTCCCATCCAGACTATTGTACATTTATTTTGCACATGACTATGATGACATATATAATAAAAGCAAAATTCATAATAAATCTAGTATGTGTGTGTTACCCTGTGTTATTTTGCAAGTAAATACATTGTATAATAGTTTTATGAAAGTTTTATTTCTTTATTCCATGAAATTATATATCATGTATATATCTGAATCGAGTTTTGAGAAAATTTATCCCTAATTTAATCCATATGGAGCAGCTTCTCGGGTAAATTTAACCACTCAGACTCTCACAACATTTTATGCAAAGTCGATAGTTTTCAAGCCATAATTGACCACAATCGATTTCTTCGACCTAACGATACAGAATTTTGCAAAGTTTCTATTTAGTAAAATTATTTGAATTGAGTGTATTTTACTTACAGCTATCGTTTTTATTCATGTATTATGGTAAAGTTGATAACAGATATCCTCATTCATCAATGGTCGGCCATATTTGCTTCAGTAGCAACAAAAGGTCATCACGGGTCAAACCACTTGAAGAGCGCGTAACGAAAAAAGCCGAAGGCAGTGATTAGTGTAGAGTAGTATTCGGGCCCGTATGCGGATCGGAACTGGAACTGCCGGGGAGTTTGCGTTAACACAGGCTTCAATAACGTTTTCTCAACGTTCCGTCGATGAAGTTTTCTGACGTTACAAACGTATCACCAATACTGTGCGTAACGTCTATACATGTATGACTTTGTAATGCTTATTGTGTTTATGGAAAACAATGGGAAAAATGTTGCTTAACATCTTGGGTCATATATTTAGAAGGCATTTATTCAAAAGCAGATAGAATGGATTTGTAGAAAAAAACATGAATAAGGGCAGAAAATCACCTATTTAAAGTACAAGTCTTTGGTTAAACACAATATATTTGTCATCATTGGTGTATCAATGTTGCTTTTGTGTACATGGTATAAAAATCAAACTTGGGTTTCTCATCTAAACTTGTTTACATTGTGTTACATCATCCAATATGGCTAGGCCTGTTATAGGTATTTCATTATCACACTTATGCGTAACTGATTTTGCTCATTGTTGAAGGATGTACAGTTACTAACAATTACATCACTTGGCTTACGATTGATGGTCGTCTTATTAAAATTCATACCACATCTCCTTATTCTGGTTATCATACAGTATTCATGTTATACAATACCTAGTATTATCAAATGAATTATAACAATTGTTAATAATGTAGTTGTCAGACTTTTGTTATCAAAAAGCAGCTACATGTGTATAATCTTGCTTTTCCTACATGTATGAAGGTTTTAGTACATTGTACATGTACAGGTATCACACAAACTTTCCATTATAAATAACCTTTGAAAAAGAATTTAAGTCACAGTAAAATTAACCATGCCAGACAGATGATGTACACCCTACAAACTGACATTCCATACACAAAATTTAGTGATTTATACTGTCTGTGGAATAGACTTAACATTCTTAACATCCAAACCATGAAAATTAAACATTGCCCAATGAAACATGAAATGAGGTCATGGTCAGATGTAAAGCCTGCCAATCAAACTTGTACACCTTATGAATATATATCCAATAATATGCCAAAAATAGTGATCCTATACATGTCATGCATGTACATGTAGTTTATACTGTAGCATCTGAGAAACATTTGGAAATAGATCAAACAACAAAAACTAAGCATTGTTCAATGAACCATGATATTTTCATTGAGGTCAAAGTCCGATGTAAGTCTTGCAATTAAGACATTTTTTCACCGCACTCATTTCATACACCAAATATATATAATTGACCTACTTTTCCTACTGCTTGTAGTATTTAACATGTGTGAGAAACAAACTTGACAAATTACATGTAACTGAAGTAACCTTAATCACTGATCCATGAAATGAAGTCAGGATCAGGCCAACCTTGCCTGACAGACAATGAGACATACAATGTAAACCTTTCAAGATACCTACATGTATATATATATAAATGGGTTTACCTAAAATTAATCCATGTTATACATGTAAGACTTAGAGTGTATTCCACTGTCATGACTGTGACTGTTCAAACAGTAATATTTTTTTCCAAACAGTTACATGTTCATGTAGCATGATGTACATGTAGTATACCATGCAAACTAGGTTACGTGCAAGGGACAAGTCACTAACAGAAATGTCATAACATAAGGAAGTACCCAGGCCTTTCAGCTTCTAAAATGTATCTGCTGAAGCTCAAATACAAAACGGTACGTTGTAGTCAGATTGTAATACCAATTTCTTGCATGCATGTACTTCAACTTTTGTTGCAGGTGGAATAATAAAATTATACTTTAAAGTACATGCATGGTTTATTTGTTTCAAATACTTGGCCACTAACAATGACTAACCATGCTAATTAAGATCTTTATTTAATTCTAATTCAGACTTTAATAATTTAAGTACAGCAAGCAGTCATTTGACACTAAACAATTGACACAGACTGCACGAGACCCTCATAGTTGGTTAAGATCTTTTTACACACCCTGGACACGCTGGTGGTAGTTAACAATTGCAATGCCAACATAAACTTCAGATGTGATATACATGTACTGTTTTGTAAATTTCACTGAAGCTAGAAATTGACATTATCCATATTCATGATATTGTTATTATAATAAATCCACTAATTAAAAGTATTCATGAATTCAGATATGATGCACTATTATTAGTAGTATTCACTGAAACTATGAATTTTCATTATTCCAAATTGCTATTTCAAATGAATAATTATCCTGGGTATTCATGGAACTCAGAAACAATGTACATGTATGATTGCAGTATTAATATGCACTACAACTATGGAATTTTGTTATTCCAAATTCACAATTGATCATGATTGATGATAATCCCAGGTATTTAGTCCTCCAGTAATGTGGTCCTCCTTTTTATACAATATATTAAGTTTCCTATTTGTACAAGGCACAATTTTCTTCTTGTTCAATTTAATCAGAACATCACATCATCATCATCGAATAATGCTTTTATTTCAAAAACAATAGATAACTAGTATAAAATAATGAATTAATCCATTGTTTCACAATTTGCAGCTATGAGAGCGACTTAGTGACGTCTACATTTCCTATGCATCAAAGTGCACATGTTTCCTATGCATCAAAGTGCACATGTACTAGCAGGCATCATATTCTAAGTGGGAATCATGGTCAAACCAATACATTTTCAGTATGATTCTACAAAATAAAATATACACTAAGACTCAAGTACAGTAAATGTTTAACTAATAATAAATATATATAATACTACATGTACATGTATATACATTGTGCAATAATAAGAAAGTTAATTACAACTAGAATCTCAATTGTTTGTAAAACAATTGAAAGGTCTTTCCTGTAAAAGTAATGTTTTCGTTATGTTCTTTGTACGACCTTTCGTTTGATATACGACAAGCATACCTTCTGAAACTTTTCGCTTTTTACACTTAATGACCTCATCCGCTTGATTTTTGAGATCGGAAGTATGATATATGTAACAAATGGTAGATGAGCTTTCATTTGATATGCGACAACGCCATGTTCTAAAAAGTTTAAATTTTGCACTTAATAACCCCCATCCAACCATTTTTTGGAGGTTGGGAATTTGATATTTCAAATGTACACATCATGACCTTTCATTTGATATACAACAACCCTATTGTAAAAGAAATTATTTTTTTTGGACTCAATGACCCCATCCAACCAATTTTTGGGGGACGTCAATTTGAAATTTGAAATGTACGCTTTATGTTCTTTCATTTGATATGCGACAACCTTACCATCTGAGAAATTTGAATTTTTGCACTAAATGACCCCACCCTTCCACCTGGGATGAAAAAGAGGTTTAAAATTTTCATTTTTAAGTAGAGTTTATTGAGACCTTCAATTTGATATATCAGATGACCCCATTTGACAAAGTGCAAAAAATGATGCAATATCAACTATATAAATAGAAGTTATGAAACTCACAAAGTCAATGCAAAACATGAAAATTTCAAATTTATTTTTGGGTGTTTTTTTTCCATGGAATGTTTTTGGTATTTGGTTAAACATATAACTATATCAATCTCTTCAATTTCTTTAACATTTTAAGTGGTTAGCTGTTGTTGTTTCAGAAATACTTGCCGCCGCTCGAAAAATTTCAAACTGCATTATCTCTAAAACGACAATAGATATCTCAAATCTGTTAAATGGTAAATGATCTGCAGTTAAAGGACACCATTGTAGAAAAAGAATTGGGATGATTTCAAAGTTCACCAAGGTCACAATTAATCATCAAATATATGATGCAATACCAAACTTAAGAACCGGAAGCCATGGAGACATGGGACTACCACCATTCAACTCAGGACCACTTGACCTTTCAAATATCACAAGGTCAAGGTCATAGTATACTGTGAAGGTCAAGGTGAAATTTCATCATGACCTGACATTGACCTCAAATTGAAGGTCTTGAATTACTGATCATTTTTGCTGTTTATAGTAGGTTGATATATGTTACCTTCAAAAAGATATACACAAAATACTATACTTTTAAGAATCATCCCGTTGTAACTTTTGAACAGACAGTCAGACATTTTTGGACTGATCATATAAAATGTAGAGCTTGTCGAGAGGAACAATTTATACGCTGTATGTATGCAGCAAAGTCTTATCGTTTTCCTAATATGTAAGCTTGAAATTGCAGCGTAATTTTTTTTTGCACTCGGTGACCTTTGACCTTGATTGTATATTAAAGGTCACATGAATTAAAGATTATTGGTGAAGGTCCCCAGTCTCTACGACTTCTGGTTCTCGAATACAATTTTTCTAAAATTATGTACAATTTTTCAAGGGGAATAACTCCTTATAAGGATTAATAACAAAATGATTGTACATGTTCATTAACATTGCCATCTGTTCTTGTACATGTTGCTGTTTTCAAATCGATTCTAGCTTGAATACTTTTTGAGAAAAATGTAAAAGAAAGAAATTGATTCAAGGGGACATAACTCTCATAAGGGATGATGAAATCCTTAGCAGCCTCATATGGTAACACATCATGATAAGATCTAGCTATTGTCCAAATAAGGTCATGATATCTTTTAAAACATTTAAGGGGGGCCATGTTGAAAAAAATCAATAAAAGGGAGATAACTTCTAAAGGGGATGATGAAATCCTACAAAAGTTCATCTTGTAAAAGTTCATGATGAGGTCTATCGATGGTCCATATTTGGTCTTGATAACTTCAACAGAAAGGGGAGGAGGCCTTGTCAAACAAATGTTGGAAGAAAAAAAAGAAAAAGAAAAAAAAACGTTAGAAAAACAATAAGGTCTTTCCTCACGTAGGGGAAAGACGAAAAAAAAACGTTAGAAAAACAATAAGGTCTTTCCTCACGTAGGGGAAAGACCTTAATAACTGTATTTACCTAAAACTAAGGCACTTATTGACTGAAAAATTCTAGCACTAATACAATTCTTAATTTTCAAGTCACTATTAACAAGAAAAATAAATCTGTTAAGGGGGTCTACATTCTTTATAACTAGTGTTGTCTTTTTTTCCTGCATTAATGAATTTTTAAGTGTGATTGTGTACTTTCATTGAAGGGTTACTGTCTTATTGAGGCTCACACCATACTTTAATTCATCAATTCTTTAAAACACAACAGGTTATTTCTTTTGTTCATTTTAATTATGTTTATAATTTAATATGAAATATATTGATACTACAAACATGAAAAAGAAAAGTTTCAGGAATGAAAAAATAAAATAAATAAACAACTTTGCACTGTTACTATATACATGCACTAGATAATATTGACTTTACCTTTGTCCAGTGCATATAATGAATAAACCTTTGTGATGTAAATATATTGTTCCAAGACTTAACCATCCCAGTTAATGTTTTAAATCCTTGAGTTTAATATTTTTTACATCTTTTGTGTTACCCTGAATACTTTTTACTTATTCATTTCTTATTACAGCTTGCATTAAATAATGCTTTGCAGCTCAGACAACACTTTTTGTTTATTTAATTTAGTCATTTACCCAATTTTATTTTAATAAATCAATATTGAAATTACTTTTAAATTTGAATTTTTATATCCAAAATAATAGTATATCCTGCTGTTTCATATTATTTAAAATTATAATTTGTTTTGAAAAAGTTATCAAAATTTTAATCATGATAATTTGTGAAGATTATCATAAAATTATATCATTATACCAATGACAGATTAAATATCATCCCCAGGGCAATAAACTATTGTGTCTTAATTTGTATATTAGCTACATCATGTATATAATAATTTCTTATTAATACCTATCAGATATCCAGTGTTAACATCCTGATTATTACCTATTTTAATGTCACATTTGCATGGTCATATTCAGTAAATACAAATATTTTATTTGTTTATGTTTTTTTAAATATTTTGAGCTTCATAAAATACTTTAAAAAGGTTTATCATTTATGCCATGTTACCATAAAAAAAATGCATACAGACATGACAGATAGATTGTTTTGTTATGTTTTCCTGACATATTGAATTTTAACATAAAATAATTATCATGATTATGTAGAAAATGCAAAAAATCAGCAATCGTTTGTGAATGCACATAATCAAAGGAGGTGTGGGATATATCAATGATGCATCAACCCAACAGTTAGGCAACTATAAAGTAACCAAAACACAATTGAATGCGTGTCAAAAAATATGACTCATGATTAGAAGGTCCTTAATAATTGTGGGAATAATAAAAAGACCATTGAATGTTACTACTTGTAAGTTACATAGATATAGGAAGATGTGGTGTGAGTGCCAATGAGACAACTCTCCATCCAAATAACAATTTAAAAATTAAACCATTATAGGTTAAAGTACGGCCTTCAACACGGAGCCTTGGCTCACACCGAACAACAAGCATGTATTGCACAAATGAATTTTTAAAAACAATGCTAACAGGGCACAGTTTATATAAAAATATCACATGAAAATATATAGTTTAGGTTCAAAGTATTAACAAATTATAGTGATTCAATATAAATTCTATGTTAAATCTAAAAAGAATAAAATTATGATGCTAGCTTTGCTCTTTTAATATTTGCTTTTTAAACAATGCAGTACATGATAAAACAATTACTAATTGAATTAGCACAATTTGTTAAATCAACAGTGTTTAAATGGCAACTGTTTATGACTCTGTGCCTTAAGCTTGTTTCAGGAACATTAATTTAATAATATTGTTTTATTTTGATGATTAATGCTATTTTAAACCATTTCTGAAATACCTATTCACTGTCAATGCCTGCTATCATGTATTATCAAAAATATATATTAATGTTTTGTTGTCCATGATTAGAGAATTATTTAAAATCTAAATGAAAGTGGACACTTGCTAAATAAGTCACTATTTAATCTTAAAGTTAATAGTTTTCATAACATTTTATGATCAAATCATATGTTTTTGTACTATGCATGTTTTTTTTATGGAAATTGTGACATCACAATGCATTCCTAATTGAACAAAAACTATCAGCTGATAAAGCAAAATCAGGGAAATACTAGTAATCCTGCATAAGCATGATAAGAAACACATTTATATGGATACGTACATGTAAAGATCGGTTGGTTGTTGGTTATAAAATGTCCAGTGACAAGTATTTCATGCAAATTTATGACCCGAGTTAGCAATACTTTAACATTCAATATGTACGATACATGATGTATAGGTCAGTGGCACATCCAGAACTTTTCATAAGGGACAGGGTTGCTGACTGCCCTTAGGGGCACAGATCCAGTCATGCTTGAGTGATTCCCTATATAATCAACCAAATTTTTCCCACAAAAAAGGGGAAGATATAGAGTAACCTTTTTCTGTATTCCACTCAGGGTGATGTATGCAAAATAATTAAGGTAATAAATGGCATACTGTTCACACATGATAATAGGGGGAGGGGAACGGTGTCCTTTATGACTTTCAATGATTTATTATGATGCTCAACTTTAACATTGAAGCTCAAAGCCTATATTTTCCCTGGAATATGCAACTTTGCACGAGTGTGTTAATATAGAACATTGATTCATAGCTATAGCCTATCGGAGTATCTAAATACATAGATTCCGTAGGATCAGTTGCGGATCCAGACATTTTAAAAAGGGGGGGGGTCCAACCCAGGACAAAATAGTGGGGGTCCAAATATATGCCCCCATTCAAATGCATTGAGCGGCCAAAAAAAAGGAATGGGTTCGAACCCTCTCCCCCCCTTTTTGATCCGCCAATGGGAACAAATTGTAAGGTCTGTAAGCCCACAGGAGGTTGAAATCCTATCAATGAGGGTCTATAAATATGTCAACTCGACTATCACAGTAGAGCTTCTCTCGTAGAGATCTAGAGAAGCGACAGGAATGCAACGCGTTTTTCAATTTTTTTTTGACTTTTTTGAATCTGGGACTTTTTGATCGGAATAAACGCTATGCGTCAACTAATAAACATATTGTTACTTCAATTAACCACTTAAACTACTTTGCAGGTCACTAATTATTAATTTACAGCTTCTTTTTACGTCCTGACAGAATCCTTGTCATTATTTTTGGCCATGGCAGGAAGTCGAGGAAATTCCAATCAGCAGTGAATATATGTAAATGAGGTATAGTATTTAATTAAACAAACAGTCGAAATAAATCATACAAATTTATCAAGTACTTTCTCATAATTATTCCTAAAGTATTATGATGTCAAACTATTAAAAAATCCGTCCCTTCATTAAATTTAATTGTTCGCTTGGAAGTTCAAGGGAAACAACTCTTCTGTGTAAAAAGTTTACATGCGGGAAATTTAAATTTCACAATAATCTGACAGCCTACCAGTGAAGGGAACAAAGTCAAATGCATTGAAAGTGCTGAAATCTACTTATAGGGATGCCTTTCTGACTTCACTACCAGTCGTTGAGGATGACATTCAGAGTACTGTTATTCTTGAAGGAATGTTTCTTATCAACACCATTCCGTTATCATCACATAGAACATTCATTGATTATGCAGAATTTCTGTTTACCAGATGGATAGTAAAAACACATATTCAGTTTAAAGCTCAGGAGATACATGTAGTATTCGATCACCCAAATAGAAATGGTGAAAGTCCCAAGGATATTGAAAGATCAAGGCGCACAAAAGAATTCAACCAAGAGAATATTACCTACAATACTGTGTCATCAGATTTGCTTCTGCCAAACAACTGGAGAAATTTCCTAAATGTCCGTGACCATAAAAGAAAGTTTGTAAACTACCTCAGTTCTCAGGTGCTGGTGATGGAGAGATTAGTGAATTCTCTGATTTTAATAGTAATCATGAAGAGGGTGATACAAGAGTTTGGTTGCATGCGATACAGTCTAAATCACAAAGAATCATCATCTACAGTCCCGATACAGACACATTCTTTGTTGGGCTACCGTTCATTAATTGTTTAGCTGACAAGACCATATACTTACAGCTGAAAGATTCCGCATTTGATCAACAATTTGTAGATATGCACAGGTTTTCATTGCAAATGTCAAATGATGCATGTTTAAAAGAGCTAGGAAACTCAGGGAATTGTTTACAGATGGTGTACATAGCAAGTGGATGTGATTTTGTGTCCTTTTTTCATGGATATGGCAAAAAAACCTTTTTAGACATATTTCGTCTTAATGCCAACTTCATATCAAGTGATCTTTCAATTTGCAATAAGGATAACATCAAAGGATTATGTGCTTTTTTCCGCCTCATTCTCTGTGTGTATTTTTCAAAACACCGTGCAGCATTCCAGCCTGCCTATTCAGTGAAGGAAATGTATGACAACACATTATGTGAAAGTGACTTAGATAAACACCTAGCACTTATTAAGAAATTCCGTGAGAATATGTGGGAACGTGTTGTATCAGAAGTCGAAATGATTCCTAATGCAGAGGCATTAAAATTGCATTGGTTAAGATGCTGCTGGGTTATGCAGTATTGGAAACAGAGCAGCACTAATTTTATGTCACTTCCAGATATTAAATGTTTTGGATGGAATATGATAAATGGGGATGTTACAGTTGTTTGGGACTCTGAAGAGAATATGCAAAAAGTGAATGATACCATACAGTGGTATACCAAAGGTTGCTCTTGTAAAAGTGGGTGTACAACATTGAGGTGTAGTTGTAAGAAATCAGCCAACAAATTCTGCTCACCGGGTTGCAAGTGTGTCAACTGTGTAAATCTGCCTAATAATGTGCATCAGAATATTGCAGATGATCCAGATTCTCATTTCGAGGATAGTGAACCTGATGAGAACATTTCCTATGATTCTGGTTCAGAAATTGACCATAATGAAATTCCAATGGATACATCTGAAAATTCAGCCACTAACTACACTAACTACTGGGACACTTTTGAGAATTACATTTTTGCCTTACCTACAGACTGATGTGTTTTTTAATATTTCAAACATTTACTGTATTAATTTTTCATATTATCAAGGAACTTGATTGTCATATAACCTGTTCACCCCGTATAACCCCGATACAAATGAATCCGGACGTTGACGCGTTCGAAGCGATAAGCAGGACAACATTTGGGATGACAATAACTTTGAATGCCTCTCTAGAACTTATTTGAGTATATATAGATATGTCAATGAGCATGTTAGTATCTTTATTCAATTATACAGTTGTTGTAAGTTTTAGATATTGTATAAAACGTTTGATTAAACTGCTAGATGCAAAACGCACAGACATGGTGCAATTTCATACGGTTTACGATGTAAACAATGCTGAATATCTTTTCGTGCATACACCTTTGAGTATTAATACCTTAAACAATACTAAATAACTATACATTGAATTACTACGTGCCTTCAAATGTGCCCTAGAACTTGGAATAAACGCAATATCATACAAAATAAATTTTCTCTGACTGTATTGTTCGTTCCACCAAATGTGTCGCGTTCGTTGTGCGTTTTGAAATAATCACTGTACAGTTCGTTGACAAAAACCGTGACAAACAATTTCTTGTCAAGGTTGTCGAGATGGTGTCGGCGACCCTTTTTCTGTATTTTATTGTAAATGTTTATCTGTTAACTTAGTCAAAGTAGTTGAACTTAAAAAATCTGTCATACAAAGCCAAAATTGAAATATGTAACTCGCGTACATCTGCATGGAATGTTTCTATTGAAAATTGAGACTTTCAATGTTTTTCCAGATGAAATGAACAGTTAATAAATATATTCCAGAGGAAATAAAGTTTCAAAAAGTATAGTACAGTCATTAAAACTTTAATGACTTTCTTTTCACAATTTGAGGCTCTTCCAAATGCCGATGTTGGTCCAAATTCGCCTAGACGAAAGCAGACATACATGAAGGAGCTCGTTGAACTTAATTTGCCGAATGCCATAGATGGCATTCCAACTGCTTTAATTTTTTTATTACTTTTATTTACATGCGGAGCTTTGTAGATGTGGTGTGATGGCCAGTGAGACAACTGTCCATCAAAGTTTAAATGAAGTTGGCGTATAAACTATTATAGTCCAATGTACAACATTTAACAATGAGGAAAATCTATACCATACAGTCGCCTAAAAAAGGCCCCGATATGAAAAAAAAAATATGAAAAAAAACGATTAAACTAACGGTTAATAATTTATAATTTATGAAATGACAGATCTATATAACCAATGCACTGCAAGATTCTGACGTTGGACCGACAAAACAAAGTGCGGCAGGTTTAAGCATGTGAGCCCCCAACCCTCTCCTTAACATGGAACACTGGTGTAACAGCACAACATGATAAAAAAGTTCAGTTGCAATTGGCTAAACTCAAAATGTCGGTACAAGGCACAAAAACCATATACATAAAATATCGACAAAGGAGTAATTGTAGTAACTGATAGTTATTTCAAAGCGAATTACAACTAAGAAGTAAATCGTGTGTCCAAATTGTTTTAATCAGTATATCCTACGCTTTTAGGTAAAGACGTAATAAAACGCACGAACTTGTGCAATGCCAAATATGAGCAGTATCGAAAGGATGTACGGTATATAAGTTCTCATAAGTGTGCGTAAATTATGATAATGTTAAGTGATGTTTTGATTTAACAGGTAGAGCAAAACTTTCTATATTGTGGCCAATTGTTTTTTTTATTTATGAAAGAATTTGGTGAAGGGTGACTGGGAGATATACTATAAATTATGATCACTTTGGTCTTTTTCCGATCGGCAGTAAAAACTGACTGAAGTTGGCCACCCATTTAGTTGTGTGGGATGTAACAGTACACAGTCACGTCCTGTCCGAATGGGAATATAAAATCCAAAGTCTCGTGTAAAGAGAGTACCTCGCTAACTACACAGTACTAACCCCTGCAAAAACTTCAAGAGAGGTCTATAAATAGCCTGTTGAAAGGCACCATTTGTGTCTTTATGAAATATACATCATTTTATCCAGTGGCAATCCAAAAGTCCCTGACGTAATTCCGGAGGGTCTCCTCACAGGACTTACATGTATGTGTTGCTTCTTTGTGCTTATCCTGAACATGCATGGCATATTTGCAAGTGATCGTTAAGCAACCAACAATCAGCCATTACGTACGCGTGTCATAAACAAATAAAAGGGTCTATTGTTAAGTACCAACAGTAAAGAAGAAACACATCAAATGTCTAAGGTTAGGTTGGTGATTGATGCTTTGCTAACCCATAATTTACCAATGACGCCAAGGGTAACTGGGGATTATAAATATGGTCCCTGTGGTCTTCTGTGAAATTAATCAAAATTTGAATGAAATGCATATGGGTGAGTATAGACTTTAAAGGTGTTTATAATAACCAGAATGACCTGACCAATCATTTAGATTTTTGCACCACAGTAGAAAGACTGTAATGTTCGAGGAATTTAAGCATTATCTTTATACCATAAAAATTAAACAAACACAAAAACATAATTAAAGAAAGCAAACCAGTTAATATTGAGTGTTGTCTCTTCATCTTTATATCTTCACATTGAAGTAACTGTATTACTATTGATGGCTATCAGTTACATGTTCCTTGCATACACCTATTCTTGAGCCTTAATGTAACTCTATGGTAATCTATGACCACCTTGGACCCGCCTCTGAGATTCAGGCCAAAAAGGCTTAACCTATAATCCATTGAATATATTTGATTACTTTCTATATCAAATAGAAGATGCGGTATTGAAACAGCTCTTCGCAAGAGACCAAACGAAACAAAAATGAACAACTATAGGTCACCGTACGCCTTTTAAGGTTCATGTGGACCCTATGGCTAAAATGGCCGTATTTTTATCTCAAAATTTTCTCTGAGTACAGGCACCCCTGTGTATCTGGAAAAGTTTTAAGGCATAGCATGCCCTAGATAAATAGAATTCAAATGCATTGTATGATTTAGAAAATTCATAACTTAAATGGATTTTGCCGTACACTTTTTTTCGTATCTGCAGAAGATGATAAAATTAACAAACAGTTGAGTTTACCTTGATATTGTCCACTCAGGTACACAGTTTAAATAACCAATTATTGTCAGGTATCTATTGTCCATCTAATGTCCATGTCAATTAAAAATGTTCACTTTAATTTTTACCTATGGGGAAGTTCTCAAACCTGTTTCCCAACTTAGTTTATTTTGGCACCTTCTGGAGGAATGAAAAAAAGTGCACGGCAAAATCCTGGTAAGTTTTTATTTTTCTAAAACATACTTAGAGTTCATTTATCTAGGGCATGCTATGCCTGAATTTTTTTACAGATGTGCAGGTTTGTCTGTACTCAGAGAAAATTTTGAGGTGAAAACACGACCATTTTAGCCATAGGGTCCACATGAACCTTAACAATGAAAGAGCCCACACCACTATTAAGCACACCGAAATAACAAATGTAGTCAGTGCATACGAGAAAACTAATGGCTCAATTTTTGCACAAAAGTCACACCGGTGAACAAAAAAATATATACAACCACTGAATTACAGGCTCCTGGCTTTGGACAGGCACATACAGAATATGGCAGGATTAAACATGTTAGCGGGCACCCAACCCACCACCTAACCGTTCATTGACTGTTGTATGGTTAACACTTTCAAATATGCTATGAAATTAGAAATCGGACGTGTATATCTGTATGCTTTGTCATAGTTGCATCTGTCGAGTTATTGTATTTTCCTACCAATTCAAACTTTTGTATACATGAGGATTTTTTTAAATGTAAAAATTTCCTCCAAGTGTTTTTCGACAATACAACTGACATTATGGGTTGCTGTCTGCATGTTATGATGGTAAATTATTATTTTCAAACATGCATATTGGTTATAATCATATCAAAGCATAATCTAATACATGCAAAATTCATTGACAGGGCCGTAACTAGGATTCGAATTCAGGCGAGGCAGGGGTTTGGGGGCCGCCGATTGAGCCCCCTTTGATAGGGTGTAGGGGGCGAAGCCCCTCGCCGATTTTTTTTTCTCTAGAAGTCATTGGCTAAAAATTACCCGCTTCCCTTCGATTTCCTTACTTTGAGAAACATCAGTATTGCTTGAATCTGGAAGCAACTTTTATGCAAAAACAAGCTGAGATTACTGTTCGGGTGAGCCAAGGCTAGCTCCGTCTTGCAGGCTGTACTTTTACCTATAATTGTTAACAAAAAATATATTGTGACCGTGGATTTTTTCTCAAATGATATGGCTAAAATTACCCGTTTTCCTTCGATTTCCTTACTTTAAGAAAGATCAGTTTTGCTGGATCCTTGGAGCAATTTTCATGCAAACAATTATTATCTGTATTTTCTGTATTTAAAGATATTTTTTTTAGAAACTGGTAAGTTTAAAAAAACATATAAAGCAAGATTATAAACGCAAGATTTTTTTTTTATCGAGGATCTTGAATTTCAATATTGTTGAAAGCTGCACAGACATGTATATAGCTACAACCAGGGACTTTCTATACTAGTCTAGTATATACTTAGTATAGAAAGTCCCTGGTACAACGAATGAGAGTGTTTAACTACTGAGGCATTGACCATAATGTTATCGTACGATCGGGAAACTTAAAAAAAAACATCCAACAGCTGATTCAGCCGGTAACGAATTTAAAAGATTCACAATACAAAAGGAACTTCCTCTGCTTAAATAATTGAGCCCCCAACTAAAAGTGAATAGTTAAGTTTTTATTCAAAATTATCGAAAGCAAAGTTTCATGTGTTTTCTCATTCGAATACTGACCCCCTCAATACTGAATAACAGACGGACGGCCACACGAAAAATCTGAAAATAAAACAAGTACTGAAACGGTTTACTTTCGATCAAAAATCCGAAAAATGACTGATATTACGTATCATGATAACACTGTTAAAACTGTTAGCTTGTGTTGTTTATAATATAAATTCAAGTTCTTCGTGTACATATTGTCAATATTTTATTTTTTTACTTCAAAAAAAAATTTTGGTGTAGAAAATTCAGGGGAGGCAGTTGCCTCCCCTGCCTCATAGGTAGTTACGGCCCTGATTGACAAACGCAATATTTTGTCAACGAAGCGTACAGTATAAAAAGGTGTAATGACAACGAAGCGTATACAACATGAAAATAGAGACATTTTAAAACGTGTATTTTTTTGTTTCTAGATACAACATAAACAAACGATCTTTATAAGTTTGTTAATTTATACTATGAAGTTTTCAAAAATGTAAGTTTTAAAAACTATGAGGTACGAGAAACATTAAGTTTTGAATGTTTAAAAATACCAAGCACGTTTTATCATTGATATCGTCGTGCGTTTTTTTATTTTTGTATAAAAAAATGTCACATTTTTGAAAAACCTTTTAGTAACTCATAAGTATTATTGCAAATAATATATTGGCGCAAAATATACGAAGAATAGATATTGGATTGTCTTTAAAAGTATGAATTCCTTACTGTCTGAACTCAGTGCTATACGGTGTGCTCAACTCGAACGCGTCAACGTCCGGTTTCATCTGTATCGGGGTTATACAGGGTGCTGTTATATATTTTTCCTGATTTGAATCAATAGAATTGTAATAATTTTTAAATTCTTGAAAAGTGGGGTTTCTTTTACCATAAAAATTATTTGAATTTGTCTTTAAATTACTGGGGGCACCCACTGTTTGACTATAAATACATTTAAGAGTAAAGGCTGTCGCGAAGTAGATCCTATTTTTTTTTTTTTTATTAAAAATACATATCATTATAATTTGTAATGATCAAATATGTAAACCTCCTTTCTTGGATCATATGAAGAATCATATTAAAAAAACTAGTATTTCTAAACATAAAACAGTTAAAAATCAGAACAAAATTTGTTTTCTTACATTAAATTTCAGTTTTGAGAATCTAGAAAAAGTTTATCATCCCCCCTTTTAGCCTCTTCTGTTCTGATTATATTTCTTTGCAAAAAATATTGTTTAAGATTAAATAGGCTTTTATTTTTTATTGGATATTTACAAAGATTTTATTTATTAATGGCAGCATATGCATGAAGATATCTAACTTGTATTAACCATCTAATTGGGGGAAAAAATATTATAATATTCTTTATATTATGTATACATACATGTACCATAGTTTTTGAGTCCCCTACCAGTGAATTTTGAATGGACTTTAGGTTTGCACTCTTAAGTCTCTGTCTGTCAGTCTATCTGTCAATCCGTCCATCCTGCAAATCAGCTAAACATATTGTTTTTGGTTATGCTTGAAGATATTGGGTTTGATATTTGGTATATTATAGTATGAACATGACAAGTTAAAGATCAAGTTATAATTTTGTTCTGGTTTGACTAGCTTTTATCAGAATTATTACCCTTGTCTTAGAAAAATCACATTTTATTATAAGTAATCCATTTTCTGCCCTTTTTCCCCATTATGTTTGAAGATATTGGCTTCATATTTGTCATATAACTTTATATTTGAAAGTTACAGATCAAGTTTCAATTTTCTTCTGGTTGATGATATTTTGCAGAGATACATGTATATATGATACTCAGCCCTTGGTGTTTTACTACGGTTTCAGAAAAGGGAAAAGGTTTGGTACAATTAAAACTGTAATCCCGCTGCAAATGTTTGCACCTGTCCCAAGTCAGGAATCTGATGTTCAGTAGTTGTTGTCTGTTAATGTAGTTCATATGTTTTTCTCAATTTCATTTAGATTACAATGTTGGTTTTCCCTTTTGAATGATTTTAAAATTGTTATTATTTGGGCCCTTTATAGCTTTCTATTCGGTGAGAGCCAAGGCTCTGTGTTGAAGGCCATACCTTGACCTATAATGGTTTACTTTTATAAATTGATATTTGGATGGAGAGTTGTCTCATTGGCACTCATACCACATCTTCCTAGATCAAGCACTAGAAAAATCACACAACAAATCAATTTTCTGCATTTCTACTTTTAGTCATGCCAGACTACCATTATACTGATTTGATATTTGGTATATAGTTTTCACATGACAATTTACATATCAAGTTCAAATTTGTTTTTTATCAGGAACAATAAATTTCAACTGGTAGGGGATGACAATATTCTCAGAATGTTGGTTACTATCCATGATGGTCTGTGTCCACACCTGTTAACCATTCTAATAATTAATACATTGTACTATATATATGCTGTTTCCTCGCTTTCAACTTTTATTCTGTTTGTATGTACATTGGAATTTGAAGATGTTGAATACATGTATACAATGTATAATATTCTGTAATAGTCTGTATTTTATTGTGAATTTCCAGTTCGTTAAAACATATATAAAAATGTTTACAGCTTCATAATATGGCCACTGAAATGTCAATTTTATTGTGAAATTTTCTGTGATTTCTGTCAACAAGGAGTGTCCAAAATTTACTAAAATTTTCATTAATAATATGGGAGGTTACTCTGGTTGCCTTAAATAAAGAGCTGAAATTTAAGTAAATAAGTGCACTAAGGAAGACAACTCTTACATTTTTTAAAGTTTCATTTTTAACAGTTTCCTGGGGATTTGAATCAATTTTAATTAAATTTGAATATTAATTTTTAAATCTTTTCTTTTGTAACAGCACTGTAAGTTTCAAATTAAAAAAATAGGAAATTAAGTATTAAAACTAAGCTCCTGCTGCTGGACAGGAGCAAATGTGTATCAAGTACTAGGACTAGGATTGTTAACTTCTTTAAAGAAAATCCCCCCCCCCCCACCCCCCACCAA
The DNA here is from genome assembly GCF_965363235.1 of Mytilus galloprovincialis. NCBI lineage: Eukaryota > Metazoa > Mollusca > Bivalvia > Mytilida > Mytilidae > Mytilus > Mytilus galloprovincialis. The sequence continues at coordinate 9,229,986 of NC_134847.1, read as the reverse complement.
ACCCTCACACCCCTTTTCCATATCAGTCATACAAAATCTATAGCTTTGCATTTGTTCCCCAAATTTAATTAATAAGATACTTTTTTTACCAGAAGTAAAGAAACAGATCACTTCAATTTGTTGCTTTTCTTTTAATTGCACTTCAGGTTTCTAAAAAGAATGGAAATTTATTATGAGCCTTTACTGCTTGAACAGGTCAAATTTCAGCTGGACAGACAATACATAAAAACACACTTTTCAACCAGAAGCAGTAAGGAAAACTGTTACTTAATTTGTCAGTTTTATTTTAATTGAATTTCAGATTCCAAAACCTTTGCAAATTTGTATTAGCTTTCAATGTTTTCTTAAACAGGTCAAAGCTATATTAAACTAGACAGAAAAAGAACACTTTTTGTCCAGAAGCAGTTAGGAAACAGATCACTAACTTTTTTTTTTTAATTTACACTTCAGGTTATTCAAAACACAAATAAGAAGCTGAGACCTACATAATATAGCCACTCAAAAGTATATTTCATGATATGTTTTGTGAACTTCGCCAATAGGGATTGTTTAATTAAATTTTCATTATACTGATTTGATATTTGGTATATAGTTTTCACATGACAATTTACATATATCAAGTTCAAATTTGTTTTTTTATCAGGAACAATAAATTTCAACTGGTAGGGGATGACAATATTCTCAGAATGTTGGTTACTATCCATGATGGTCTGTGTCCACACCTGTTAACCATTCTAATAATTAATACATTGTACTATATATATGCTGTTTCCTCGCTTTCAACTTTTATTCTGTTTGTATGTACATTGGAATTTGAAGATGTTGAATACATGTATACAATGTATAATATTCTGTAATAGTCTGTATTTTATTGTGAATTTCCAGTTCGTTAAAACATATATAAAAATGTTTACAGCTTCATAATATGGCCACTGAAATGTCAATTTTATTGTGAAATTTTCTGTGATTTCTGTCAACAAGGAGTGTCCAAAATTTACTAAAATTTTCATTAATAATATGGGAGGTTACTCTGGTTGCCTTAAATAAAGAGCTGAAATTTAAGTAAATAAGTGCACTAAGGAAGACAACTCTTACATTTTTTAAAGTTTCATTTTTAACAGTTTCCTGGGGATTTGAATCAATTTTAATTAAATTTGAATATTAATTTTTAAATCTTTTCTTTTGTAACAGCACTGTAAGTTTCAAATTAAAAAAATAGGAAATTAAGTATTAAAACTAAGCTCCTGCTGCTGGACAGGAGCAAATGTGTATCAAGTACTAGGACTAGGATTGTTAACTTCTTTAAGAAAATTCCCCCCCCCCCCTCCACCCCCCACCAAACCCTCACACCCCTTTTCCATATCAGTCATACAAAATCTATAGCTTTGCATTTGTTCCCCAAATTTAATTAATAAGATACTTTTTTTACCAGAAGTAAAGAAACAGATCACTTCAATTTGTTGCTTTTCTTTTAATTGCACTTCAGGTTTCTAAAAAGAATGGAAATTTATTATGAGCCTTTACTGCTTGAACAGGTCAAATTTCAGCTGGACAGACAATACATAAAAACACACTTTTCAACCAGAAGCAGTAAGGAAAACTGTTACTTAATTTGTCAGTTTTATTTTAATTGAATTTCAGATTCCAAAACCTTTGCAAATTTGTATTAGCTTTCAATGTTTTCTTAAACAGGTCAAAGCTATATTAAACTAGACAGAAAAAGAACACTTTTTGTCCAGAAGCAGTAAGGAAACAGATCACTAACTTTTTTTTTTTTTTAATTTACACTTCAGGTTATTCAAAACACAAATAAGAAGCTGAGACCTACATAATATAGCCACTCAAAAGTATATTTCATGATATGTTTTGTGAACTTCGCCAATAGGGATTGTTTAATTAAATTTTCATTACTTATATGGGAGGTTACTCTGGTTGCCTTAAATGAGAAGCTGTAAAATCAGATTTTAAGTGCACTAAGGAAGACAACTCTTACATTTTTTTAAGACTTAGTTTGAACCCAATTTTTTGGGGCAATTTATAGAAAAGTTATAGCTAATTGAAAGATTTTAAACAGTATGTATCCATTCAATTTAAGATAACTTATATTTAAATATTCAGTTCTATTTATTCTTCTAATTGCAATTTCATGTTTTCAAAAAGTTAAATATTCTGTTCTATTTATTCTTTTAATTGCAATTTAATTTTTTCAAATTCTAAAATTCAGGAAATTAAGAACGAGTTCAGTTGTTTTTCTTAAACAAGTCAAGGCTAATTTGATACGTGACATGACAAAATCATCCTAATTGTGTTTTTTTTTAATCAGGTTATCAAGTAGCAGGTTGTAACCCCCCCTTTTATTTCCTATATCAGTCCCCAACTGAAATAGTCAATGGCTTTCCAAACTACATTTACCAGAAATTATCAATGTACTGAATTCATCTGTCACATTTCCCAAAATATATTTTAACAGGAGGAATATTGAAACAGATTCATATTTATCTTGATGATCAGAGAGGAGTGTACAACTGATTTTTGAATTATTTAATCAATTACAAGAAAGCTGAAATGAATTGAAATTTGTTATTTCTTGCAGATTTACCAAAAAAACCAAGTCCCAGTGAGTAACATGTCTAATCGTACAATGGTGTTGATTTTAGGGCATAGTTTTATTCATCGTTTGTCTTATAAAATTACAAACACATGGGATAGGATACTTGTCCAGAACCTCAATTTGAGGGAGGCAGGTGTGAGAACACATTTTTTAGGTTTTGGGGGTGGTAACATTGATACTCTACTGAAAGATAAAAAGGGTAGCATTCGTGACGAATGCCTGGAATTTCCTCCAGATATTGTAGTTTTGCAAATAGGTGGCAATGACCTAGACAACAAGCCTTTTGATATGCATGTTTATGTAAGGAAAGTGGTTTCCTTTATAAATATTTTGCAGCAGACATATGGAGTTAAAAAGGTAGTTGTATGTGAAATATTTGGTAGGAGGAGTTTGTCACTGCCAACCCAGGTTTACCACTATGGCAAACAATACATAGACCAGTATTTATATTTGGAATTTAAAGACAACCCTACAGTCAACTTTTGGTTCCATGGATCCCGCCTTGTAGCTCAGGACAAGTTGTTCATATGGGATGGAACGCACCTTAATTTAGAAGGAACTCGAAGATTTTTTAAAAGTCTTCGAGGTGCTGTACTGAATGCTATGAAGTAAATGTTGAAAATTTAGAATTTTAAAGCCACACACATTTTCAGTACAGCATCTACAATAAATATAATACTGACGATCTTCAACAATGATCCAATCAGATATGATTAAAAAATTTAAGAAAAAAAGTATGGTACCACAAATACTTAAAATTGTTAGTCAATGGTTTTAAAATATTTGAAAAGCCAGCTGAAGGACGCCTCCGGGTGCGGGAATTTCTCGCTACATTGAAGACCTGTTGGTGACCTTCTGCTGTTTTTTTTTGTTTTTTTGGTCGGGTTGTTGTCTCTTTGACACATTCCCCATTTCCATTCTCAATTTTAATAAATAACATGAAAAAAGGCATCTGAATCATAAACAAATATTTTTTTTGGTGTTTTTGCAAGCCTAGGTCATTGCCATCTATCAAATAGGAAACATGGCATTATTTTATAGAATCTAATCCTCCAAATTTTGGTATATAGATATTCTTTTTGCATTCTCTTCTTGGACAGTAGTCTATAAGTTTGGCTTATGTTGGTATATATATACATACTTTCTTGCAGTCTCTTCATGGACCATCAATAAGTTAGGTTGATATTGGTATAAATAGAGACACTATTTACATTTGTAATTCTTAATAGTTCCAATTTTTTTGTTTTGTTATCACATTCACAAGCTGATGAAAAAACATGGACAAAAAGTAAACCCAGTTAGCTTGTTTATCTGTTTCAAATTATTTCAGTGTAAAACCTAAGCAGTAGTGATACAATTGCATACGCTTATTTCTATGGGGTAAAAATTCTCTGAGGGGTTTAGGTATATTATATGTCCATGTTGTTATTTTTTTTCATTGCTTAAAACTATTTCACTTTTTTCTGTGATATAATTGCTCTGGTATTGAGGATGAATTAGGTGCTCATTGGCAAGCAGTTGCTGTTAATATTGTTTTACCCAGTAAATTAAATAAGATGTAAGGAGTTCATAGAGTTGGAGGATTTGAATCTAAAAAATTATTTTGTGGATCCTATGTGAACATTTTATTCTTTAAAGTTTTGAAATGGAATAGAACTTGGGTAAATTGCCAATGGTAAGATTTAATGATTCATACAAATGCAATTTGGTGGTATAAATTAATGAGATAACAAACCAATAGCAAACCCATTTTAAAAATTAGGCTTTCAGTTGTTTATTGAATAGCTGCATAATTGTACAATGGTGTTGGTCATTATAATTTGGTATATAACTTAACTACAAAGCAATGTTTTTCTGTTACCTGGAAATAAGTGTTATTCAAATTTGTCTATATTTTTTTCTAGTATTCCTGAAGATTTTTTAGCCAATACAGTATGACTGGTTTAATGAGATAAAACCATATAGTTCCTAAAGGACTATAACTATTTTCTATTTCCCTTAAGTGTTTAAAGGTCAATGCAATATGATGATTCTGTTATACTTTTTCAGCATTTTGCTCATTGCTAAATGAAATAAATAAAGAGATGTGGTATGGGTGAAAATGAGACATCTCCCCATCCAAGTCACAATGTAAAGTTAGCAATTTATATAGGTCAAATTACAGTCCTAACAGTTAGAACATTGTTGCATTATTATTAAAAAACTGGGTGGAAAAAATATTTGAAAACCTAATGATTAAGCCAAGAGTGTTATATACATGTGTTCTGAAAGTTTAACCATCTTGAAAATATAAATATGATAAAGATATAAAACAACTTGCAGACACAATTTCTTTGGGGCTGGAAAGCAATTTTATACTTATATGTATTGATTTATTCATTCATTTACTGTGAATGTTACTACATTTAAGATTATTCTATTGTATCTGATGATATGCATATTTTTTTAACCAAACTTGTAACAGTGAACTTATAAATCTGAATGAAATTGATTTATGGCTTAATCAGTTAAAAGGGAAACATTTTGATTAAATTTAGGGTATTTGGTAAGCAGTTGTATAGTCATTTATAAATCTCATTTCCAAGAGTTTTTTGGGCCTCTTCTTGGTTGTTAAGTTTAAAGTCATTAATTAGTATTGAAATAAGATGTGATTGCTAGTGAGACTATCCATCCATGTCAGTTTTAAGGGAACCAGTAATTGTCACTTGTTTCATATTTGTTATGAAGTTGTATAAGCATTTTTTCCTTTAATTTTATAAGTCTATGATATTTGGTATGTCTTTTACATGGAGGATTTTCAAGTTATATCTTTAGTCATGGTTAATTGATTTTGAAAGTTTTGCATAGCTTATATGGTTGTCATACAACTTTACAAATTTAAGACATACATGTATCTCTGTGTCAAACAGTTTATTAAATACTTAGTCCCCTTCACAAACACCATTCAGATAGAACTACTATCCACTTTACAACTAAGATTTGTAATAAATATATATATAACATGCTTCAATGTTTATTCAACTTTACAAATTTATTATTGGTATGCAGTTGAATATAAGTTAAACCAACTAGTACTAAAAAAAAGTATACATAGTATATAAAGGATTTAATAATTTTTTATTTCAAACTTCACTTTTATTCTTGAGATGAATTTGATAAGTCTGATGATATTGAACCAAACAGGCATCATAAAACGTTGTCCATAGGGTTGGACACTGACGTTTATGGTGATGTCAGCCATTGGTTTAATAAATTTTTATATAAAAAATCATACTTTTTGGTAAGACGATTGTTCATTAACTGCTAATGATACAGATGAGTTTAGTTGATAACATGCATGAAGTAAATTGATGTTCCATGTGGTCATTCATTTGTATATTTTACTTATTGTAGCTATGAAATATAATGAAAACTGTGTAAAGCAACAATTGATCTCGTCCTAGGTCCTACCACACACATATGGCATTAGATAGAGTTCACTGACTGACATATACTGTCCAATATCATAAAGTATATCAATTCCAATCAAGTTCTTCCTGGAAATAAATTTTGAGCAACTGCACACAGGGGCAAATCCAGCCATTTCAAAAAGGGGAGGTTTCCAAACCAGGCCAAAGAGGGGGGGGGTCCAACTGTATGTCCCCATTCAAATGCATTGATCAACCAAAAAAAAGGGGGTGTTCTTATTTTGTCAATAAATGTGAATGTTCTGAAAAATAAATGTCACATAAACTGGATTTTTTTTTTTCATACTTTCTCCTGATAGAAAATGATTAGAATGGGTTCTAAAACATTTAAAAATATTTATAAATATTAAAATTTATTGTAACATAATTGACATGATGGGGATGGGGCTCTAGTAAATTTACACCATTACAAGTAGGTTGCAAGGTCTATATCTTTTTAAGGTCATGGGTCACAGCTCCATTTAAATGTAGGTCACTATGTTTTCCATGTCATAGGTTGCATTTTGTCATATTGTACATTTGCACCTTTACAATTGTATTTGATATCAAGATTCCATGTTGAAGATATCAGATTTCATGTTGTATGTATGTTAAGTTGTGTGGTAAAATGGCTTGCCTATTTGCAACGCTAAGTTCACAGGGCGAGATAATTGAATGCTATTAAGGTCATCACATAATACTTGCTGGCTTTTTACTTATTAATTCACTTTTGTTGTTTTTATATTTATCATTAATTATTTATTATAGTTTTATTTATTTAATATGATTTATATTATTTTGGTTTCATTTCCTTTATTTATATTTTTACTTATTTACAACATTATCTTTTGTTTTATAGTACAATAAAACTGGTCACATACCATTTCATGGTTAATTATAAAACTTACAATTATGAAATTTCAGATTACCAAGCATTTGTAAGTTTCCCTCTTTTTGAGGTTGGTTATATTATGCTGATTTAATAGTAGGTGGAGGTGATACTAATATTTCTTTTTTTTTAATGTTATGTAGCCTTACAGTTCATTATAATGCTTTCTTTAAAAAAAAAAAGGTAAAATTTCAAAGTTTACTTCTAATTTATTTCTTTTAAAAAAGAATGAAAAGTATAATTTTAAAAAGACACAATCAGTTAAAATCTATAGAGTCCTATTAGAAAAGAACCAAAATAGCAAGACCAACTTTTTTTCAAAGAACTGGTTAACTTTAAAAGGTAACCTTTTTATAGATAAATTAGCTCAGACTTCTCTTTAAAATAATTTCTTAACATAAGGTTAACCTAATTTCAATAATTGGTGGGTAAAGTGTAAAAATACTGTCAGGTTGAATGTAAGTATGTTTACATTGTTTGTAGGTTGTTTTGTTTATTGTTTGTTTATTGTTTATAAATAGTTTGCAAATACCCCTTTCTGGCTTTGCTGGTTGTTATGTTTTAAATATGTTAAAGCCAGGAGTAGAACTCTGTGTACTGCTAAACACAGCAATCATGTTTCTATTCTAAAAATGGGATGTAAATCTTCAACATGAAATTCAGAATATATTTGTTGATAAATTATTAAATGAAAATTGTATTTTTTTCTTAATCAAAATCTTTAAATCCTTATTAATAAATGTCTTTATTTGGTTTAAAAATAATGTTTTTATACATACCGGTTATATACATTTTTTAAACTGTTAGGAACCAAACTTGTGAATAGTAGGTATTTTTTCCATTTTTCTTTGTCTTGTTTCAAAGTATAAAATAAAAGACTTTGTGTCCCCAAATTACTTATTTCAGTTAAAAGGGTCCGAAATAAATGATAAATAATTTGTTTGCATTCAAAATTATATAGATTTTAATACTATTCATATTATTTTGGCATTTTCTAAATTTATTCCTGTAAGTACTTTAATAATAAATTAATTTCTATTCATTTGAATTTTAGTTAAGTTTTTTAACTATTGAAATGTATTGTATTTCCTTTTTTGATTTATTTAAAATTGTGATTCAGCTGTGAAACCAATAATCAAAAACAAATCTTCATTTTTCAAATGTATTTTTTTTCTTTTGATAATTGAATAAGGGTTTTTAAATTATTAATAAAGGGGTAATGAACACGAGTTCTGCTCATAATTCAGTTCAAAGGTAATGATTATTTTATATTGAAAAAATTTAACATAAAATTTACAAAATGCACTTCTGTAGATAGCCTACCAGATATAATCTAGTAACTTCAATTTATTTCATCTGGATTTTTTTTAATGAAGATGAAGATTAATATACTTTTTAAATTATTTTTTTATTGTTTAATTGTTCTTTGAACTGGATTGCTAGAGGGCCTCTAGATATTGTTAGAACAGTATGGACAAAAATATATTTCTGTGGTCTCATTTTTTGTTAAAAAGAAATAAATATTAAAACATTTTGTTTCTGTCATTGGCAATATTTACAAACAATTATTTACCTAAAATATGTGGTTTAATATGTCTCTGATTAATTTAATTATCAACTATGAGCTGTTCTTTTCTTCAGAAATTAGGGATGACATTTTTTATGGCAGCTGAATAACTGAAATGAAACCATGAAATATTTTTCAATACATTCTTACAATTATCAGGAGTGTATCCACCAATAAAACCGGTGGACGTGTTATATTCAAATACTCAGTCTCTGGAGACCACTATTTACTTTTTTTTTTTAAATAACAGAGGATGGGCAAAACTGATCTATTAATCTCCTTACAGTTGCAGGACAGGACACTGACAGGCAGACCTGGTATTTAACAAATTTACCGTTTTTTTCAATGCTAATTTTAGGAACTGAAACTCACATTTTTAATAATCTCAAATTTGTGCTTAGTAACACTGCTTTACAAATCAATAATAAGGGGCAAACATTTGTTCAGTCATAATATGATCACCGTCGTGTTGTTGTTGTTTAGGGATCGAGTTATTCCCCTTTGAACGTCCCATTTTTCGACTTGTTGAATCGTCACACAGCTGGTTTACCTACCGAGTTTTTCTATCAGTGAGCTTTTCTTCAACAAAATATTAATAGTTATCATCTCATCTATAGGAATATACGTTACTATTTGGTGTGTCATTTCAATCTTAATATATTTATTTTCAAGTGTCACTTCCGCGGCCCGTATATTCATCTTTCACCATCTAATTTGCAATGAAATATTGTTCAGCCGTTTAATAACAACGTAGTGAAAGTCTGGATCATGCCGCATCTAACCGTATACTTAGTTACGAATGAGAAAAAGGTTAAATGTATTTACGCAGCCTTTTTCGGGACGTCATGGCCGTTTTTAAAAAATGCCATTTTTTGAATCGAAAATCACGTGACCTTTGTCGGGTTACACTAAAGACCTGAAAGTGGACCTGAAAAGACCTGAAAAGACCTAAAAGTATACGACTAAAATTATTCAAATTGCAACAAATTTTTTATTATTGGATGGAATTTCTTCAAGTTGGAATTTTATCAATTGTTAATAGCCATATTTCATTAAAATTTATTTTTTTTAAATTAAAAACAAAATGTTGATGCCAAAAGTTGGACCTGAAGGGAGAAATGAAAAGACCTGAAGGGACCTGAAAATCTATGGTCGGAATAATTCTAACTTCAATAACTTTTTTAATGTACAGTGGATACCTTTCAACTTTTGGTTTTGTGAAACAAAAAGTTCAATATAATGATAATATAAAAAAAAAAATACATGAACAATATCGTTTGGGTGTCAAAACTCGGACCTGAACGTAAATTCAAAAATCTAAATGTGCCTAAAATTCCGCTATTTTTTTTTCAAAAGAAAATAATAAACAGAAACGAAAAATATGGTTGTTAACATTTCATGTTCGGTGTCATTTGTTCTCTTTTGGAAAACTGTCTCATTGGGATCACACTTTCTTTCGGTCATCCTTGTTTCTAATTTTTATTGACGGAAGATACTAATATGATACGCAAAACTGATACAAAAAAGACGGGAGATACCAAAGAATAATCAAAACTCACATGTCAAAACTCATAAGTCAAAGAGACATGATATACCATAGAAATAAATAATTAAGAAAAAGATTTGGTGTCTTTAAACTATGATAACCCCATCACAATCGTTGTGTGTGTGTCCCAAGTCTGGAACCTGCACTTTGTGACAAATGTCGGACCTGCTGGATGAAAAATAAAGTCCTGAATGAACCTGTGTACATATATAGTTAATTCAACATAGCTTATAAAACATTTGCATTTTCATTCAAGAAGAGTCAAAAGCAACTTAAATTGTGATAAAAATATTTAATTTTAACGATAATCCAATTAAAAGATTAAAGTGAAATGTTTATTTAGATTATTGATCCAATTATCACTTAATATCAATACAAGGTGTAAATTACAACTGGCACACGTTATGTAAATAAAAATTCCAATGGACGAACACACGGCTTTAAATTACATATTTGGTTCATGGGGTAGCAATACTATTATTTTTATTTTATAAATAAAACAGTTTAAGATATATAAATTAATGCAGTATAAGCAAGTTGAATTAGTTTGAATAATTTCACCGGGCAATCTTCTTTTTCTCTTTAGGTTTAGGATTCATCATCAACAAGGTATTTTGTATTCAAATATGTTCCTGTATAAATATAAAGTCATTCTTTCTCTTCAATGGACACTTGTCTAAAATTAAAACAAATAGAAAAGACAATGCTGTGCGAGTTTAAATACATCTACCCCTATGATCCTGTTATTCATGTCTTTTATTTCCCCGACAAGGTCCGAATTTTGTAGCTCAACCATTATATTTTCGATAAAATTCTTTATCATTTTAATGATAAATTATACCTTTCCTATAACAAAATTCATACTTCAAGGAGATTGATTGAAAACAGTTAAAGATTTTGAATAAATTTGACCACAGTCTTTTCAAGCAAATTTATGTTATTTAATTTTCCGTTCAGGTCCGAGTTTTCACACCCCAACGATATTTTTCATATCTTTTTTTTTTATTTTATCTTTATACTGAATTTTTAGTTTCACAAAATCTAAAGTTGAAAGATAACCATTCAATATTAAAAAAGTTATTGAAGTTAGAACTAGTCCGAACATAGATTTTCAGGTCCCTTCAGGTCTTTTAATTTCTCCCTTCAGGTCCAACTTTTGGCATCAAAATTTTGTTTTTAATTCAAAAAATTTAAATTTCAATGAAATGTGGATATTGACAACTAATAAAATTCCAACTTGACGAAATTCCATTCAATAATAAAAAAGTTATTGCAATTTGAATAATTTTAGTTGTATATTTTCAGGTCTTTTCAGGTCTTTTCAGGTCTTTTCAGGTCTTTTCAGGTCCACTTTCAGGTCTTTAGTGTAACCCAACTTTGTCGCATTTTCGACGCCATTATGAGAATTGCTTCCCGGCTGTGAAGAATTCTTCTTTCTATTACTGTTTCAAGTGATCATGTCAAAGCAAATAGATACAGTTATATGGTAATACATGTTTTCATCAGTACCTTAAACCTGTAACCTGCCCAATTATATCCTTAATTAGAATTTCTAAGTGAAAACAAAAAAGGGGGAGCACAGACCAAAATAAGAAATTTGTAATTTTTTATTTATGTTCAGTATCAGTTCCAGCAGTGGATAGCTTGATTTGCACTTTTAAAAAAATGAAGGGGTCCTTATGTTAGAAATATTTGTAGAAAGGGGATGTAAACTAAATGATTATTTGGAAAAATATATTAGTACTTTGGAAAAAAATATGCCCAGGTTCTTGAAATTTTATCAATGGATGTGTCAAAAAAAATTGAAAAGATTTCAACAACTAATGATTTATGGTTTTAGAAAAATAATTAATAATTAATTAAATACATATTACAGATGGTGCAATAATAATCATTCATTTTGGTTAGGACAAATAAAAATATATGGGGTGAGTTTTCAGTTACCCTATACTTTTTAGTCTTAAAATTACTAATTGCCTACCCTACAGATTTTTCTGTCATTTTTCATTAAGCACCGTTAAAGTAAGAATGTTGTTCTTATAGACCCAATGTAAAAAAGGCTTTAAAAATTCTCTTCATGTAACTTTCTTTTTTTAGATGTAACTGAATGCACACATAAATTTTATTTTGCCTTATTTCATTAGTTCATGAAGTCTAATCAAATTTATATTTATGTCTGTTAAATCTTGAAATGATGGATCATTCCTGTTAGTGTATTCTTTAATTTTTTCACACATCAAACTTTATTTGTATAAAAACAATGGCTATTAATGTAATAATTACTTGCTTACTGTTGTCTGGAAATTGCTTTCAGATATACTTTTGACTGTTCTGTAATATTTGCAGGTATTTTTTTTTATTCTAGCCCCCACTCCTTATTCTCCATTCTGTAAACCCCACCCACATCTGAGTGGATATGTACTTATGTACTTTCACCTTACCTACTTTTGCTTTTTTATTGACAAATAACCTTAGGTTATGAATTTGCAAGTTAGTCATTTCATCTTATGGAAAAAAAAACATACTTTGAATCAAATAAATTAAGGATACCTCTTGTTTGCATATAAACAGAATTTCATTTTTTTTATAAACTATTTCTATATATTAATAATAAGGAAGCAATAGTAAAAATATTTGATCTTCTACCCACCTACCCTATTATTTGGTATGTAGCAGTAAACTCAATTTTTGGTCTAGATACTTGGCAGTTTTTAGCAGTTTCTTTTGACATACCACCACATGCATGAATGCTTGGTCATAACATAAACAGATATATTGTAGTGTGCTTGCTCGTCAACAATTTTAAATATTGTAGGACGACTGTCTTCCATAATAATCTGTAATAGACTAGTGATAAGAAGATGGGCCTGTCCATGATCATTCAAAACTTTTTAACTAATCACCAGATTAGATTTTTATTGGGTATTCTGTTTACTAGTTTAAATTACCAGTTTATAAATATAATTAACAGCTGCAAGTATACAAGATATCTTTCGGGTAAACTCAACTCAAACCAATGTATTAGATTAAATAATCTGCCTTTTGACCACAATTGTAGCTTAGTTCTCGTATGAAGCATGCATGCAACAATTCTTGTGAACTATACAAATAGTCAAAACATACAATATTTCTGCGACCGTGTTAGAAGACCAAACCTTTGAATTACTTACCAGATTATATTTATTCACCAAGATATAAAGCATAATATAAATAAAATGTTGACATATATGTCTATGACCATGTATGCAGAATGACTTTCATAAAGTATCACACCATTCATGTAACAATATATGGTGTACACTACAAATCAAGGGTTGACCTATCAGTGGCAGATCTAGAACTTTTCATAAGGGGGGGGGGGGCGCTGACTGACCTAAGGGGGAGCCCGCTCCAGTCATGCTTCAGTGATTCCCTATATAATCAACCAAATTTTTCCCACGAAAGGGGGGGGCCCCCCTGGATCCGCCTATGCCTATGACCTTGTATATAGACCAACTTTTTAATTATGAGGCTTTCTATACCAATATCAAAATAGAATAAGATTTGAAAGCCTATAAATATAAATAGCACCACTGGTATAAGAGTCAATGCAAATTATCTACATGTCTCTCATTAATAGCATACCACAAAAATAATCTTGAGAGTATAATCTGTAAGTTTTTTAAACCAAAACCAATATGAATCTCCTGCAACTCTGTTACAAGCAAGATTTAGAAAAGGCCACTATTGAAAATGGACCAAATCTTAAATTCTGTAGTCTCAACACTGAAAATGGTCAACAGACAGACTGACCACTGCAATAACCAGAGAACCTGTTTCAATTCAAATAGAGGACACATTTAATTGAATTATTAATCTCTGTATGGAATAAGCTTATATGCAAAGGGTCTGTAAGCAGAAAAAAAATGAAATACATATCTATCCATGTTTATGTAAGTTTCCTTTCTACATTCAAGTTTGATTGTCCCTTTCAAGTCGGTTTTACCTTTCTTTTATCATTATAAAATTATGTACTTAATATCAATTGAAAACTGCATGAAACTGAAAAAAATAACTCTATTTTCATCATGTTGGTTGATGGCGTCATGGGGTATAATTTTAACAGAAACTTAACTCTGTGGTGAAGGCTGAAGGCTGTACTTTGACCTATAATTATCAACTTTTTATATATTGTGACTTTGATGGAGCGTTGTCTCATTGGCACTCATACCACATCTTCTTATTTATACGATTAGATGTTCTAAATACGATTCTGATCAGTCTATATAGAAGGGAAGATTTTTAAAGCAACTTATGTGGATAGCAATATGTCAGTCAAAATGGTTGTCTGTTTTCAATTACAAACTACACTACAATTACACTACAGTGGAAGGAAATTACAGTAGCAGTTAAATTAAGGGTTACCAGCAATCAAACAATAAGTAATTGATGGATGGATGGATGGATGGTTGTTTAAAGTCCAGTGGCAAGTCAGATGCATATTCAGGATGAGAACATGATAATGATTAATGAATATTAACCCTGCTTTGTACTCGACCGACACACTGACCTGGATTTTTAACATGCTAGCTCACAAGGTAACAGTTCGCAGGAATATATGTCACTTACCCAGACACATTATTCTGACTGAACAGTCCGGGCCGAACAGTCTTTGCTCTAACTCCTTATTGCCGCGTGCTTGGCGAAGAAGCAGCAAATACCAATTTTCAAGTCTTTGGTTTGACCCCGCCGAGGGTGGAACCCACAACCTACCGCACTCGAGGCGACCACACTAACCATTACATCACCGAGGCGGTGTAAAGAATTGAATATAAATCTTCTCATTCTAAAGGTCAAATACAAAAGCTTGAAATGAAATTGGAAGCAATTTTTTTTTATTTAGAATATCAATAAACTGCATGTCCCACTTGTTTCTATAGATGTCCCAGTGTTCATGTGATGAAATATTGAAACGTCTCACTGAAATAATAAGAAAACTATATATTGTCAAATGAATAATTAGAAAAAAAATTGTAAAACTGTTTGCTTTTATCATTTAAAACTATAACAGCTACGTATGATGAATAATGCAGATCCGGAAATTTATAATTAATTTACTGTGTGGACACAGACATGCATGGATAGTATCCAGCATTCAAGACCAATACTGGTCTGGACCTGCGTCACTGCATATATTTGCTCTACAGAAAATCTAAAACAATTCCTTCAATAGAAACCAAAAAATTTTGTCTAAAAATTTTCCTTGTACAATAAGTGGCTAAATTTCAAACTTTCGGCAAACAGGA
Source organism: Mytilus galloprovincialis (assembly GCF_965363235.1). Taxonomy (NCBI): domain Eukaryota; kingdom Metazoa; phylum Mollusca; class Bivalvia; order Mytilida; family Mytilidae; genus Mytilus; species Mytilus galloprovincialis. The sequence goes on along the minus strand of NC_134847.1, from coordinate 9,214,642 downwards.
AGTGGCTGCACCACAGATCTTTAAATTTCTTACACCCTACAACTCAACATAGTCAAGCTCTGTTCCAAATATAAAATCATTCCCTTTCATAGAAGCCAAGAAAACTTTGACGAAAAATTTTCCTTGTACATTGAGTAGCTAAATTTCAAACTATCGGCAAACAGGAAGTGGCTGCACCGCAAATCTTAAAATTGCTTACACACTACAACTCAACATGATCAAGCTCTGGACCAAATATAAAATCATTCCCTTTCATAGAAGCCAAGAAAACTTTGACGAAAAATTTTCCTTGTACACTGAGTAGCTAAATTTCAAACTATCAGCAAACAGGAAGTGGCTGCATCGCAGATCTAAAAATTGCTTACACTTTACAACTCAACATGATCAAGCTCTGGACCAAATATAAAATCATTCCCTTTCATAGAAGCCAAGAAATCTTTGACTAAAGTTGATATGCAAGTCTTTCGGACGGACGGAATGACGGACGGAGTCGAGCGGTTACTAGACCTGCTTTCACCGTTGGTGACGCAGGTAAAAAAAACACCCCTTTTAATCCAAATAATTACATTACAGTACTAGTATATTTCAACATATAAATCTGTTATTTTGATTGGCTAACAACAATCTCACGTCATTCTTCATAGCACAATGATATGTAACACCCATGATAGCACATGCTTTATATGTACAGGTAAATATATACAAAAAAATGATAGAGATTGTTTTTTCCTTCATCCTAGCAAAAATATGTAATTATAAGAATTGAATGGTCTTTGAGCAATATAATAGGCTTGTCAAACCGTTGATCGTGCACGCAATCTAAGAATGGCTTCATACAAAATGTATAGCTTTGTCATCATGTCTCAATTGTTTTTTTTTAATGTTTTTATCACTATTTTTTTTTTAAAGGTGACTTTTTCAATAAAAGTTTGATGAAAGTATTCAAATATAAATAAGATGTGGTATGCGTGCCAATGAGACACTTCTCCATCCAAATCACAATGTATAAAAAGTTAACATGCAAAAAAATACATGAACAAGATCACTTTTATCTAGTTAAATTGTTACCTGTTGCTTTAAACTATTTTTTTCAGCCAAGGATGTTTCCATTTATCTTCCAGAATATGACATGATTCTTCCATGTTCAGTCTTCTTTGCTTTACATCCTCTATTTGTCTGTTTTTTTCTCTTTCAATTTCTGACATTTTCACACTATACTCTTCCCTAAAATTAATGAGTTCATAGTCCCAAGCACTTTTACTGGTTTTTAGAGAAGTTTCATAGCTTGGTCTTTTTTCACGAAGAGCAGACTGAAGCTCATTGACTCTTTATTTCTTTATTTTGTTTTAATTCATTCATTAAATCATTCTGATTTGCCATTTCTTTCTTCAGTATGGATTCTATATTAGCAAGCTTTTGTTTGTAATCTGCTCCCATCTTTTCTTTGTCCTCATTCATTTCTTCAGTCAATGTCTGTATTTCAGTCTGTCTTTGAGTCAGTATATTTTCCAGGTAATTTAGTAGCCCAGCTCAAAATCTAGGGGCCATGTGCGACTGGGCCTTTTGCTAGATTTTATCCCTGTTTTCCATTCTACTAATAATGATTCCAATATCAGCTCTTGAAGGTGTGATAGACATGTTTGTTTGGACAGAACATTCCATTCTTGAAATGCTTGAACTTTTTTGCTGCTGTTGGTGGTGTTGCTATGGAAAGAATCAATAAATGTCCAGTGCTCCTGTGCTCCTGTAATGAAATAAACAAATATTTCACTGAAATAATAAAAGTACTACAATGTATTGACTGTAAAATGCAATTCTTAATGATGTAAAACTTAATGTCCTGAAAGTTGGACGTGTGTACCTTACAATCATTCCAAACGACAAATATAAAAGATCTATTCTTATTAGCTTATTATTCATTGTTATTATTACCATAGAAATGGCAAAAAACTCGAAAATTTTCAAAATTCTCCAAATTTTATGAAACTTTATAGACAGTTGATTTAGCATATAAAGATATGTTTTTTGACTTTTGGAAATTTCAAAATGGCTGCCGTTGTCATGGAAACGGCCAGATGGCCTGGCAATGGGGGAACGGGGTGACATCTGCTATTGCTCGCAATGGCAAGTCTAGTTCTTATTGTATCTGGAATATTGACTTTACCACGAAAAAATCATTTATTGGTCATCAGTTTTTCCTGTTTTGTATGTGTTGGTTTTCCTTTTAAATTGTTTTACACTGGCAATGCCTTGGCCATTATAGCTTGCTCTTTGGAGTGAGTCAATACCTGTGTCATAAATTACATAACTATTACATTGTCTTATTGGCACTTATATCAAATATCATTTTGTCTTATGCTCTAGATTTTTTTTTGCCTAACTAATATTTCGATTTGAGTCACTGATAAGTGTTGATTACACAAAACAGGTGTCTGGTTAACATTAAAAGCCTGGTACGTTTGATATTATTTAAAACATTGAATTTATTGACTAAACATTAAACAGTCAGGGGTACTACTTAAACAAGTGATTTCAGGATCACCTATTAAAGTGATTGCGCTATTGAAAAATGAAAAATGTTTATAAAATTAGAAACACTTTTTAAAATCACTTGCATAAGTGATTTGAGATGTAAACATTAAATCACTTATTATAACATTTTCTCAATAATTTACCCACAATCTAGATTTACATAGGGTTAAAAAAACTATTCTATTGAAAATACAACTGAATACATGCAAAAATGCTCTTTTGCTAAATTATTTTGTCAGTTTTTAAAATTTATTTGGATTATGCTTAAACTGGGATAATTTGTAGATACGGTCAAAACCTTGAAGTAAATCATACTAATTATAAAGAAAACAAAGCAGATTACATAAATGTGTTGACCTTTATGTTATTGGTAGAGTAGTAAACTCTAGAAATATAGTATATAGAAGACAGAAATAGTCCCAAGGGTTCTTTTAAAAGCTTCAGCGCACTAACTTGCTGCCCAAGCGCACTGATAAAATTGATATATCAAGATAAAGAGATAATTGATCTATGTAGACAAATTTCAGAAAAAATTGCCATTTCATGGAAAATTAGTGAAATCAGCATTTGAAGATCAAAGAAAACACCAAAATCACTTAAATAGGTGATTACTGAAATTTGAAAATCACTGAAATAAGCGATAATGAAATCACTTGTTTGAGTCATACCCCTGACTGTTAAATCTGGGGCATTTTTGATTTTCTATTTTAGTTACTGATTAATATATATATATACTTAACTGAAAAAAAATCCAGTTAACATCCTGTGTTCTTGTGATGAAAATATTTCACTTCTTCCTGTAATAGTTAGTTATGAAAATAATTATGTTATACATATTTTATAGTTTTTGGATAGTTTTTCAGTGTACTGTAAATGATACCAAGGTTTTTGTTGACATCCCTGGACGTTGTCTTGTGAGGTTGTCCATGGGTTTTCAAACAATACTGATTTTTATAGTTCGTTCGTATGTTGTACTGTTACCACTGTCTCAAGTTAGGGGAGGGTTAGGATGCCGCTAACATGGTTAAGCCGCCACATTATGTATGTTTGTGCCTGTCCCAAGTTAGGAGGCTGTAATTCGTTGTTGAGTTACATATTTGTTTTTTGTTAATTTTTTTGTAAATTAATCAGGCCATTATTTTTTGTGTCATTTGGTCTCTGGTGAAGAGTTGTCTCATTGGCAATCACACCACATCCTCTTTTTTATACATACATAAATTTGCAGTGACATCACAACTTATAACTGACCAATCAATGATTAGCATTTTTGCTCGGGCATTTTAGTTATGTAAACAATGTTGAGAGATGAAACTAATAGGAATCCTCTAGACTTTTCATAGACTTCAATGCAAATGAATTTAATTGATATGTATCGACACCAGTTAAATATCACAATTTTACTCTTTTAATGTTGTTAAAGACACTATATAATATCTCCATTTTGATTTTTTTCATACTATATCCATCGGTTAAAAAATAATCAGCAATAAAAATATTCAGTCATTACCTTCAAATAGAGGAAAAATCTAGAGGATTCCTATTGGCATCACCACCTGAAAAATTGAAATGCCAGGATGTCCGGATTTATGTATACGTTATATTTAAATTTTAATATTCTAACTTCAGGCATACTGAATTCGGACCCAAAAAAATAAAAAAAATAAAAAAGTCTGGGATGACATAATGATGGAGAAGGAGACATTAGCCTGACTCAAATATGTGAAGATTTAGATTTACCTGTATATAGGAAAAGATCCAATCCTTGACAATGACAATTACAAGGACTTTCACGAATTGCTGCAAACGTAAAAATAACATTACATGGACAATTTTAAGAATGAATGTTTAAAGATGGTTTTTGTCCAGCTATAATTTTGTTGCAATGGAGATTCAGGATGAATTGCATGGACGAAACGACACAAAGATGTGAAAGCTGATGATGGACAAGAATCGATTTAAATAAATTTTAATGAGGGAGAGCAGCAAGGACACATGTCAGAAGAAATAGAATCTTGTCAACGGGGAATCAGAAGATTAAAGCTGATGATGAGTTTACAGCTTTTGCTGAAAAGGCTCTTTTCAGAGCCAAAAAGATATTTCAAAAAGAATTCAAATTGTTGTGACATCATAAAACTATGGTATAATTGTGGTCAAGGTCGCTTTTAAATAGAACAATTGCTAAAAATAAACCATGGTATAACTAAATAATATCATAGTTTGCTATGGTATAATCTTAAGAAAATGGGATTTGCTCATTGTTGAAGGCTATACGGTGACCTATATTTGGTAATTTCTGTGTCATTTGGTCTCTTGTGAAGAGTTGTCTCATTAGCAATCACACCACATCATCTTTTTTATATTCATGTTGTCTTTGGTATTCATGGTATAAAATCAAGTTCTATCAACAAATATAAAAGAAAAAAATCCCTAAAAGAAGTTGAAAATGACCTCAAACCTTTGATTTGATTTTATAGAACTATAATTTACTGCTTGGTTTTGATTGATATTGTGTAATAAAGAATCAAATAAAAAAAAAATATGGCTTAACATACCTTCCTCTCATCACTCATTTTAATCTGTAATGTCCAAAAATGTGGCAACTGCAAGTCCCAGTTTTCTTGTGATGAAATATCCAAACATTTTGCTGAACTTAATGTGGCAATGGCAAGTCCCAGTTTTCTTGTGATGAAATATCCAAACATTTTGATGAACTTAATGTGGCAATGGCAAGTCCCAGTTTTCTTGTGATGAAATATCCAAACATTTTGCTGAACTTAATGTGGCAGTGGCAAGTCCCAGTTTTCTTGTGATGAAATATCCAAACATTTTGCTGAACTTGATGTGGCAATGGCAAGTCCCAGTTTTCTTGTGATGAAATATCCAAACATTTTGCTGAACTTGATGTGGCAGTGGCAAGTCCCAGTTTTCTTGTGATGAAATATCCAAACATTTTGCTGAACTTGATGTGGCAGTGGCAAGTCCTAGTTTTTTTTGTGATGAAATATCCAAACATTTTGATGAACTTAATGTGACAATGGCAAGTTCCAGTTTTCTTGTGATGAAATATCCAAACATTTTGATGAATTTAATGTGGCAATGGCATGTCCCAGTTTTCTTGTGATGAAATAACCAAACATTTTGCTGAATTTAACATGGTTGCAATGGCATACATGTCCCAGTTTTCTTGTGATGAAATATCCAAACATTTTGCTGAATTTTATGTGGCAATGGCATGTCCCGCTTTTCTTGTGATGAAATAACCAAACATTTTGCTGAATTTTATGTGGCAATGTCATGTCCCAGTTTTCTTGTGATGAAACTATTTTATATCCTCCTGTAATAGTTACATATAAATTGTGAAATTAATAATGTTTCATATTCAAAATATTAACAGGCAGACTGCAAAACTTAATAATCATGAATTCAACCTAATATATTCTCTTCTCTCCACATCACCCCCCCCCCCCCCAACCCTGGTTGTGGCTTGTTGTTGTGTCCATATTTGTTTTTTCGTTCATTTTTTTTACATTAATTAGGCCTTGTTTTCTGGGTTGAATTGTTTTACATTTGTCATTTTAGTGCCTTTTATAGCTTATTCTGCAGTATGGGCTTTACTCATTGTTGAAGGCAGTACAGTGACCTGTAGTTGTTTAACTTCTGTGTCATTTGGTCTCTTGTGAAGATTTGTATCATTGGCAATCACACAACTTCTTTTTTTTATATTCATGTTTTCTTTGGTTATACATCAGGTTCTATTATTAGTGGGGAAATCTCAAAAAGAAGTTGAAATTAACCTCAAATAACAAAATTATGTGGCTTAATAAAACATACCTTTCTACTAACTTCCTTTTTCCTTGTCCCAGAATGTGGCAACTGCATGTCCCAGATTCTTGTGATGAAATAACCAAACATTTTGCTGAATAAAATGATCAAGTGCATAGGCCTGTCCCAGTTTTTTGTGATGAAATAACCAAACATTTTGCTGAATTGAATGTACCAAGGTGAAAAGCTTGTCCCAGTTTTCTCGTGATGAAATAACCAAACATTTTGCTGAATTAAATGATCAAGTGCATAGGCCTGTCCCAGTTTTTTGTGATGAAATAACCAAACATTTTGCTGAATTGAATGTACCAAGTTGAAAAGGCTTGTCCCAGTTTTCTTGTGATGAAATAACGAAACAATTTGCTGAATTGAATGTACCAAGTTGAAAAGGCTTGTCCCATTTTTTTCGTGATGAAATAACCAAACATTTTGCTGAATTGAATGTACCAAGTTGAAAAGGCTTGTCCCATTTTTTTCGTGATGAAATAACCAAACATTTTGCTGAATTGAATGTTCCAGTGGCAAAGGTTCGTCCCAGTTTCTTGTGATGAAATAACCAAACATTTTGCTGAAATGAATGTTCCAGTGGCAAAGGTTCGTCCCAGTGTTCTTGTGATGAAATAACCAAACATTTCGCTGAATATACCAAGTGGCAAATGGATATCCTACTTTTCCTGTAATGAAAGAACTAAATGTCTTGCTGAAACAGATGACTTACTCCTAAGTATATTGGCAAATGCATAAATGTCCTACTTTTGCTGTGATGAAATAACTAAATGTGTTGCTGAAACAGATGACACACTCCTAAGTATATTGGCAAATGCATAGATGTCCTACTTTTGCTGTGATGAAATAACTAAATGTCTTGCTGAAACAGACGACTTACTCCTAAGTATATTGGCAAATGCATAGATGTCCTACTTTTGCTGTGATGAAATAACTAAATGTCTTGCTGAAACAGATGACTTACTCCTAAGTATATTGGCAAATGCATAGATGTCCTACTTTTGCTGTGATGAAATAGCCAAATGTCTTGCTGAACCAGATTAATGAATACATGTCCCACTTTTGCTGTGATGAAATAACCAAACGTCTTACTGAACCAGATTAATGCATACATGACCCCATTTTGCTGTGATGAAATAACCAAACGTCTTGCTGAACCAGATAAATGTATACATGTCCCAGTTTTGCTGTGATGAAATAACCAAATGTCTTGCTGAACCAGATTAATGTATACATGTCCCAGTTTTGCTGTGAGGAAATAACCAAACATCTTGCTGAACCAGATTAATGCATACATGTCCCAGTTTTACTGTGATGAAACAACCAAACGTCTTGCTGAACCAGATTAATGCATACATGTCCCCGTTTTGCTGTGATGAAATAACCAAACGTCTTGCTGAACCAGATTAATGCATACCTGTTACCTGTTACCTGTTACCTGTTACCTGTACTGCAACTCCCTCCTATGTCAGGAGAACCACCAATCCTAGAATCGGTGTAATATCACTCGCGGTTAAAATCCTCAAGATTATGTTTAAAAGATATATAAAACCTTTAAAACTATAAAAGAGATATTAATTTATCTCCTCTGGGGGATGTGACCCTATCACCAATATTTACACTATTCTGGTATGCATAAAAAGTCATCCACCATTCAAATATAAAAGTTGCTTCTTTCATATTAAAAACGGTAAAATGTAAATACACTATATACAACAAAATGTTCTATCTTTTGGTATGACCCTTCTTTTCAGCTCGGTATTACACGCTTTTAATCACTGTTCAATTAATATTGCCCGTCGCTGGAATAATTTATGACACAGACCTCTCGATAATGTTTCTATTCTATTCTGTGCATTCTCATTTAAAAATCTAAATTTTGAGCAGTCGATAACTAGCTGACACAAATGTTCGTCATTGGTTATTAATTCTTGGATAAGATCCTGATCCTCTAGGTTTTCTGTCAATACCTCGCCTATCATATGCAGAAAATCATCTCTTATATATTGTAGCTTAGAGCACTTTAATATGAAGTGAAGTATATCTTCTTCTTCCTCGGCACATAACTGGCAAATAGGCGACACATGTCCATTGCTAAATTTAGCTCGATGATATTGCAGGTATATTGTCCCTGTTGCTAACTTTGCTTTTAAGGAGGCAGATGTGATGGCATATGGATTTGTGCCACAGCTTTTCCATATGTTATGTATTTTCCCTTCTTTGACATTTTCATAATTTAGGCGAGACAGAGTAGATTTCGATTTTGCTTCACTTATCATTTGTTTTATACAGTGATCATTGACGGTTTTATTTACCAGGTTTTTCCAAAGTTGTTTCGCGGGTGGGTTATCTATAATATCATATGGCGATGGTAGGTCATATATATTGGCAATTTCAACAGTTTTTGTAAACCAGCTACCAGATTGTAGAGATTTTGTTGCTAGCTGTCTGATAGCTAATTTTCTTTCAATTGAGTTTTCATTTCTTATGATATTTCCAAAGGTTTTCAGTATTCGTTTATGTATTTCTGATTCAATGGTAATCCGTCCAAGAAGAAGATGTGAAGCTACGTTTGCAGTTCTGTCTGGCAGGTGTTGAATTTGTCGCAAGAGTTTTCGAAAATAAGTGGAGAGGTTTTTCATGTCTTCAGTAGTAAGTGTGATGACATCGAGACCATATAACAATCGAGGTAGAACGTATGTTTGAATCAGATGAATTGCAGCTTTTGGGTTTACTCCGTTAAGTCCGTGAAGACCTGCACCCATCAGTGCATATACTGTTCTCCTTGGTGTAATTATCCGTTTTTTTACGACAAGTTTTGTGCCTGTATTTGAGGTATTGTCCCTCTCAATTCCTAGATGTGTTGATGACGTTGGGGTAGCCATAAGTTTGCCATTTAAATGCCAATTACATTCTGAAGAATTGTTAAAGGTAAGTACCACAGACTTTTGTTCACTTATTTCGTATCTGTTCTTGTTTGCAAAACTCGATTGGATATCCAGCATGGTCTGAAGTTCATATGGGTCGGTTGTAATTAATGTGACATCATCAGCAACAGTTGGAATACCACAGTATATTGAGCCAATGGTGGCTCCGATTTGGTTTTCTTCAAATGTTGTTAGTAGGGAGTTGACGAATATTTTATATGCTGACGGGGACCATATTCCTCCTTGTCGTACTCCTTGTTGTTCTATGATTTGATGGGAGAGTTCTCCTTTCCATTTAACTTTTGATGTCAATTCTGTATACCAATTTTCAAAAAATAGCCAGTTGTTTCCCTCAAGTCCTGTTTTGTGCATTTCTCTTAGGAGTCCTAAATGCCATAGTATATCGAAGGCTTTTCTGGCATCCATCAGAGCAATGTAAAGGCTTGATTTCCTTTTCTTTGCCTCCATTATTAGTTCCGTAATGATAAGTGCCGCAATACATGGACTTTCACCCTTTGTGAATCCTTTTTGTAGACTACTTTGTCTTTCTAATATTTTATTTTCATTTCTAGATAAGTGTATCTTCTCCACAACTTTGCCCACTGAACTTGTAATTGTTATTTTTCTATATGAGTTTGGGTCATCCTTTGGCTTTCCACCACTCTTAAAAACCGGGCACACTATTCCACTTTTGATAAGTGCTGGTATATGTACATGTTTAAACAAGAAGTTTATAATAAAAGCTAAAATAGATATTAATGAAGATCCACCATATTTAAGATGTTCAGCGGATATATTTAGTTCATCTGGTGATTTCCCATTTTTAAAAGATAAAATTGTTTTTTCCACAACGTCAGTTGATACATGTTCTATATTGTGTTGATTTTCTTCTAAAAAATATTTATGTAGGTTTTGTACATCTTGTTCTACATGGTTTTTAAAGATTGGGTCAAAGTTTGGATTTTCAGATGGTGTAGCTAGATCGTAAAAGTAGTCCGCCCAGGCTTCTCATATTTCAGGGTCTGTGTTGATTATTTCTTCCTTAAAGATGAATGCTGATGCACAGGTATTCCCAGGGTCTCTTTGTTTACGAATAAGCTGATAAAAACCTTCACTATCATTTTCGTTTAGTTCCATAATTCGTTCGTATTTTTCATTTCGCTTTTGTGCAGCCGATTTACGCTGTGTACTTCTGAGTACCTTCTTACTAATTTTTAGTTCAATATATGCACTCTGAGTAGGATCTTTTTGCTTTCCTAATGACTTCCATTTTCCATAGCACTCTTTGCTTGTTTTTGCTGCTGCGGCTATGTCCGGGCTCCAACATATTTTTCTCTTTTTACGCTTTTTGACGGGTTGTTTAAATTGCTTTTCTGCGTTTTTATTTAGTATGGTACAGAGTTGTTGTATTTTCTCTGCAGCATTTTCACAGGTGATATCTGAGCTAAATAATTTTAAGTCATCTTCTACGTCCTTTGCATATTTTTGTTTATCTATTTTCTTCCAGATGATTCGTTTAGTCTGTTTTCTTATATTTTGAGTATCCTGTATTGGTATTGCACCCTGGAGTAACACCAGTACTGGGTCATGAGTTGAGGTGTTTTCTGGTTCTCTCATAAATGTTGTGTACATAGAGATAATTTCTTTACTCTGTATGATATAATCTATTTGAGATTCATCCCTCCCATTATAATGATAAAATGTATTTTGCCTACGACATTGATTTGGAATGAATAGTTTTTGCTCCTCTAGAAAATTTTTGAATGTTTTATCTCTGGAAATCCCATCCTTTCTGTGAAGTGAAGCATTCATATCTCCACCCAAAATAATGTCAGCGGTAGCACTATATTTTTCCATAATTTCTGCTATTTCATCCAGTATGGCTTGATAGTCATCCTGTGTATTGCTGCCTCTTGTTGGCATGTAAGCGCAGATAAGTATTAATGGCTTTTCGTACTTTAATTTTATAGCGATAATTCTGTTTCCACCATCTGGGAGTAATTCAGAGAACTGGTCAAATTTCTTGCGTACGCATATAGCCACCCCCCCATGTCCTCTTGTCCGTTCCCTTGGTTCAATCATCTTATCCTCGTCAAAAGACTTAACATGACATTGAAAGTCCAAAAATTCTGTGCCAATTATATGTTTTTCATGCTTATAAAGCCAATGTTCTTGCACAAAGATTATATCTGCTCTATTGCTTATTTTTATACGACCGCAAATTTTGAAAAAAATTTCGTCGTATATTGCTATCACGTTGGCGTCTGCGTCGTCGTCGTCGTCGTCGTCGTCGTCGTCGTCGTCGTCGTCGTCGTCGTCCGGCGTCCGAATACTTTTAGTGTTCGCACTCTAACTTTAGTAAAAGTGAATAGAAATCTATGAAATTTTAACACAAGGTTTATGACCATAAAAGGAAGGTTGGTATTGATTTTGGGAGTTTTGGTCCCAACATTTTAGGAATAAGGGGCCAAAAAGGGCCCAAATAAGCATTTTCTTGGTTTTCGCACCATAACTTTAGTTTAAGTTAATAGAAATCTATGAAATTTTGACACAAGGTTTATGACCACAAAAGAAAGATTGGGATTGATTTTGGGAGTTTTGGTTTCAATAGTTTAGGAATAAGGGGCCAATAAAGGGCCCAAATAAGCATTTTTCTTGGTTTTTGCACAATAACCTTAGGTTAAGTAAATAGAAATCTATGAAATTTAAACACAATGTTAATGACCACAAAAGGAAGGTTGGTATTGATTTTGGGAGTTTAGGACCCAACAGTTTAGGAATTAGGGGCCAAAAAGGGACCCAAATAAGCATTTTTCTTGGTTTTCGCACTATAATGTTAGTATAAGTAAATACAAATCTATGAAATTTAAACACAAGGCTTATGACCATAAAAAGAAGGTTGGTATTAATTTTGGGAGTTTTGGTCCCAACAATTTAGGAAAAAGGGGCCCAAAGGGTCCAAAATTAAACTTTGTTTGATTTCATCAAAATTGAATAATTGGGGTTCTTTGATATGCCGAATCTAACTGTATATGTAGATTCTCAACTTTTGGTCCCGTTTTCAAATTGGTCTACATTAAGGTCCAAAGGGTCCAAAATTAAACTAAGTTTGATTTTGACAAAAAATGAATCGGTTGGGTTCTTTGATATGTTGAATCTAAAAATGTACTTAGATTCTTGATTATTGAAGTTTTTTGGTCCAGTTTTCAAATTGGTCTACATTAAGGTCCAAAGGGTCCAAAATTAAACTTTGTTTGATTTCATCAAAAATTGAATCCTTGGGGTTCTTTGATATGCCAAATCTAACTGTGTATGTAGATTCTTCATTTTTGGTCCTGTTTTCAAATTTCAAATTCTACATTAAAGTCCAAAGGGTCCAAAATTAAACTAAGTTTGATTTTAACAAAAATTGAATTCTTGGGCCTCTTTGATATGCTGAATCTAAACATGTACTTAGATTTTTGATTATGGGCCCAGTTTTCAAGTTGGTCCAAATCAGGATCTAAAATTATTAAATTAAGTATTGTGCAATAGCAAGTCTTTTCAATTGCACAGTATTGTGCAATGGCAAGAAATATCTAATTGCACAATATTGTGAAATAGCAAATTTTTTTTTAATTAGAGTTATCTTTCTTTGTCCAGAATAGTAAGCAAGAAATATCCTATTGCACTATTGTGCAATAGCAAGAATTTTTTTTAATTGGAGTTATCTTTCTTTGTCCAGAATCAACTTAAATCTTTGTTATATACAATATACAATGCATATACACTTTTTACTACCAACTGATAAATTTAAATAATCTTTACCATTCAGTGATAACAAGCAGTTTTTTTACATCTTAATATTTTATGATGTATTTAAAGAGTAGTTATTGTTGCAAACTCCATTAGAAATTTGAATTGATATCAGTTTTGAAAAAGGGAAACGGGGATGTGAAAAAAAAAGGGGGGGGGTTAAATTTTTCTCATTTCAGATTTCATAAATAAAAAGAAAATTTCTTCAAACATTTTTTTGAGAGGATTAATATTCAACAGCATAGTGATTTGCTCAAAGGCAAAAAAAACCTTTTAAGTTCATTAGACCACATTCATTCTGTGTCAGAAACCTATGCTGTGTCAACTATTTAATTTTAGATTTAAAAAGTTTGAAGAAGAAATCTTTAATTGATTTGTAAAATCTTGGCATTTGTTTTGTGTAAAAAAAAACCATGTAATGTCAAAAATTTGATCACAATCCAAATTCAGAGCTGTATCATGCTTGAATGTTTTGTCCATACTTGCCCCAACTGTTCAGGGTTCGACCTCTGCGGTCGTATAAAGCTGCGCCCTGCGGAGCACCTGGTTTCAAGATATAGTTTGTTGGATCTATATCCTTCTACGTTAAAAGTTAGAAGTGATATGGTGCATTTGTTGGATTGACGTACGGATTTTGCAGTTGGAATTGATGTTGCATCTGGTGATGAGGATGTGACTGGATTGCTGATGGATGATGTATCCAGTGTTGTTGTGGTATTGGTTGGACATGCGGGTGGGGCTGGATCTGATGCTGTGGTGTTATTTGCTGATATCTGTTCGGCTGCTGACTGCACGTTTGTTTGTTGGATGATGTTGTTTCCTTTGCTGGTTTTCTGTGATTCTGATATCTCTGCTTGTTTGATCTCTTCCAATTGCAAGTCTGTGATCGAATGTGTTTGTTTTTGAAGTTTCCGAGTTGGGGTTGAATTTGTTCTGCTTCCTTTAGCCGTACCTTCCTTGGAATGGGAGTTTCTAAAAAATGGTCCTGATTTATTTCATTTTCATTGAAGCTATTGGCCCCATCATCATTAATAAAGTCAGTTTCGTCACCTCGCATGTTGACTATCAGGTCGTCCAGTCTGGTATATAGATCTGTTGCATCATCTGGTAAATTGTTTGTGTGGTTTTGGGTACTGTTTGATTGAAAAGTACGTTTTCTGGCTTCCTTTGGAGCGTGGTGATTTTCTTCCTTTCTGGTATTATTAGTGTTGTGAATTTTTTCATTCATGTACATTATTTTCGTGTCATGTTTATGCATGTCTAGCTCTATTTGACGCACTTTTTGCTCCAAAAACCATATTTTCATTTCATTCATTGTGGAGTTTGAGTCAGATGTTACGTTTGTTGGATTTGTGTGACTTGATTCATGGGATTTTCCGTTAATACCTTCAAGTTGTTCAATTCTCTTTCTTGCTATTACCAGAGAGTGTTCTACGTCCTTTTTTTCTTGTTCTAAATTGATGGTAAATGACCTGTTTGTGGCTATTTGCTTTTTGAGCGTTGTAATTTCTGAGTCCAGTTTGCAGATTTTGTTTTCTTTAGATTTAATAATTTTGTCTTTGGCCTCCAATTCACATTTCAATTGATTAATTTCGGTTTGGTATAGAGCATTGTTTATATTTGGCGAACTATTGGAATTGTTTTGGTGGATAGGTCTATCATTCCCTATGTGTTGCCCATTGGTTATGCCAACGTTGTCTGTATTTGTTGTATTTGTACCATGTTTTTTGGTTGCCTGTAGTTGTAATCTTTTAGGTTTGGCGTAATTTACATTATTTCCAGAGTTCTGAATTGTTGGAGTTTTACTCATGCCGGGCACCATGATTTTGGGATGCTGCATAGCAGAGCTGCCATTGTCATTGTTCCTTTTACAATTTTCTGTTGTTGTTGGTGATATAATTTGCAACAGTGTGTTTTGTGGGCTTGATACATTATAGTTTGCTGGCCTCACATTGGTTGGTGAATCAAGATTGCTTTGAGACTCATTGTCTGACTTATCGATCAAGGCATTTAACTGAATCTTACAAGTTCTACAGATATAATTGTCATCCCCAATTTCTTCAATAATCTTAATATCTACCGCACTTAAATTCTCACATTCGTAATGAAACCATTGGTCGCAAGTGTCACAACCCACAGCTTTACAATTGTTAGTACACATTTTATTGCATATTGGACAGGTTGGCAGAGTAGAGTTTGTGATACATGGGTTTATTGCCATGTTAGAAGATATCTGTTCCTTATTGCCTAATTCTTCCTGTTGCGGAGTTAGTCGGCCTTCTTTTGATTGTATTGAAGAACTATATATGCTTGTTTTGTGTTTAGATACAGCCTTTTGTGATTTCATATTTTCCATGTCAAGATATTGTTTACAGCTTTGTCGTATCATGGAATTAATTGAAGTAAAATTTGCATTTCTATCTAGTAATTCTAGTATGTTCATCAAATAGGATTTTGTGAATGTTAGTACATGTTCTTGCTTGCCATTCAACAGGACTTTTGATGTTGAGTTGTAAAAATTCAATACGAAAAGTTTTTCATTGTTTACATAGATAGTGTACGACTCAGAGATTACAGACCCGTTAGTATCTTTTGTTTCAACGGATTTGATGTTTGTATCCTGTGTCTGTAGAGTGCTTATAGTTATATATTTAAATTCTTCATACGCCGCAGCAGAAAAAACTAGTACTAAATTTCCTTTTGTGAATTGTGGAGTTACAGAGTATGTTCTTTCGGCCGCTTCCATTTTCTTGGCAATTGCCTTTGGCTTGTTTAGAGTATAAGTGACATGATGGTCTTGAGCTTTTATACTTTTGTTTGCCAATGATCTTTTGGGTGTAAAAAGAACCTTTTTTGTGCGTAGTCTATCGCTTTTTCTTCTAGCTATTTCCATTGTTATTGTTTATAATATGATTCAGAAATAATAGTACAACGGTTCGAATTCTTAATGCGTACTTATGCAGCAACAGCGTGGCTTGGACATTCCATGCCTTCTGAGTATGTACATAAAAAATTAAATTAAGTTTTTGAATTCAGCTATCGATCTCTTCCGTTAATTTTCTTTCATGCAGCAACAGCGTGGCTTGGACATTCCATGCCTTCTGAATACGTACATAAAAAATAAAGTTTTTGAATTCAGATATCGATCTCTTGCACTAATTTTACTTCATGCAGCACCAGCGTGGCTTGGACATTCCATGCCTTCTGAGTGCATACATAAACTTTTATATTTCAAGTAGAGTCAGAACCAGCAGTCCTTTTGTATATGTTCTGCTATTTCAATAAGCCAGACTTTTGCCAGATGCGGTTTTGGGTGTACCCCGTCAGCATATAATTTAAAGTTGTAAAATTTCTTTGAAGGTTTATTTTTCCCCCTTTTGACTTGCTTCCTGGTATAAAGGTGATGGCTGAAGTGAGGCGAGTGGCAATCAGAATTCTTATTTATGTATGTTATACTTTCATTAATTTGTTCTATTTGTTTCTGTAATTGAATATCCTGTTCTTTAAAAATTTCAGGGTTAGGATGGTTGGCTGCCTTGTTGCATTCATAAATTGAGTAGATGGGAATTTCTAATAATGTTAGCCTGCAGTTAGGATGATTTTCTGTAATGGAGTCAAAGTTTTGCAATAAAGTGATGATGTTTTGGGCAGCATCTGCTTCTTGAGATTTTAAGGAGATATATCTATTTTTATCTCTTGTGGTTGTGTTACATGTGCCTAGCCATACGTATATGTGCAGATTTCCGTGAAGCTTAATCTTATCTTCGATGTTTTTTATAAGCCAGTCATAACCTTGTTGAATTGTTCTGTCACTTGCACACCACCATAAAATGTTCTTATCAAACGGATGAACTACCTGACTAGCCAGGCGTAATCCTTTGCTGTCCGATAAAATAACAGGCGTGAAGCGTTTCGTCCCTACCAGCGGGCGCCTCGGTTTTTGCAAAAAGTCCAAAAGTTTTTTCTCTGACATAAATAATTTATGAATGGAAAGTTCAAATGGTCATAAACAGTAAAAGTCTTTTATATATATGTACAGCTAATACCTCTTTATGTTTAAAATATCAGTGAAGGGTCACATACACCAGGGTGACAGATATTTACATGTTTGAATAGGGCGCCAAAAAAAATCAAATATGGCCGACCCGGGAAGGAAGGTATGCTTTGAAAATAATATGTACAACGGCTTGTTGCACTGTGTTACTATTTAAAAAAGTCAATATTACTTTGTTAAAATACTCCAATGAACATGATGAATATATATACAGGTGAGGATAGATTAAAACAATGTTAATTTGGTAAAATTTTCCTCTAAGTCAGGAGCAATTTCAGTGCGACCGTCTTCTTCCAAGCCTCGTTTCTCAAAAAAACATGTCCCAGTTTTGCTGTGATGAAATAACCAAACGTCTTGCTGAAACAGTTCAACGCATACATGGATGACTTTTGCTGTGATGAAATAACCAAACGTTTTGCTGAAACAGTTTAATGCATACACGGATGACTTTTGCTGTGATGAAATAACCAAACGTTTTGCTGAAACAGTTTAACGCATACATGGATGACTTTTGCTGTGATGAAATAACCAAACGTTTTGCTGAAACAGTTTAAGCATACATGGATGACTTTTGCTGTGATGAAATAACCAAACGTTTTGCTGAAACAGTTTAACGCATACATGGATGACTTTTGCTGTGATGAAATAACCAAACGTTTTGCTGAAACAGTTTAACGCATACATGGATGACTTTTGCTGTGATGAAATAACCAAACATTTTGCTGAAACAGTTTAACGCATACATGGATGACTTTTGCTGTGATGAAATAACCAAATGTTTCGCTGAAACAGTTTAATGCATACGCAGATGACTTTTGCTGTGATGAAATAACCAAACGTCTTGCTGAAACAGTTTAATGCATACATGGATGACTTTTGCTGTGATGAAATAACCAAACGTTTTGCTGAAACAGTTTAATGCATACATGGATGACTTTTGCTGTGATGAAATAACCAAACGTTTTGCTGAAACAGTTTAATGCATACATAGATGACTCTTGCTGTGATGAAATAACTAAATGTCTTGCTGAAACAGTTAAATGCATACATGGATGACTTTTGCTGTGATGAAATAACTAAATGTCTTGCTGAAACAGTTAAATGCATACATGGATGACTTTTGCTGTGATGAAATAACCAAACATCTTGCTGAAAGTTAAATGCATACATGGCTGACTTTTGCTGTGATGAAATAACCAAACATTTCACTGATTGCGATTTCTTTTGGCACATGAATGGTTCTGTAAACGTGCGATTGACTCAAAACATATCTTGCTGCAATGTTCCATTTGATTTGTGATGAAATAACCAAACATTTCACTGAATTGAATAATTTTCTATGCAATGTTCCATTTGATTTGTGATGAAATAATGAAGCATTTCACTGAATTGATAAATTTTCCATATATATGTATGTATATGAAAATTGACATCATATTATATTTTTTTTAAATTAAAGTCTAGATTAATCAAGTGGATTTTCCTCTACCACGACCTTTTCCCTTTCCTTTACCTTTTCTGCTGCAATTAGGACAGAACCAATTATTCTGGTCTTTCTTCAAAAATTTCTCTGTTCCTTTGATATTTACACATTTGTAATGGAACCAGCAGTTGCATTTGTCACATGCAATACTTTCAAATTGCATTTCTGCTGGTTCCCAATCGCATTCCAACATACATAAGGAACAAATATATATTTCACTTTCAGACCATTCATGTGCCAAGTTTTTCTTTTTTGAAAGAGATAAGTGTTCATCATCTTTACTACATTTATTCTTCCTTTTAGGACTAACAACCTTCGAAGAAGAAGGGGTTTGCTTATCGCCCAAGGCTTGTATTTTTGTCCTTAATGCCTGTTTTTTTTTCCTTGGAATGGTTCTTTTGAAATATTTTAAAGAATCAACAAAAGAAATTCTAATAAAATGTTCAGTTACATCCCGATATAATTCCATAATAAGTGTTAAAAATAGTTCATCTTCAATTTTACCATCATCCTGAATATCAAATAATGAAATCCATTTGCCAATTAGTACATCATCATTATCAACAGCATTCCTACAATGGTTATGCAAGTCTTCCAAATATAAATGCATTTGTTTCAGACTTAATTTATGTTGTAATACACTATGTAAAGACAGGAAAAAGTTAAATACACTGTCATTTGGTATTGTTAAACCCCTCGATGGTCCTTGCTTAAAATCAATTTCAACCATACTTTCATCATTGTCAGCAACATCTAATTCACTAATGCGAAACTGCTTCAGCAAACACTGTTTTTTATAGTCCATCCTCATAGCCAGCTTGCTTTTTTTGGTGCTCTGACCCATTTTTCTTAATACAGACTCTTTTAAACGTTTAGTAATTTTTTGGACACAGGCTCCAGTCAAATACCTAATTTTGCTTTTTCCTGCTGAGGACAATTCTTCCTCTATGCTTGTTTCAGCCTCAATGTCAGTTATCTGTTTAGCAGTTACAGCTTTAGCTTTTTTTTCTATTTCTTTATTCATTAACCAAAATACTATTTTGGTGGACAATTTATTCTGATATTTATTTATATTGTTCACTTTAAATAGTTTCTGAATAGACAATATATGTTTATCAGATAACACAAATTCATTCAACTTGGTGTATGCATTAATCCAATTATCAGAATTATCCAATTTCGCACTAACAATGGCATCAACATTATAATATAGATAATTCACATGGTCTTTCAAAGGTAATGATACGAAGAAATCAGGAGATATATCCGACATAAATGGCGCAGATTTATTTTCTGTTTGAAATTCAAAAATATCCCATGGTGAAGCTAAAACTGGCAGTTCATCCATGTCCATACAAATATAAGTATCATCTGGATCCTGATCAGTTGGGTCATCTGGCGGGGGACATTCGACAGATGGCATAACAAATGTATCCTTACAACAGGATAAATCATCTAAAAAATCATTAAAAACTCTGTCATAAAATTCATAAACAATATCTGGATGTTTCTTATTAGCAGCTGAACTGTTATAATTAACCAGCCTTAAACCGTCAATGCTGACTGCACGCCCAACTGCAACACCCATCTGTCCTGGAGCAAAAAATGAAAAAGAATCAACTTCCACATTTTGCAGTGTCTGTCCTTGTGCTCTATGTACAGTAAGTGCAAATGCCAATATTACAGGAAACTGTTTCCTGCTAGCCAAATTCTTCTGTTGTTTCAGATCAAAAACATCAAAGGAAGCTCTTTCAAGAGTAACTAACTTTCCATTAAAGTTGATAATAGGAAGAATATCCTTTGCCACATGGTGTACAACTCCCTGCATGCCATTACAAAGTCCCTGAGTAATATTTTTGACTAAAATGACTTTGGCACCTTTCTTCAACAGTAGGCTTTTGGGAGCCACACAGTCTCTCAAAATACGTACATTCCCTTCATCTTCAGCCTTGTAAACCACCAAGTCTTCATCTATTTCTTCCAACATTTCATGATTAATAAACTGAGCATCAAAATTGGTTCCAAATAATTTTGTGACTTCATGATTTGGTACATTCAATGGACGATCCAGTTGTTTTAGGAAAGAAACAGTTTGTTCATCTGGCATTCCATCACAAAGCTGGTTTACTGCTTTAATGAGCATAACCTCATGCTGCCTGACAACCTGAAAAAAAAGTGAATCAAATACTTTAAGTGGCTAATGTTTTACAAGAAGTGTGAAGCAGCTACCAATTCAGAAATTGTTTGAATTTCTAAGATTTTAAATTAACTAAAATTTTGCATGATTTTTTTTAATAGTCGTTTTTGGCTTTGAACTAGCTGTCAGTAACTGCGAGTACTTTCAGATCAGTACTAATAGTCATTCTGTTGTTGGGATGTTTAAGTGCTGAGCCACTCTGTTTTTGTTAGATGTATTTCTATCCATCTGATGAGTTGAGCCTTTTTCAACTGATTTTTATAGTTCGTTCCTATATGTTGTACTGTTACACCACTGTCCAAGGTTAGGGGGAGGGTTAGGATCTGGCTAACATGTTTAACCCCGCCACATTATTTAAGTATGTGCCTGTCCCAAGTCAGGAGCCTGTAATTCAATGGTTGTCGTTTGTTGCTGTGTTACATATTTGTTTTTCGTTCTTTTATTTATACATTAATTTGGCCGTTAGTTTTCTTGTTTGAATTGTTTTACATTTGTTATTTCGGGGCCTTTTAAAGCTGACTATGCGGTATTGGCTTTGCTCATTGTTGAAGGGGGTACGGTGACCTATAGTCGTTAATTTCTTTGTCATTTAATTTGGTCTCTTGTTTAGAGTTGTCTCATTGGCAATTACACCAAATCTTTTTTTTTATATAGACATCAAAGAGATAGAAGCCATCACTGTGGGCCCCGCTGTAAATAACAAGACATTATCTTTACCATATGACATTTGAATCTCAACTGTTAACTAAGCTTTTGACTTTGATCTTTTTACATATAAAAGGACACACCCTCTGATGTCAATTGATATACATGTCAAGTAAGAACTTTGAAATCATAATGTTTTTTAAGATATAGAGCCGACACAATCTTTTCAATAGACCATGGCCATGGGGTTCTATACTGAAACCTAAGTTTTTTACCTAGAACTTTGACCTACAAAATTTTGAAATGATAATGGTTCTCAAGATATAGAGCAGACACAGTTTGTTACAGACGGACAGACTGTTCATATATATGTCGACCTGCCACTAGACAGGGCCCTAATTATATACTACTTTGAAGGACAAATAAAAGCTTTTACAATATACTAATTTTTTCCTTGTTTAAATATACAGTTTTCCATGGGTACAAGATTTATTTCAATCAAGTAATAGATACTCAAGATATCATCAGGAAATCAATGACCAAGGAATAAACAGGCATAGCAATAAATGTTTGCTCCCTATATTTTATGAGTCTTGTCCTCAGTCATGCTAATGTATCAAATTTGTGCCTCTTGCACTATCATATGTTCAGTGGACCTTGAAATTGGGTTAAGAACTATAATTTGGCATTAAAATGGAAATATCATATCATAGGGAACATGTGTACTGAGTTTCAAGTTGATTGGACTTCAACTTCATCAAAAACTACCCTGACCGGTCATGGGACAGACAGACCAGAAAACATAATGCCCCTCTACTATCGTAGGTGGGGCATAATTAAAATAGCATACACAATAACCTGAATAAAAGGGAGAAAAATCTGATCCAAAAATGTGTACCGGTATATATACTTGATAGGGTTTTAGCATGAATTGAACATATTTTACCTCTATTAAATTGATGTGATGAGGAAATGACAAATTGAATTTATCACTTTCAAAGCAGTATGCACCGTGATCATCATATCGGCGATTTGGTACTGGTGGCAACTGTTTAAAATCACCACATCCTATCACCTGTGGGAAAAAACATGAATTACATTTTCTATGATCTTGGTGATATATAAATCAATAATTTATGCGACAAAAATTTCATGGGACGGACTGAGTGATGGACAGACATTTGTAAAAAAGTACACCCCCTTTTTTAAAGTGGGAGTATAATAAACCTAAATTGCTGCCCTTTATAGCTTACTATTCAATATGAACTAATGTTCCATGTTGAAGGCTGTACTTTGACCTATAATTGTTGAACTTTTTATACATTGTGACTTGGATAGAGTTATCTCATTGACACTCATATCACATGTTATCATTTGTAATTATTTGGTTTCTATGTTATGAAGACACAGATAGAATTTTTATATTAACATGATTAATATAAATAATTATGAATTTAATTGCACAAATCCATTTTAAATCATGCATGAAAGACCATAATTCTTTAACTCATATAGAACAAGACAATTAAGAAAAATCATAGTGAGCTGAACATCTAAATAGTGGTATATATTTGTATCTATTGTTTGGCTGATGTTCTTAAAAAGTTAAATGTCCTTAATTTAGCTACTTTATTCTGAAAAATTAAAAAAATATATACATGTATAATTGTTTGCTTTGTGCATAGCTGATGTACCTTTGTCAGTCATTTCATACACATTATCAAACACATTATAATAGCAAATAATACCTATATACCACCAAAAATTTTGGTATTCTTTTTGACATGCCTGCACACAAATTCAACCATTTCAAACACTTTTAATGACAGCATTGATATTTCATCAATTATCAGTGTATCAGCTTCTTCAATTCTCTTCTTGGCATTAGAAAACTGGTCATCATTGTCAAATAATTCTGCCAACTTTTCATATGTATGACGACCATCAAGTATCCCGGCCCAATGGTGCAAAGTAGTTGCACCATGGCCAATCTGCAGACTTGCCATTCCAGTAGTTGCAGTAACTGCCACATTAAGATTTAATTTTAACGATTGCACAATTTTTCTATAAAGAAAATATTACAATTAGTTCGGAAATATAAACCAATTCTTAGAGCTAATTAAAAAGCATCATGTTGTCAATATTTGTATGTAAGCTTATCTAATCTGATCATTCTTATAATATATATAAACTCGAGACTTGACTATACTTTTAAAAATTAATTCTTAGTCTGTATTTTTTTTGTGTGTCATATTGTTACACCACTTCTCTTATATATAAATAAAAAGGAAAGGGTTGTTGAACATGTTGATTTTTTTGATTTTTTGGTGATAGTCCTTAGTTTTGCTTTTTTTATCAGTTGGTTTTCTTGCTATATCTTTAATTTTTGCACTGGTAAATTTGGGGTTCATTTATACTGTAAACAGTTTGGTCTGAGCCATGGCTCTTAGTTGAAGGCCATACTGTAAGCTATATGGCTCTACATTTAAGGCCCTACTTTAAGCTATACTGTATACATGGCTCTATGTTATAGGCCCTACATTAAGCTATACATGGCTCTATGTTGAAGGCCCTACTTTAAGCTATACATGGTTCTATGTTATAGGCCCTACATTAAGCTATACATGGCTCTACATTGAAGGCCCTACTGTAAGCTATACATGGCTCTATGTTAAAGGCCCTACATAAAGCTATACATGGCTCTATGTTGAAGGCCCTACTTTCAGCTATACCGATCTACGTTGAAGGCCCTACTGAAAGCTATATGGCTCTACTTAAGGTCCTATTGTAAGCTATAAGTGCGAAAATATAATTTATAAAACTACATTGTGTCTTTGATAGTATTGTCTGGTTGGCACTCATACCACATTAACACATCATCTTATTTTTATACTGTAAAAATATATCATAATTAAAACCATATATTTTATTTGGGTTATATTGCTAGATGTTAACATGAGCACTTACATTATTTTTTATATTGCAGGTTGGCAGTTAATTATGTAAATGTAGAGGAGGAGAAGTGCGAGACAAAATTGCTGGACATATATGAAGCTTGCTTGGCATTCTACTCATTGAAGAAACAAGCACCTCCTAGTAAAGACTTAGTAGGTAAGCTGATACCAAGAATTTTTGGTGTCAGTTCTACCAATAAATTCTTTAAAAGTGATTACAAAAAAAAAATTGTATACGAACAGTTAAAATTGAGGCCTCAGAATAGCAGCCCTGTAGTTATTCCAGCTTATTGTTCAGCTCTTGAGGAAGAAAATCATTATAAAATAAGATGTCCTTTACCAACTCTGGTTAATAATGAACAACAATTTTGTGATGTAACATTTGGCAAAGATGACACATGGCTGACACTGAATAATACAAATTTCAAAAGTGGATTTCCACTGCAGATAAACCAGGCAAATGTGGATGGTATGCTTAATGTTATATGTTCCCTTAAACTTTGTAGTGGGATAAAAACTCATGCTGAAGTCAATTCAAGTGCATTTCATAAGGAAACTTGTTGTTTGTTGATTGACCCTGAAAATAGTTATGAAACACTGAAATCAAAATCCTGTCAAATTATGTTAAACTGGATCGGAAAAAGTGTAACCTGCATGAGATGTGTAGATTCATATTCTAAAACACAATCCAAGAATAAAAGCAAGAAACGGCTTA